>NC_053039.3:363219632-363531715 GCF_002575655.3 Aegilops tauschii subsp. strangulata
ATATTTAAGTATGTCAAAAATTTCAGATTCGTAGAGAGTAATATTATACTTTTCAATCAAAGAAGCAACTTCATAAGCCCCCTTGAAAGCAACAAATTCTTTAATTTGTTCGATATCGTAGTAACTATAAACACCCTTTGCATAAGAAGATAAGATTTCATTATCATTAAACTCACATAGGTAGGGAAGGTGTTTTTTAGGGTTCTTAGAGCAACAAGTGAAATCACAAATTTCACAAAGATTCCAGGCATAACACAGCAATCTGTTTATTTGATCCCATAAGAGTCTCCCTTTTTCGGACAAACGGTGATGCACAAAATGAGCATGCTCATCTAAAGATTTCCCATCAACTAGGCTAGTTGGGGTTTCAGCACGAGCGCATAAGGATCGAAGATGATCCAAGTAGAACACTTTAAGTGGATCCATATCAATAGATTTTTAACAAGCAAAGATGCAAGCAAATAGAAGGCACATGGTAACACAAGCAAACAATAGATCTGGCGAGAAAAAGGCAAACGAAAAACAAAGGCGAATAAAACGGTAAAGGTGAAGTGGGGGCGAGGAAAACGAGAGGCAAATGGCAAATAATGTAATGCGAGGGATAAGAGTTTGTGATGGGTACTTGGTATGTCTTGACTTATGCATAGACTCCCCGGCAACGGCGCCAGAAATCCTTCTTGCTACCTCTTGAGCACTACGTTGGTCTTCCCTTGAAGAGGAAAGGGTGATGCAGTAAAGTAGCGTAAGTATTTCCCTCAGTTTTTGAGAACCAAGGTATCAATCCAGTAGGAGACCACGCTCAAGTCCCACGCACCTACACAAACAAATAAGAACTTTGCAACCAACGCGATAAAGGGGTTGTCAATCCCTTCACGCCCACTTGTAAAAGTGAGATCTGATAAAGATGATAAGATAATGTTTTTGGTATTTTTATGATAAAGACTAAAAGTAAAGAAAGCAAAATAAACGGCGCCAGAAATAGCTTGTTGACGGGAGATTAATATGATGGAAAATAGACCCGGGGGCCATAGGTTTCACTAGTGGCTTCTCTCAAGATAGCAGAAGTATTATGGTGGGTGAACAAATTACTATCGAGCAATTGATAGAATTGAGCATAGTTATGAGAATATGTAGGTATGATCATGTCTATAGGCATCACGTCCGTGGCAAGTAGACCCACTCCTGCCTGCATCTACTACTATTACTCCACACATCGACCGCTATCCAGCAAGCATCGAGAGTATTAAGTTCATAAGAACAGAGTAACACTTTAAGCAAGATGACATGATGTAGAGGGATAAACTCATGCAATATGATATAAACCCCATCTTTTCATCCTCGATGGCAACAATACAATACGTGTCGTTTCCCCTACTGTCACTAGGATCAAGCACCGCAAGATTGAACCCAAAGCTAAGCACTTCTCCCATTACAAGAAAGATCAATCTAGTAG
This sequence comes from Aegilops tauschii subsp. strangulata, assembly GCF_002575655.3. Classification (NCBI taxonomy): domain Eukaryota; kingdom Viridiplantae; phylum Streptophyta; class Magnoliopsida; order Poales; family Poaceae; genus Aegilops; species Aegilops tauschii. The sequence goes on from NC_053039.3 coordinate 363,221,086, forward strand.
GCCAAACCAAACTGATAATTCGAAAAGACTTGCAAAGATAACCAATCATACATAAAAGAATTCAGAGGAGATTCAAATATTGTTCATAGATAATCTTGACCATAAACCCACAATTCATCGGATCTCGACAAACACACCGCAAAACAAGATTACATCAAATAGATCTCCAAGAGAATCGAGGAGAACTTTGTATTGAGATCCAAAGAGAGAGAAGAAGACATCTAGCTAATAACTATGGACCCGAAGGTCTGAGGTAAACTACTCACACATCATCGGAGAGGCTATGGTGTTGATGTAGAAGCCCTCCGTGATCGATGCCCCCTCCGGCGGAGCGCCGGAAAAGGCCCCAAGATGGGATCTAACGGGTACAGAAGGTTGCGGCGATGGAAATAGGGTTTTTGGCTCCTCCCCTGATGTTTTCGGGGTACGTAGGTATATATAGGAGGAAGAAGTAGGTCGGTGGAGCTACGAGGGGCCCATGAGGGTGGAGGGCACGCCCAGGGGCAGTAGGCGCGCCCCTCTACCTCGTGGCCTCCTTGTTGATTGCTTGACGTCCACTCCAAGTCCTCTGGATCACGCTCATGGGCCCCTGGTCATGGACATGCTGAGCTGGCGGTGCTGGAGTCATTATCCCTCGACGGCATGCCCGATCAGCTCAATAAGCACCTCAATAAGCAGAAGGAAATCATCCATGGCTTGGTGGAGCTGCTGAAGGAGAGCCTCGACGACATGCCCGCTGAGCTCAATGAGCATGGGGAGTTGACCGTCGCCTTGGTGATGCTGCTGAAGAAGAGCATTGACTCGGAGAACAAGGCAACCAGCGAAATCCTGCAACTTCATGGGGACAAGGCGAAGCTCTGCCACGAGCTCGACCTATTGAAGGAGGAGAACACCGGCTGGAAGAAGCTGCATGAGAAGAGTAGTTCCTCGATGAAGATGCTGCAGGCCCTCGTCATGGAACAGTAGGAGTTGGCGAAGCTCCGCATCGAGCACCCGGCTGCTGTCAAGGTACGTAATGCGGCCATCGAACAGATGATGAAGGCTCGCGTCGAGAAATCCCGCGTCATGGACAGAATGAAAAAGATGCCAGAGGAGACACGCAAGGATATGGAGGTCGTGGAGGCGATGAAGAAGCAGTTATGATTCCGCGGACAGCAACCCTTCATGTAGTAGAGAGCGGCGCCCTGATGTCTACTACACAACCTTCTTCTTATGGACATTGTTGGGCCTCCAAGTGCAGAGGTTTGTAGGACAGTAGCAAATTTCCCTCAAGTGGATGACCTAAGGTTTATCAATCCGTGGGAGGCGTAGGATGAAGATGGTCTCTCTCAAGCAACCCTGCAACCAAATAACAAAGAGTCTCTTGTGTCCCCAACACACCCAATACAATGGTAAATTGTATAGGCGCACTAGTTCGGCGAAGAGATGGTGATACAAGTGCAATATGGATGGTAGATATAGGTTTTTGTAATATGAAAATATAAAAACAGCAAGGTAACTAATGATAAAAGTGAGCACGAACGGTATTGCAATGATAGGAAACAAGGCCTAGGGTTCATACTTTCACTAGTGCAAGTTCTCTCAACAATAATAACATAACTGGATCACATAACTATCCCTCAACATGCAACAAAGAGCCACTCCAAAGCCACTAATAGCGGAGAATAAATGAAGAGATTATGGTAGGGTACGAAACCACCTCAAAGTTATTCTTTCGGATCGATCTATTCAAGAGTTCGTACTAGAATAACACCTTAAGACACATATCAACCAAAACCCTAATGTCACCTAGATACCCCAATGTCATCTCAAGTATCCGTGGGCATGATTATACGATATGCATCACACAATCTCAGATTCATCTATTCAACCAACACAAAAGTACTTCAAAGAGTGCCCCAAAGTTTCTACCGGAGAGTCAAGACGAAAACGTGTGCCAACCCCTATACATAGGTTCATGGGCGGAACCCGCAAGTTGATCACCAAAACATACATCAAGTGAATCAATAGAATAACCCACTGTCACCACGGTTATCCCACGCAAGACATACATCAAGTGTTCTCAAATCATTAAAGACTCAATCCGATAAGATAACTTCAAAGGGAAAACTCAATCCATTACAAGAGAGTAGAGGGGGAGAAACATCATAAGATCCAACTACAATAGCAAAGCTCGCGATACATCAAGATCGTATCACCTCAAGAACACGAGAGAGAGAGAGATCAAACACATAGCTACTGGTACATACCCTCAACCCCGAGGGTGAAATACTCCCTCCTCGTCATGGAGAGCACCGGGATGATGAAGATGGCCACCGGTGAGGGTTCCCCCCTCCAGCAGGGTGCCGGAACAGGGTCCCGATTGGTTTTTGGTGGCTACAGAGGCTTGCAGCGGCGGAACTCCCGATCTATTCTGTTCCTCGATGGTTTTAGGGTATATTGGTATATATAGGAGGAAGAAATACGTCAGGGGAGCCACGAGGGGCCCACGAGGATGGAGGGCGCCCCCAGGGGGTGGGCGCGCCCCCCTGCCTCGTGCCTTCCTCGTTGATCCCCTGACGTGCACTCCAAGTCTCCCGGATTGCTTTCTTTCCAAAAATAACTTTCCCGAAGGTTTCATTCCGTTTGGACTCCGTTTGATATTCTTTTTCTTTGAAACACTGAAACAAGGGAAAAAACAGAAACTGGCACTGGGCTCTGGGTTAATAGGTTAGTCCAAAAAATAATATAAAAGTGTTTAATAAAGCCCATAAACATCCAAAACAGATAATATAATAGCATGGAACAATCAAAAATTATAGATACGTTGGAGACGTATCAGCATCCCCAAGCTTAATTCCTGCTCGTCCTCGAGTAGGTAAATGATAAAAACAGAATTTTTGATGTGGAATGCTACCTAACATATTTATCAATGATATCTTCTTTATTGTGGCAAGAATATTCAGATCCATAAGATTCAAAACAAAAGTTTAATATTGACATGAAAATGATAATACTTCAAGCATACTAACCAAGCAATTATGTCTTCTCAAAATAACATGGCTAAAGCAAGCTATCCCTACAAAATCATATAGTCTGGCTATGCTCTATCTTCATCACACAAAATATTTAAATCAATGACAACCCCGATGACAAGCCAAGCAATTGTTTCATACTTTTGATGTTCTCAAACTTTTTCAATCTTCACGCAATACATGAGCGTGAGCCATGGACATAGCACTATAGGTGGAATAGAATGGTGGTTGTAGAGAAGACAAAAAGGAGAAGATAGTCTCACATCAACTACACGTATCAACGGGTTATGGAGATGCCCATCAATAGATATCAATGTGAGTGAGTAGGTATTGCCATGCAACGGATGCACTAGAGCTATAAGTGTATGAAAGCTCAACAAGAAACCAAGTGGGTGTGCATCCAACTTGCTTGCTCACGAAGACCTAGGGCAATTTGAGGAAGCCCATCATTGGAATATGCAAGCCAAGTTCTATAATGAAAGATTCCCACTAGTATATGAAAGTGACAACATAGGAGACTCTCTATCATGAAGATCATGGTGCTACTTTGAAGCACAAGTGTGGTAAAAGGATAGTAGCATTGCCCCTCCTCTCTTTTTCTCTCATTTTTTTGTTTGGGCCTTTTTCTCTCTTTTTTATGGCCTCTTTTTTTCTTTTTTTTCGTCCGGAGTCTCATCCCGACTTCTGGGGGAATCATAGTCTCCATCATCCTTTCCTCACTGGGACAATGCTCTAATAATGATGATCATCACACTTTTGTTTACTTACAACTCATGAATTACAACTCGATTCTTAGAACAAAGTATGACTCTATGTGAATGCCTCCAGCGGTGTACCGGGATATGCAATGAATCAAGAGTGACATGTATGATAAATTATGCATGGTGGCTTTGCCACAAATACGATGTCAACTACATAATCATGCAAAGCAATATGACAATGATGAAGCGTGTCATAAACGGAACGGTGGTAAGTTGCATGGCAATATATCTAGGAATGGCTATGGAAATGCCATGATAGGTAGGTATGGTGGCTGTTTTGAGGATGGTATATGGTGGGTGTATGATACCGGCGAAAGGTGCCCGGTATTAGAGAGGCTAGCAATGGTGGAAGGGTGAGAGTGCATATAATCCATGGACTCAACATTAGTCATAAAGAACTCACATGCTTATTGCAAAAACTATTAGTTATCGAAACGGAGTACTACACGCATGCTCCTAGGGGGATAGATTGGTAGGAAAAGACCATCGCTCGTCCCCGACCGCCACTCATAAGGAAGACAATCAATAAATAAATCATGCTCCGACTTCATCACATAACGGTTCACCATACGTGCATGCTACGGGAATCACAAACTTTACCACAAGTATCTCTCGAATTCACAACTATTCAACTAGCATGACTCTAATATCACTATCTTCGTATCTCAAAACAATCATAAGGAATCAAACTTCTCATCGTATTCAATGCACTTTATATGAAACTTTTTATTATATCCCTCTTGGATGCCCATCATATTAGGACTAAATTTATAACCAAAGCAAATTACCATGCTGTTTAGGACTCTCAAAATAATATAAGTGAAGCATGAGAGTTCATCTATTTCTTCAAAATAAAACCACCACCGTGCTCTAAAAGGATATAAGTGAAGCACTAGAGCAAATGACAAACTACTCCAAAAGATATAAGTGAAGATCAATGAGTAGTTGAATAATTATGTAACTATATGAAGACTCTCTAACATTTAATAATTTCAGATCTTGGTATTTTATTCAAACAGCAAGCAAAGCTAAAGAGAATAAAATGACGCTCCAAGCAAAACACATATCATGTGGTGAATAAAAATATAGCTCCAAGTAAAGTTACCGATGAACGAAGACGAAAGAGGGGATGCCATCCGGGGCATCCCCAAGCTTAGGCTCTTGGTTGTCCTTGAATATTACCTTGGGGTGCCTTGGGCATCCCCAAGCTTAGGCTCACAACACAAAACATAACAGAAAATCTCGTGAGCTCCGTTAGCGAAAGAAAACAAAACATCACTTCAAGGTACTGTAATGAACTCATTCTTTATTTATATTGGTGTTAAACCTACTGTATTCCAACTTCTCTATGGTTTATAAACTATTTTACTAGCCATAGATTCATCAAAATAAGCAAGCAACACAATGAAAACAGAATCTGTCAAAAACAGAACAGTCTGTAGTAATCTGTATCAAACATATACTTATGGAACTCCAAAAATTATAAAATAAATTGGTGTACCTGAGGAATTTGTCTAGTAATCATCTCCAAAAAGAATCAACTAAATAACACTCTCCAGTAAAAAGTTGAAGCAAATCTCGTGAGCGCTAAAGTTTCTGTTTTTTACAGCATGATCATGAAGACTTCACCCAAGTCTTCCCAAAGGTTCTACTTGGCACAAACACTAATTAAAACATAAACCCACATCTAAACAGAAGCTAGGAGGATTATTTATTTCTAAACAGAACCAAAAAGCAAGAAACTAAAATAAAATTGGGTTGCCTCCCAACAAGCGCTAACGTTTAACGCCCCTAGCTAGGCATGATGATTTCAATGATGCTCACATAAGACATAAGAATTGAATCATAAAGAGAGCATCATGAAGAATATGACTAGCACATTTAAGTCTAACCCACTTCCTATGCATAGGGATTTTTTGCGCAAACAACTTATGGGAACAAGAATCAATTTGCATAGGAAGGTAAAACAAGTATAACTTCAAGATTTTAAGCACATAGAGAGGAAACTTGATATTATTGCAATTCCTACAAGCATATGTTCCTCCCTCATAATAATTTTCAGTAGAATCATGAATGAATTCAACAATATAACTAGCACATAAAGCATTCTTTTCATGATCTACAAGCATAGAAATTTTACTACTCTCCACATAAGCAAATTTGTTCTCATCAATAGTAGTGGGAGCAAACTCAACAAAATAACTATCATGTGATTGAAAATTAAGATCAAGATGACAAGTTTCATGGTTATCATTATTTTTTATAGCATACGTGTCATCACAATAATCATCATAGATAGGAGACATGCTTTCATCATAATAAATATTCTCATAAAAACTTGGGGGACTAAACATATCATCTTCATCAAACATAGCATCCCCAAGCTTGTGGCTTTGCATATCATTAGCATCACGGATATTCATAGAATTCATACTAACAACATTGCAGTCTTGCTCATCATACAAAGATTTAGTGCCAAACATTCTATAGATTTCTTCTTCTAGCATTTGAGCACAATTTTCCTTTCCATCATACTCACGAAAGACATTAAAAAAGATGAAGCATTTGAGGCACCCTTAATTCCATTTTTTGTAGTTTTCCTTTATAAACTAAACTAGTGATAAAACAAGAAACTAAAAGATTCGATTGCAAGATCTAAAGATATACCTTCAAGCACTCACCTCCCCGGCAACGGCACCAGAAACCAGCTTAGTTGACGGGGTGTGAGTGTCGCTTACCTAGCCTCCCCGGCAACGGCGCCAGAAAAGAGCTTGATGTCTACTACACAACCTTCTTCTTGTAGACGTTGTTGGGCCTCCAAGTGCAGACATTTGTAGGACAGTAGCAAATTTCCCTCAAGTGGATGACCTAAGGTTTATCAATCCGTGGGAGGCGTAGGATGAAGATGGTCTCTCTCAAGCAACCCTGCAACCAAATAACAAAGTCTCTAGTGTCCCCAACACACCCAATACAATGGTAAATTGTATAGGCGCACTAGTTCAGCGAAGAGATGGTGATACAAGTGCAATATGGATGGTAGATATAGGTTTTTGTAATATGAAAATATAAAAACAGCAAGGTAACTAATGATAAAAGTGAGCACGAACGGTATTGCAATGATAGGAAACAAGGCCTAGGGTTCATACTTTCACTAGTGCAAGTTCTCTCAACAATAATAACATAATTGGATCACATAACTATCCCTCAACATGCAACAAAGAGCCACTCCAAAGCCACTAATAGCAGAGAACAAACGAAGAGATTATGGTAGGGTACGAAACCACCTCAAAGTTATTCTTTCGGATCGATCTATTCAAGAGTTCGTACTAGAATAACACCTTAAGACACATATCAACCAAAACCCTAATGTCACCTAGATACCCCAATGTCATCTCAAGTATCCGTGGGCATGATTATACGATATGCATCACACAATCTCAGATTCATCTATTCAACCAACACAAAAGTACTTCAAAGAGTGCCCCAAAGTTTCTACCGGAGAGTCAAGACGAAAACGTGTGCCAACCCCTATACATAGGTTCATGGGCGGAACCCGCAAGTTGATCACCAAAACATACATCAAGTGAATCAATAGAATAACCCACTGTCACCACGGTTATCCCACGCAAGACATACATCAAGTGTTCTCAAATCATTAAAGACTCAATCCGATAAGATAACTTCAAAGGGAAAACTCAATCCATTACAAGAGAGTAGAGGGGGAGAAACATCATAAGATCCAACTACAATAGCAAAGCTCGCGATACATCAAGATCGTATCACCTCAAGAACATGAGAGAGAGAGAGAGAGATCAAACACATAGCTACTGGTACATACCCTCAGCCCCGAGGGTGAACTACTCCCTCCTCGTCATGGAGAGCGCTGGGCTGATGAAGATGGCCACCGGTGAGGGTTCCCCCCTCCGGCAGGGTGCCGGAACAGGGTCCCGATTTGTTTTTGGTGGCTAAAAAAGCTTGCAGCAGTGGAACTCCCGATCTATTCTGTTCCCGATGGTTTTAGGGTATATTGGTATATATAGGAGGAAGAAATACGTCAGGGGAGCCACGAGGGGCCTACGAGGGTGGAGGGCGCGCCCAGGGGGGTGGGCGCCCCCCTGCCTCGTGCCTTCCTCGTTGATCCCCTGACGTGCACTCCAAGTCTCCCAGATTGCTTTCTTTCCAAAAATAACTTTCCCGAAGGTTTCATTCCGTTTGGACTCCGTTTGATATTCCTTTTCTTCGAAACACTGAAACAAGGGAAAAAACAGAAACTGGCACTGGGCTCTGGGTTAATAGTTTAGTCCAAAAATAAATATAAAAGTGTTTAATAAAGCCCATAAACATCCAAAACAGATAATATAATAGCATGGAACAATCAAAAATTATAGATACGTTGGAGACGTATCACGCCCCAGACTTGTGTGTGCGTCTTCCTTCTTTTTTTGGGGCGATAATCTTCCTTCTTCTTTTGCTCCTATGTTTCTTCTTTTGCTTCGGGTGTATCGCCGCACGTGTCATGTCCTCTGCGAGGCATGAATAGAACAATTCTAACAATGAGATGATTAGAAAATTAGATCATTTTTTATCGCCATATGGCACAGGGCTGCCGTGTTTCGTGCTCCTCCGTCGTACTCCAGTGGAAAACTTGAGTATACCGCGCGGTCTTTGCTCCTCCTCAGGTCGTCGGCACATTTATATGAGCAGTCAGATCACAAGGCCCCGCCTTCCAGCAGTAATGAGCTGTCAAATCTCAAAGGCCCTCGCCTCTCTTGAAACCGACCAAGCTAGACTGCCCCGCCCTCCAGCCTTTTAAAAAATGTATACTTTTGTACAGTAGTAGTATCGATGGATTGCACCATGGAGCAAAACTAACAAGATGAAATTAAAGTAAAAAGGTGGTACATATAGAGAGCTCTCGTCGCCAAATTATGCATATAGTACTATAAAAAAAGCTAGTACGTGCTTAAATGGGGTGCTAAATTCAAATAAAGAAATTAGCGTACCTATTTAATTCTTGGGTTCTTATTATTTATGCCACTAGTTGTGTATCCCTACTCAGTTTTGCCATTAGAAGTTACAACTACTCAAAAATGCCATCGATCCGTTAGATGCGTGCTCAAAAATGCAATTAGATATCTAAAAAATGCCATCATTAAGTTAGATGTTTGCTCAAAAATGCCATTAGACATTGTTATTTTCACGTTAAACCCATTGACCATGTTATATGACAAAAATAAGCCGATTCTCACAATGATAAGTGTGGCCCCGCTTGTCAGGAGAAACCAAGCGAATAATTTTACAGGAAAATAAGAACACTGTTGGGATCAAGTAGGCCCCACACTTTATTTTACTGTAGTGAGATCGAGGGAGAGCTGGCATGTTGGTCCATCGGTATTTATGTCATTATAACGGACGCTGCTTCGGTTCCTTAAGGCACCTGCCTTTGGGCCTATGACAGGTGGGCCTAACAGGTGGCTGGCCCACCTGTCATAGACCCAAAGGTAGGTTCCTTTAAGGCACCGAAGCTCAGTCTCATTATAACATGGCAAAAGAGATTTGAGTCACAATAATGGTGTCCAGCACAACACACCTCTCAAATAAAACTAAGCACCCTGAAATTCTTTGACAAAACTAAGCACCCTGAAATTCTTTGACAACTAAACTGCTGGCTATATAATGTTGGCCATATATATTGTACATATATGATGTGAATAAACGAGTGGTAGTACTATACCAACTAAAAGATGAACTGTATGAAATACTAGTATGTACATACTGAAGAGTTAAAGTAACGAGAAGGAACATAACATAGTTCTGCTGGGGGCTCAGTACAACACACCCTCAAATAAAACTAAGCACACCTGAAATTAAACTAAGCAACTAATCAGGTAGACACTGCATTAGAACCACCATGAGCAACGACACTGCCACCTTATTCGGACTCCTCGTCCACGTGCTCGACTTTGTCCTTGTCCCTCTTCCTCTTGGCTGATACTTCTTTGCTTGAACAGCACACTTGGCTCTTGCTCTTCATCCAACCCTTGTAGATATTGAAACAAAGGTAGGCATCCATTGCAGCGTAGTGGATGTGGTCTATATCTAGCACATTCCACTGCCATGCACGATGAAACTTGGGTGGAGGTTTCTTCAGTTTACCGTACGAAGGATGAACCATGGCTCCTGCCAGGGTCAACATTGAAGGTTGATCATGGGAGGGCACCAGCCCATTCTTCTGGAGGTCGAAGGGGTTGCCAACAACAAGGCCTATCCAACCCAGGACTGTTCTGTCGTTCGTAAAGTCTACAGTAACGAATTTGACTAGGCCGCCCTTGAGGAAGTTCTTAAATTCCTCGCACTCAACGTCGCATGGCATATGTGGTAGACCAAGCATAAGTCATGCATGCAAACCTGGATCACGGCGGGCTTCATCTTCTCTTCCTCCTTTAGATTCTTCTTTTTGTCCAGGGTTGTGGTGTACGCAACATCTAGCCCAGCGACCCATCATCATTTGAGTTTTCGAACATGCGTTTGAAGCGAGCAACGCATCCTTTCACCGTCGTGGAAGCACGGGTGTAGATGATGTCGAACTCATCGCCGGTGATGGTTCTAACCTTGTTCTCACCACCGATCATGGAGATTTGGGACGCCATGGATTTGGGAGGAGGGTTAGGATTAGTGGAACTGCCGTAATGTCAAAGGACGAGACGACTAGGAGCGAACTGTCGTAATGTTAAAGGACATCCGGGGACGAGTAGGAGCGAACTGCCAGCGGTTTTTTGATTGAAAAAATGCTGAGTGGGACGTGCGAATGGTAGGGTAGTGGCTTGCCTGTGGATAAATGGATTCATGCACAGTAGTATGGGGCCCCAATTAGATGTCATGTCTACTCGACGCCCAATTAAATGGCTTTCGATGTCATGTCAAGCGTCGGGAAAATTACAGGTGATATGAAGCTTTCCATTCTCCCATGATACGGGCTTCCGAGAGCCCTTGGATCTGAGATCGAACGGTTGCATGGCGTGATTCTAGACCTATGGGTGAATATCCTATCCTGGAGGGTTATTCTGCAAATTTTCAGCAACTTAGCATGCGACCGTTTGCTCTCAGATCCAAGGGCTGCCAGCAGCCCGTATCATGGTCGCGCCTACCACGACCGTCGCCTCGCTCGCGCGGTTGCGCCCTTGGAGATTTAACACGGTGCGTTAGGCTATCTGATGTTGGCATGTCATACATAGTCATCACTTAGTCAGTCATACAACAAGGTTGGCTATAAGAGTATTTTTTACTTCTCTCTATCTCTTTCTTCGTAGTATTTATTGCATTTGCCAAGGAGTGGCCTCTTCCAATGAAATGGTGCTTAGATGAGGTGCTAAGGGCATTAAATGGCTTAGCAACTCAAGTCCCCAATGCATAGGTGCTTAGTTTTTTGTTACTAATTTTTCTTCATTTAATTAGCTATAGACTCAAAAATTGTCTTTTCACCTAGGTACAGGCGCTTAGCACCGTTTCTTCCTGGGGTCACCAAACTAGTCTCTCTCTTCTAATTAACTTGCCACATCAGACTTTATGCCTATGTGGCAGGCTTAGCACCTGTACGAGCAAGTACAATAGTGGGCTATAAGCCCGCTTACATGGCTTTTTGCATATGTGGAGAAAAGAGGCAAGGAAAAAGTGGAGGAGTGGGCTCTCATGCAAGAGCCAGCCTCTACTAGTGGAGCATTGGGAGAGGCACCTGTATACCATGGAGGTGGTCAGGAATCGGGAGACTCATGCCAGTCGTAGCGCCGCAGTTAAAATGATAATGGCAAGTCAAATCATGGGGCCCCACCTGTCCAGCAGTAACTCGTTGTCAAATCACACAGCCCTACTTTTGCAGCAGCCTACTCCCTCATCTTCTCACGTCTCTGTCGAACTGACTAGGCGGAACTGCCCCGCCTACCGCGCGGGAAAAGCCCCGCCCTTGAATTTTAAATAGTACTCCATGGATTGCGCCATGGAGCAGAGCCTCAAGAAAACGGCGGTACACATGTACGGAGTATACAGCACGCTCGTCGCGTTCGCGTCGCACCCCAGACGGTCGGTCGGTCCGGCACGCCGCTCTCTGAAATGAACGCGCGTCACATTGCGTTTGCACACACATGTGGGACCGCAATTGAGAACCGACCATAGGCACACTCCCCGGCCCCGCAAGTCGAGTGAGTTAATAGAAGAGAGAGACGAGCGATAGTACTAGAGAAGTGTTGTACAGACATTGGTGCCTGGACAATCCCTGCATGACACAAAAGATCAGTTCGTCCATGCATGTGACCAGACTTCAGTAGACACGCCTGGATTGGCTATCGTCTACATATCGTGCAGGGTTGCAGGCTGTGTTGTACAGGGCTATAGTTCTGATGAGAAATCTAAAAAAAGGTTTCTTGTCATCTCGCAATATTAGGAGTCATGTGCTTCGGATCACTGCGAGGGTTAAACAGCGACAACTGAGTTCCTCCAAGGCACTGGTCATTGGGGGCACATGCACGAAGACTACTCGGCTGCCATCTAGGTCAAGCCGGCTATGTTAATTAGGACATCTATCGTTGGACCCCTTTTCTATGAGTTTATCTTTAATTTGAGCTTTGATCCTCATCTAGTTTGTCCGTCAAGATTCATGTTGTCTCCTTTGGTCAGTGAGGTTATGGTTTCTTGTCATGTGGCATTTTTTCGTGTTATATGTTATAATCCGGTGCTTCAGATCAAAATGACGACAACTATGCCTCCGGGGCACGTGCATGAAGACTTCTCGACAGTCATTAACGAGGTCAAGCCGGCTCCAGTAGACAAAAGAAAACTAGTACTCCACTATATAGGCAGGAGCCTTCGCGCTTGCTTCCTAGTGTTGCTCTCTTCACACTGTCTCGTCTTCTCCAGATCTAAACACGACAACGGTGGCCACTCTCTCTCTCTCTCTGCTCACCGCTGGTCACAGATCCAGTCGGATCCTCTCCGCCGGGGAAGGTGAGAAGGTCCAACATTCACGCGGTCGTCCTCGGCGACGGCTCTTACCCACTGCCGGCGCGTCCCGATCAGCTTGCTTGCTGTTCTCTCCCAAGCACCGCTGGCTAGGGAGGGCCTCCGACCCCTTCTTCCTTGCTGCCGTAGTATGGGCAGATTCAGCCTCCCGCCGCCCACCTAGCGACATCCCGGCGACCCCTCAGGTATAACTTCCTTTGAAACCGGATTTGCTCTACTTCCCGAGCTCCTGACGTCGCTGCATTTGTATCTTTTACTATTTATCAGGCCCCCTCGTAGATAGGATCGATCGGCTGTTCGAAAGCCACCTAATATTTTTACTGTTAATAGGTAAAACTAGTTCATGCACTCGAATCTAGTACTACTTGGTTCAAACAAGGAAGAAAGGGGGTGGGGTGGGGTGGGGGAGATTTGTTACCTGAATCTAGGACTTGGTCGAAAGAGGAAATAATGGGGCGAAAAGTAGTAGAGACTGGCTATCCAACTGGTCTCTTGGTCTAATAGGGAAATAAAGGGAAACGCGGTACAAACTCTATATAAACCTGATCTATTGGTTGAAAAAGGAAAGAAAGTGGGGACTGGGGGACAGGTCAACAGAGTAAGTCCAGCACTAGATTTGCTAGCCTCACAAAGTATAAGGTGGCTACACCGAACAAAAATGGGACCAACCCAGATATCCTGTTCTGATGTTTGTTGCCCCAAGCCACTCTTATGTAATGCCACTGGTAAAATGTAGAAGTCGCACTGTTAAAGGTAAGGACATGTTAAACCAATGTTGTTTTCAATGTAATGCCTCCAGTAATATGAATCAGTGGCACTTTTTTTCATGTCCTGCTAAATTTCCCATTAAGATAAGTTGCTTCTTTTTGTTACAAATGCAACTGTCCTGGTCCGCCTACTCTCCCGTGCCCAAATACCAACTCTGTAGCAGCTGTTAATGTAATGTTGCTGGTAAAATGAAGCAATGGCACCATTAAAGTAATGTCATATTTAACGGTTGTCATAGTTAATCCTAATGCCCACACTAATATCTAGCAATACTGCTGCCTTAGAAATTGCTACTGTCCTTGTAGGATTGCCATTCAGATAAGGAACATGCTTCTTTCCATTTGATGTATGTTTCATCACTTGTTAGTCACCCTCCTTTCCAGCTTTTTTGTGCAAACAGAGATATACATTTCACGCTTGATCTTAGTTGAACTGCACAAATGATATCCAAATTAATGTAGTGGCACTATTAATTTGAGGCAATGTTTTGGCACCGCTAGTGCCACTGATTTTTTTTAATATCAAAAGAGTGGGTTTCCTCTTATTTCATTAAAGAAACCCAACCATAGAGAACCATTATCCGACAACATCTCAGTGTAAACGGGCAGTTATGCAACTACTGCTAGAACGGACTAAGTACTAGCAGGAGACAAGTTCGCCACATAAGCTAGGCAGGTAGGGGGGCACAACACCAGCTCGACCAAGTTTGGATTACAACCCAAATGCTACCACAGAAACATCATGGGGGAAGATAGGGACTGAAAGAGCCAGCTTCAGCATCGCAGTCTAAGCACCCCCGACCTCCATCCTTGCGACGCAAGGTACACCTCATTTGCCACCTGCTCGACCCTAGTGCCACTGATAAAATGAAGTAATAATACAGTTAAAATAGAGCGAGTGTCCTCTCTATCATTTCATTTCCAATGTAGATACAGAAAGTGCTTCTCTTTGTTAGTATATGTTTCATCAACTAGTCCCATTGTTAATGTTTAAGCGTTTCTGCAAACTGGGGTGCTTAATTTTAGTTGATCTACACAAAAGTAGAGATTGGAATGTCTCAAGGCCCCTCCTTGTACTACCGCTGTACACTGATGTTAATCACTGGTAGAAGGTGTATCGGGGAGACTTGGGCCGATTTCCAGTATGAGGCGTACTGTATGAGGCGTCGCAGGGCCCAACTTGCCCTTGCAGCATGGCATACTATGATACTATCGCAATATTTTCTTCTATTTATTAGTGTATGTTTCATCAACTAGTGCCACTATAATGTAATCACCCTTTTTCATTATCTGTGCAAACAGGGTTATTCGGCTGCATTTTGGTGGAACTGCACAAATGTACGGATGGAACCGGCATATATGCAGAGTGCGAGGTGTGCCAAGTAAAAATTGCCGACACCAACCATGCTCCACGCACGCATTGGCATCCACCACTACCAGTGGGATTTGTGGCGCTCTCTGTGGACGGATCTTTCTCGGCAGCAAATCCTCTAACCAAATACTAGTAGCTTATATTGGCAGTTTTCTAGGGAGTACTCTTTTTTGAAAGAAGCACCAATCTATTTTTCTTTATTTGTACACAGTGTCACAACTTTGACCCAAAGGTCTAGAGCTATTTTAGGGTCATTGGCGTAGTACTCGGAGACTGATTGTAAGCATGATTTTTATTAGCTGTCACACTGATTGTAAGCATGAGCAGATGGAAGATTAGGTTAGTGCGAAGCTTACCTTAAACCCTACCGCCGCCGTTGAAACAAGGCGAGCGTCGAGGGAACCGTGGAGAACAGCAGGGAAGAGACATCGCGCCATCCGGCCTCCTCTTGTGGTGGGAGAACAAATACTCCTGTGGCTCTGGCTGGCTCTGCACCCTCATCAACGGCACACCGTACTCCATCGATTCGTTATCCTCTGGGTGCTCGACCTTCAACCTGTACGCCCACCACCTCCGCCTGACTTTTGCCTTGGGAGAATCTGTCTGCTCCATCGCCCAGAGGAGATACTCGATGAACTCGAAGGACTGCGGCGTGACTGCCGCCGAGGAGTACATCGCCGCCCTCGTCACCGCCGTCTCGCTCTTTCGCATACATTGCCACATGGCCCTCACCGTCCTTGAAATCTCCCACTCATTGTCAAACCAAGTAAGGATCTCCTTCAACCTGGCTAACTTTGCCTGGTCGCCACCGGTGATCTGCCTAATTCGCTGTTGCATCCTCTCCATAGATGTCCTTCTGAGTGGTCCGGTGCTAGCTTTGGAAGATGGGAGGAGAGACGGTGGTCTTGCAATAGAGAAGAGGGAGAGGTGAGACGGTGGTTTTGGAATGGAGGTGATGGAGAGGAGAGGGGTGGTTTTGCAATGGAGAAGAGGGAGAGGCGAGACGGTGGTTTTGGAATGGAGATGATGGAGAGGAGAGGAGGTGGTTTTGCGATGGCGAAGAGGGAGAGGCGAGACGTTGGTTTTGGAATGGAGATGATGGATAGGAGAGGAGGTGGTTTTGCAATGGAGAAGAGGGAGAGGAGCGTGCGGCAGCGATTTAGGATTGGACGAGAGGGCCAGCGCGCTGTGACTGGATGAATATCAAAATCAATTTACCCTTCAATTAAGAAAGTGACCCCACATTAACTAGTCTCCCTTTTATTCTGGGTCATAATTGACCATGATTTTCACAAATAAATATATTTTATACATTGCAAAAATAATATAATTTGAAAGTACATTCAGATATGAACCAAACGATACAATTTTTGGTGACATGCATTCACATTTTGCTTGTCAAATACAGTACGTGGTCAAACTTTGACCCAAAATACGCAAAACAAAAAAATACTTCCAAGACCAGTGCCGCTCCTCTCCTCTTAAACCACCGCCGCTCCTCTCCTGTTCCAATCTAAATCCAGCACCGCTCCTCTCCTCTTCCATTTCAAAACCACCGCGCCTCCTCTCCTATTCCAATTCAAAACCAGCGTCGCTCCTCTCCCGTTCTAATCCAAAACCAGCGCTGCTCCTCTCCTCTTCCATTCAAAAACCACCGCTGGCGGGTGAAGGTGTTGTGGAGAAGTAGATCGATGGAGCAGTACAACCGATACGTGAGGATCGCAGACGGCGACCCTGTGAAGCTAGCTAGGATGTTGGAGATACATTCTTTATTTCACAACAAGGACCAACTAGCGGCGACGGCGACATCCATGGCCAAATATCTGCAAAAGAGCAAAAAGGCAGCGATACTCCCGAAGGGAGTCACGCGGGAGTACATAGAGCTGCTCCTCTGGGCCATGGAGCAAACAGATTCATCGAATCCGATCATGATGGAGCGGTGGTGGGAGTATTGATCCCAGATGGAGCATCCACCAGAGATTGAAGGATCGAGCATCTACATGGGGCCGTTCATGAGGGTGCCATGCCAGAGCGAGCCGGTGGAGTCTTCCCCGACCGAACCCAACTGCAAGAGGAGAAAAGCAGTTGGCCCGACGACGCTTCCCCGCCATCCTCTCCCTCGCCGTTCACATCGTCTAACGAGGCGGCTGTCTGCCGCCGAGGAATAGGAGGGGACTGCCCCCAACCCAATAGTCGAGCAGGTTGTGAATTGTCAGGAGGAGCTTAGGGTTGTCAGTATTTGCAGGTTGTGAATTGTGTGTTGTGTTGTGTATTATGAGAGTACTTTCAGATATGAATGTCTTTTGAATTTCAGATTTGCAGTATTGAGCATATGAAGTATTTTATGAATTCTAGAGATCTATTTTTAGCACTTAAAAAAATGTAGTTTCATAGGAGTATAAAAGTGCAGACAATGTGATTCTCAAAGAAGAAACTGCAAGTTTCTATTTCAGATAAGAAACTGCAAGTTCAGTTTCAGATAAGAAACTGCAACTTTCAGAGGCAGAGCATTTATATTAACACGGCCTTTTCAAACAGGGATAACATCATGTTGGAAGTTTTATTCATGGTCGAAAATGGAACTACCAGCCAGTTAACATCATGCTCATCAACATTCATGCATAGCACATCTTCATATGATGCACAATCAAAAAGATATGCTATTTTCAAAATGCCCACACAATGTCGAGTGTGCGAAAAACAGAGAAAACGAGGGACGAAGTTTTGGCAAGTGTTGGATGTGGTGTGCGTAGATGACAATGGGGACCCACATGTCAATAATGGCAGAGGCAAAAAAATTGGAGATATTTTCCCCGCATCAGGTGGAATCGAACCCGGGCGGAGCAGTTGTCGGGTAGTGTCACTTGGCCACTAGGCTAGTTCAGTACTTTCGTTACAAAGAAGGCACTGCCTCAGGTGGTCCGATCTCCTCCTGCGCCTTTGTGCGCTCGTCGCGGCGCCGTTGTCTGCCGTTGTGAACATGCTGAACAAACGAGAGGAATCTGGAGAGGACTATACGTGGAGAGGCGGACAGTCGGGACCCACCAGGTCTATGGCCATACGCAAGCAAGTGCCTCATTAAAAAAGTACTTCCTCCTAATGCTATACTGATGTTGGGGCCCATGGGTTTGTCAACATAGTTACTTTTTTTAGGTGCTTCAACGTAGTTAATAAAGGAGATAAATTCACAATGAAGCCGGGGAGCTGGCAGGTACTCCCTCCGTCCGGAAATACTTGTCCTAGAAATGGTTGTATCAAGACTTATTTTAGTTATAGATACATCCATTTTATTCATTTCTAGGACAAGTATTTCCGGACGGAGGGCGTATCATTTATTATCACTGGGGCAGCAAGTATCAGCTGGGTTGTGGGCTGCCCCGTCTAGGCTTTCTTTTTTAACATGCGCAGCCCACGACATGCCGGTTTTTATTTTTCTTGAGGGCCGTCATGTATCGACCGGCCTATGGACCTCCCATCCGAGGTTTTTTTTCCTGAAACATCGGCAACACAACTTATGTGTTTTTTTGAAGAAAAGCAGAGGTCTGTTCTATTTTTCTATATAAGAATAGGAACGCCTGGTCCAACTTATGTTTCCCTTCTAACTATATTATATATATTTCAATTATTGTATATGTTATTATATATTATTGTTATTGTCATCATATATTCAACAGATACTTACATATGTAAGAAAACAATATCCCACATCTTATTAACTTATAAAAATAATTTCTTAACAATAAAATCCTAGATTTTTTTAGCAACGAAAATCCTGGTGATTGTGTACAAAAGCGTGGTAAGATTTAAGTACCAATGTAATAATAAATCACTTATTACTTAAATATATTTATAACAAAATGCTTAGCCCCTATTTATTTTTTGATAACATTGTTGCGCCCAACCCAACATTATAATTAGAATCAGCCCAGCAAAATCGTATATTTCGAGAAAGTGCAAATGGCCTGTAATTTTTTAGGAAAAAAAATAAATGGGTCGCATGGACGCTACATTATCTGTTCACCTAGCCCTGCAAATGGACTGTAATTCTAAAAAAAGAGATCAAACTGACTGTAAATTCTGAAAATATGGGTTGAATATGTGCCACACTTTTGGAGGCTGAAATGTGGGCCAATAGGTCGAAGCCAACGCAAGTCGTTGTCAACTTAGTCAACAAATGATTCTGACTTCATTAGCCGTTGGATTTACATCCAACAACCGGCATCCATCTTCAATCTCTCATCTTCTTCCTCCAGCGCCGCCGCGACCACCTGCTCCCGCCTCCCGCTGCTAGCAGCTCTGCTTAGCACGCTTCGCTGTGAAGCGTAACCCCACCGCCGGCCAGGCCATCCCTCCACCCCTCCACACCTCCTGTTCTTCTCCACCGACTGCCGAACCACACCACACCAGAACCAGTTAACCCTCGTACACCTCTCCGTCTGCGACTCCACTCCCGCGTCTTCCCATCTCCGGCTCGTTGTTGTCCGGGGCCTCGCCGTCGTCCACCACCTTGCATGCGCTCGGCGCGGAGTGGTCAACGTGGTCAACGAACGACATCCATCGGATGTGGACTGTACATGGAGCTAAAAATTTTAAATAATACAATTTTTTTTAAAATTACAGAAATAATACGCAGAAAAAAGAATTTACAAGAATAATACACCGTCGGCCCACAGCAGGCCGATCGGCTATCAGGAGGCCGACTGCAGGCCGGGCAGCCACGCGGCGGCCTGTGGTTGGTCGTGCCACGTCGCGAGGGGGGAGGCAGCGGCCTGTCGGCGTGGTGCGCCCCTGTCGGCCTGCCGCCCGTCGATCGGCCACCTGGTGGCCGACAGGGTGCTGCCGACCTGACGCGCGCTGGCCAGCCCGCCCTTATCCTCTCCTTCTCTCTTTCCTGCATTATTTCTTCTCCCCTCCCCGCCCATATCCTCTCCTTCCTCCATTATTCTTCTCCCGTGGCTCATTCTGCTGTGTTCTTCCTCCTCCTCTCTCTACAGAAAAATGGCACACATTTGTACACCTAAATGAGCTACATTTTCGCGATTTTGGCACCGTGAATGGGTTCAACTCATTTAGGGCAGCCAAAAGAGGTGTCGATCTACTGACGGGGTAGCTCGTGGTGGTCGTGGTGAGCATTTTGGTAGAGGTGGTGGTGGTGAAGTTGGGGCAGTGTTCGTCGTTGGGGCAGTTGGGGTGGTGAGGTGGTGGTGGTGGTGGAGGTGGTGGAGGTGGTGGTGGTGGAGGTCGTTCGTCGTTCGTCGTTCTTCGTTCGTGGTTCTTCGTTCTTCGTTCGCACGCACGCTTCAAGGGTATATTTCAGCCCTCATTTTATTTTTCGTAGGTGCTCCGGGAGTATACGTAAATATTGTTATTTGCCGCGGTAGTATACATAAATATTTGTGTGCGATTATTGTTTTTTGGCCCGGTAGTATACGGAAATATTGTTATTTGCCCCGGTAGTATACGTAAATATTATTCGTTCGCACGCACGCTTCGTTCGATGTGAAAATAAATTTGTGTGTGATTATTGTTATTTGCCCCGGTAGTATACGTAAATATTTGTAGTTGCTACGGCAAATATTCGTAATATAGTTGTAGGTGTGTGAATTGTATTAGTTGTTAGTGGGATAATAAGTTGTTGCTTAATACTTGACACATACACAGGTGCGGGATAAGAAGTTGGAAACATGAATAAAAAGTTGGAAAGAAGAGACAAGTTTTTTTTTTGAAGAGTTGGGGTCGGCATGTGCATAGCATGTCAGTTTGATGAAAATTTAATAAGCAAACAAAAAATAGGAAAAGTAGAACTACATGTTAAAAAACGTTTCAGTCCGTACCCGATGCCAATATGAAGCGGATTACCCGCTAACCTTTATTATGCGTATTTTTTAAAGTTTAACCCATAACAAGCAATGCCACACTGTTTTTTTTAAACGGCCACGCTGTAGTTTAACGAAAAAACTTCTTTGCAAGGAAGAATTTTACATGATCGTAGAAATAAGACGCATGCCTTTTTCTAAATTATTTTAACATAGATTAAAATAAAAAATACATCAACATGGCCATATAATTCAAATAAACTGAATTATCATATTTGTCGGTTATATTATTATTATTATTTGAGGCCTATTTATTATTAGTAAACATGGGCCTATTTATTATATTATTACTATGGTCCTGGTAATATATATATAGACATGTCTAATACTTGTACTTCTATGTTGAAAAAAAATAGGTGAGTCGAGATGTCCGATGTAGTGAAGTTGAGATTTTACTATGGTCCTGGTACTGTCCAAACAAATGATGGGAGCAGATCTGAGTGAATTTACTCACATAGAGGTTGCAATCAGCGCACCACAAACATGGTCTGTTAGTCAGTTGAAAGAATGGATTGCGGCAAGTTTAGGTCTTGATACTGAAACACACACCGTCGGTGTTCATGCATTGTGGACACGGTCAAGTTCAAAAATTTACTTTTATTTGAGGCCAATAGAGGGAGACTCCGATTGGGTGCGGTGGTTACAAGGTTGTGAATGAAGGGGATGCAATCATGTTGCTTTAGTGCTTCCCGTCGTGAAGGAGGTCACTGCACATGAAGGGGAGGGTGGGTACGAAGGACAGAGCAGTCATGTAGAAGGAGGAAATGCTTATGGTTACGAACAAGGACAGAGCAGTCAGGTAGAAGGAGGAAATGCTTATGGTTATGAACCAGGGCAGAGTAGTCAGGTAGAAGGAGGAAATGCCGATGGTGATTACAATGGCGAGGTGGACGCTGACGAGGTAGATGGGCACATGCAGAACCAGATGGAAGAAGAAGAGACTGATGTTGAAAGGGGTCATGCCGATGATTCTGACGAGTCAGATGAAGAAGAAAATGCAGAGGAGGTCCCGAATCCTGCATGGTGGAATCATGACTTATCATCTGCAATGACCGTGAATGATGGACATGATTCAGCCTGGCAATATCACCAGAACAATATTGCGACGGGTGCTATGTATCCGAACAAGCAAGCCCTGAAGGATGCAATAATTAATTGGGCAATGTCCACGCAAAGGGTTTTCAAAGCTGAGGTGTCCAGTCAGAAATTCCTCACAATGGTATGCAAGAATGCAGATTGTCCCGCAAGGGTGCACGGCTTTCTCCCTAAGTATGGCACAAGTTGGGTGATAAGTGACTTAGTTAATCACACTTGTCTTATTCCCTGCATCCCTCAAGATCATGCCAACCTTTCATCCACGCTTATTGTTCGACTGTTTTACGATGAGATAGTGCAAGGCAAAGCTATGGAAGTGAAGGCAGTGCAGACAAAAGTGTTCGCCAGGTTGAAGTACAGAATTTCTTATGGCAAGGCTTGGAGGGCTAAGCATGCAGCGCTTGAGAGGAGATTTGGTTCTTATTTTGATGCATATGACTCTGTTGTCCACCTCCTCCACACCCTGCAGCAGCGGAATCCAGGCACGTATATCGATATCCAAGACATGTTCATGCCAGAGTTCCCAACTGTGAGGGTTTTGCATCGTCTCTTCTTCTCTTTCGGTGTATGCATCGAAGCTTTCAGGCATTGCCGACCGGTGATATGTGTTGATGGTACTTTTCTCACAGGCAAGTACAAGGGTCAGATACTGACAGCCATAGGTCAAGACGGCCAAAATCAAGTCGTCCCACTGGCATTTGCTTTTGTGGAGAGTGAGAACATTGAAAGTTGGACATGGTTCTTCAGGCAGTTGAAAATATCAGTTGTCAAGGAGAAGCCGAATGTGTGCATCCTTCATGACAGGCATGCAGGTATACTCAGTGCGATAAGGACACTGACAAACCCAGGCCCTGAGGAACAAGTTCCATGGCAGGACTTGCAGAGCCATTGGTGCATGCGCCATCTCGGGGCCAATTTCTTCTCGCAGTTTAGAAATAAGAACCTGATGAATCTGTTCAAAAAACTCTGCAAGCAGAACCAGTTATGGAAGTACAATTTGATACGCGACAGACTTAATGTGTGCACGCAGAGACACGTGAGGGACAGGAAAGCTGCAAGAGATGCAGCGGTGAGGGCACATGTTGAAGCAGTAGCTGCACAGTTGGCAACAGGAACAGCGGCCGTGGAGGAGGAGGCTGTTGGGCTATGTGACCTACCAGGCTTTGACCCACCTGGTACTAGGAGAAGGCTCGGGAGGTCGATTAAAACCTTCGAGCAGTGGATAGAGCATGAGCCTCTGGAGAGGTGGTCTTTGCTACATGACACACATGGAGCAAGGTACGTTGTCATGACAACGAACCTCGCGGAAACATACAACTTTGTCCTCAGAGGAAACCGGGCATTGCCACTTACAGCCATCGTTGAGGCTATTTTCTATGGCACCGTCAAGTATTTCAGAGACAGACGTCAAATAGCAGAGCTGCATATCTTGAACAACCCAAATACACGGTACTGTGAAAGAGTCACGAAGTACATGGACAACAAGATGCAAAAAGCTAGGTCACACACTGTAGTCGCCATCGGTAATCAAGAAAGAAGGTTTGAGGTCCGCTTAGCCAACAACAAATTCGGATGTGCAAATGAGTTGAGGACGCATGAGGTGAAAATTGGCAATGAAGCCTGGCCAACGTGTGAGTGCACATGCAATAAACCGAAATTGCTTCACCTACCTTGCTCACATGTACTTGCTGCTTGCGGGCAGCTTGGAATGGACGCAATATCGTTTGTGTCTCCATATTTTCTGAAAGAGGCTGTCCTCAATACCTGGACAGGTGAGCTGATGGGTTTTCGATCAATGGGTAATTTCAACAGCGTCAACCCCGCCGATAGGCGTTACATTCCAAACCCAGAGCATATGCGTACAAGTAGAGGCAGACGGCAGTGTCAGCGCATCCGAAATGATATGGATGAATCTGAAGCAGGAGGTCTGACTAGGCAATGCATTCTATGCAATGAATTTGGCCATAGGGACACTAATTGTCCCACTTTCGTCACTGGGCGTGGACGAGGCAACCGGGGAAGAAGAGGAGGTAGAGGTAGTAGAGGAGTAAGGGCGAGAGGAAGAAGCTAAGCTAGCACTAGTTTGTTCTGAATTTATATTAAGTGTGCTGTGGCACTATGTTCTGAAATTTGTATTAAGTGTGGCACTATGTTCTGAATTTTTATTAAGTGTGACAGTATGTTCTGAATTTTTATTAAGTGTGCCACTATGTTATGAATTTTTATTAAGTGTGGCACTTTGTTCTGAATTTTTATTAAGTGTGACACTATGTTCTGAATTTTTATTAAGTGTGGCACTATGTTCTGAATTTTTATTAAGTGTGGCACTATGTTATGAATTTTTATTAAGTGTGGCACTTTGTTCTGAATTTTGTATGTGCAGGAATGTCGGGATTGTGGTTGCTGAATGGGGACATTGATAAGGGTCATCGTGGTGCGATATGGTATGAGCGCAAGCTTGAGCCTCTCGTCACTCGCACTCCTAAGGAAAACTGGAAGATACACTCAGTATGGCTTCAGCGGTACGTGCTTTATTAATTTGCACACTGACATGCATATTAATGGTTGAAATGGGAGACAGTAACTGAAAAGTTCTCTGATGAAGGTTGAAATGGGCCGGCCTTTTACCTTTCGCGCGTCTGGTTGAGTCTATCCCGGGTGAGAAACGCGTCGCCATCGATGGGTCTTTGCTGAGCTGCTTAGTGGACCGTTGGAGGCCAGAGACCCACACGTTTCACTTCAGATGGGGAGAGATGGCTCCTACTCTGGAAGATGTGTCACTTTTGCTCGGACTACCGTTGGCAGGTCATGCCGTAGGACCGTTGGACGCACCGGCTGGTTGGGAGCCAGCTCTTACAGAACGTTTTCACGGTGTTTTTTCGGATGCTCCCGATCCGGTATGGGAGCATCACGGACCTAAGTATGAGTGGTTGCTAAATTTCCTGGTAATTTCCCCTACCTATTCTCTTCAAGTTATCGCGCATAAAGTTTTACAGAAAATAATTGCGGCTTACTAAAACTTTCTCTTCGCTTGATGCAGATCCAGAACTTCCGGGCGCTGTTGACTGCGGAACAGATCACTCGGAGCCTCGAGGCCTACTTACTGTGGCTTTTCGGCAAGGTGATGTTCACAGAGAACCATGTCACCACTATTAGCACCCTCTACATCCCTATGGCACTCGAGATAGCGAGCGCTCAGACGGCGGATCAGATCAGACAGAGGAGTTGGGGTTCGGCGGTGTTAGCGGCTACATACCGAGGTATGTGCAACGGTTGCCAGCTTACATCGAGAAAGCCAGCCCTTCTTGGATGCCCTCTATTCCTACAGCTGTGGTCGTGGGAGAGGTTCTCTATAGGGCGACCAGATGTACGTGTTCATGAGCCTATAGACGCCATGTTTGATGTTGACGGCATCGACATGCCTACTTTCGGTCTGTGTTGAACTCGTCGCAAGGTATGCACCGTGTTGTAGTTTAATGCAACTTTTTCTGCACAAGAGATCGATCGATGCTAGCGGCTACTAAGCATTGAACGAGCAGTTCGATGCGTACACCGGGGTCATCTGGCAGCCCTACACGGAAGCAGCCATACAAGCGAGATACCCTGCTGGTATGTCTGTGCTATGCACAAGGGACCGAGATTACTGGATGACAAAATCGAAGATCATCTTCGATGTCTTCGTCGAGGAGATGGCACAACAGAGGGTTATGAGGCAATTTGGTCTTTTGCAGTTGGAGCTACCTCCCCCTATAGAGAACCCGGTGCCAGCACACATCCACAAGTATTAACTAGTTTTTCAATGTTGCATTTTCTTTCATAGTACTCCATTCGAAGCTTTAGGTAATTGTTGAACACACACCACAATTTTAGGACGACAAGGAAGGGCATGAACAGGACAACTGCTGACTGGCTAGTTAGACTAGAGCCGTATGTTATAGAAAGGGAGACAGCAAACACAAATCTATGGCACGAGAATCACAATTTCGATCTCGATGAATTCAATCTCTATTTGCGGCGCTACATGACCGGAACACGGTTACGCATTGTTGAGTACTCCCACCCAGAGGAGTTACCGGATCCTAATCCGTCGGATATATACCCGAGCTATGATACTTCGGGCTCTAGGCAGTACGCGGTAAGATATTTTTTCTTTACGTAATGTTGTCACATACTTTGACGTGCAAGAGACAGACATTATTAATCGTCATGGAAATTTGCAGGCTACCTTGACACGCGAACTGTACGACGACGTGACCACCTTTGGACGATCACTATCGTCTGGACCTCTTCTTCATCATCGTCCAGTGGTACAGCCCTTCTTGGAAAGAATTCAGAATAAGATACGGACTGTGTACGAGGCTATCACGTGTACCCGGAGAACCGATGTTGTTCAGCACGAGCAGGAGCAGCCGCGTCACTCCATGCAACGACATCAACCACGTCCATGCCTAGCACAGCAGCCGACAACCAGGCCACCCCGTCCTGACCAACCTGGCAGTTCTACGTGGCACCCGCAGCACTCTGGTCCCACGTCGAGCTTCGTCTTTTCTCCACAGCCACAGCAACACGGTCCCTCGTCGAGCTTCGTGTTTTCTCCACAGCCACAGCAGCACGGTCCCTCGTCCAGTTTCGTGTTTCAACCAGAGCAGACGTCACACCCAGCAGGTATGTGTCTTCATATTTATTGTTTTCAATATTAATTGACGCGACCTCATTCTTCATGATGAACCATTCCATCGCGTAGGGGCCTATGGATATCAGGCGTCTATGTCGGCATCACATGATACGTGGGGGAGTGATCAACATCCCGAGGACAACATACAGGCTCAGATGTCGCAGCACACCCAGTGGATGAACATGTTTTCGACTCCTTCACCAGGCCCCACACAGGATACACAGCATGACCAGGGAGAGTCTGAGATTCCTCCTCGTCACGTTAGGGCACCCGACAGGTTGGGATGGTCCCCGATTCCAGATCCGCCTCCCCGCCAGGCCAGACGTCGTCACTGACACTTCTATGTATCTGTATCAGTAGAGACATTACCATCTATTTATGTGTAAGACTTATGTCTATTCTATGTATGAGACAAATGACTATGTACTTATGTACGAGACATATGCCTACTCTATTTTAGTACTCTGTTATCGGAACTACAAGATCATATTTAGATAGAACATAATATTCATACAACGAGACATTGCAAACAATTAGATAGAACTACATCTAAATTAAATGGTACGTAACTGAACTCAAAACATACAGCATAAAAACTACATGAAGTCATCATCGTCATATGTTCGCGCCAACTTTTTCCCGCCATATGTTCCCACCAACCTTTTCCCGCCACCCGTTTCCCTCCTCCCATTTCCCGCCAACCCTTTCCCGCCATATCGCAGTCGTTCTTTCCCGCCATTTTCTCCTCTCTACCTATAAAACCCCCTTCAGACGGAGCTGCATAAGCATTGCAGTGTGCTGGTGGTGAAATTGGAGCACTGTGGTGGAGGTGAAGCTGTTGTTCGTCGTTCTTCGTTGGAGCCGGAGCACCGGCAGTTTGGTGGCCGCCGTTCGTCGTTCATCCTTCGCACGCACGCTTCAAGGGTATATTTAAGCCCACATTTTATTTTTTGTAGGTGCTCCGGTAGTATTTGTTAATATATTTAGATGTCAACTAATTAATCTGTCAATATTTGTAGTTGCTACGGCAAATATTCGTAATATAATTGTAGGAGGGTGAATTGTATTAGTTGCTCCGTTAATATTCTGTAATATATAGCTTCGTAATATATAGACATGTCTAATATTTGTTAGTGGGGATATTAAGGGGTAGGGTAGGTACTCAATGCGATTTGTGTGTTGCAGATGGCTGAGGGTACTCAGTGGGTGCTTAGCCCTATTGTTCATGTCCAAGGCTTGTCTCCAAGTGTTGTGCAAGTT
This sequence comes from Aegilops tauschii subsp. strangulata, assembly GCF_002575655.3. Lineage (NCBI taxonomy): Eukaryota > Viridiplantae > Streptophyta > Magnoliopsida > Poales > Poaceae > Aegilops > Aegilops tauschii. The sequence continues at coordinate 363,248,918 of NC_053039.3, forward strand.
AGTGAAGTGGACCTCACTTTTGATTGGTTGAAGACTAAATTCATGTTGAAGCAAGGGTTGAAGGAAGACGATTTTGTGTACTACGTCAGCAGGAAGCATTCAGATGGCCCTGGGGAAAGAAAATTGATTGACATAACTGATGATGGCAAGATTCAAGAAATGCTGAGCGAATGGGAATGGAAAAGGGTTGTTCAGTTGCATTGCTACAGGAAACCGAGTTATATGTGATGCATTTGTCATTCGAGATCCGCCTCCCCGGCAGGCCAGACGTCGTCATTGCCGCTCCTATGTATTAGTAGAGACATTACCATCTATTTCTGTGTGAGACTTATGTCTATTCTATGTATGAGACAAATGACTATGTACTTCTGTACGAGACATATGCCTACTCTACAAGATCATATTTAGATAGAACATAATATTCATACAACGAGACATTACAAACAACTAGATAGAACTACATCTAAATTAAATGGCACGTAACTGAACTCGCAACATACAGCATAAAAACTACATGAAGTCATCATCGTCATCCTCGATCGATGCAGAACTCTTGCCCTTCGACGATGAAGAACTCTTGCCCTTCGACGATGCAGAAACCTTGCCCTTCGATGATGAAGAACTCTTGCCCTTCGACGATGCAGAAACCTTGCCCTTCGATGATGAAGAACTCTTGCCCTTCGATGATGCAGAACCCGAAAGCGGCGGCATGAAGATATCATCTTCGTCCTCGCTCTCCTCAGTCCATAAACATGGATTATTTGCTGCAATCCTTCTGAAAGTTTCACTCTTCGGCACCACTACCTTCTTCCACCTGTCATGCAACCTAAGAAGTTCTTTACGTACCTCCTCATAGGTCCTTTTAGGCCACCCAGAACTACGTAATTGGTGAGCCAACTCATTCATTATGGTGTCACTACCGGTGAGTTCGTCCCATGGAACTATCCTATTATCCATCCTGAAATCGGTAGCTAGCCTCAGAAGAGTCCTGCTCATCCCAGGGTGAAAACTACGATCGAAAGGATAATGGGACATCTCAACTACACTACACTGCAATGCTTATCCAGCTCCGTCTGAAGGGGGTTTTATATATAGAGACGAGAAAATGGCGGGAAAGAACGACTGCGGTATGGCGGGAAAGGTTGGCGGGAAATGGGTGGCGGGAAATGGATGGCGGTAAAAGCGCAGTTTGGAAATGTCGATAACTTTCAAAACAAATGTTCATCACAATGGAAAAAGGTTCCCGCCTTTCAAAAATGCATGCAATTTTTTTGGAAAATATGATAAGAAATGGTTCGTGCCACTAAATGAATGTACGTCACCTTTGCTGGAAATATTCTCGTGTTTCCAAAAAATATCCATGACATTGTACAAAATGGTACTCCCTTCATCCCATAATATAAGATGATATTACAATCAATATACTCACATATCACGTGGGTTAACAAATGTTTAGATGGATCATGACATTTTAAGAAAATATTCGCGTGTTTCTAAAAAAAGTTTGTGAAAATTTCAGAAAAACATTTTAAAAAATGTTGTGTGGTTTAAAAAAATGGTATTTCCATTAAAAATGTATTTGAAGAAATGTTACCATGTATTCATAACGTGTTAAAATATATACTTTTAAAAAATATCATCATGTATTATTAAAAATAGGCATGCACCAGTCGGCCCACAGCAGGCCAACTGAGCATAGTCGGCCCACTACAGGCCTATCGGTGTACTGCAGGCCGACTGGACCCTGTCGGCCAACTGCAGGCCGACTGGGCTTGAATCTGGTGGCCGACAGCCCAATCGGCCAGCAACAAACTGATGGGCCACCAGTCGGCCTGCTGTGGGCCGACTGGGCTCTGTCGGCCTGCAGTAGGCCGATGGTGTATTATTTTTGAAAAATCTTTTTTTGCGTATTATTTCTGTAATTTAAAAAAATGTATTATTTAAAAAAAATAGAGGCTGACAGCTGGGTCCACGGCCGCACGGAAGGAAATGCCTCCTTATTACGCAAGGAAATGCCTCCTTATTACGCGCAAAATAATGATTCCTCCACCTGACAGCTGGGACCCACGGGAAGGGCCTCTGTATTTCACGAAAAAATGTTCCCCCCACTGACAGGTCGGACCCACCAGCTATATCTTCGCACGCAAGGAAGTGCCTCCTTATTACGCACAAAAAAATCAATACCCCCCTGCCAGCTGGGACCCACCATAGTGGGAGGCTGACTTGTGGGCCTACTAAGTTGACGGGGACAGAGGGCTTTGTCAACTTAGTCAATATGAACGATTCCAGCTCCAATGACCGTACGATGTCCATCCAATGTCCGTAGTGCTTGTTCAACCTCTGGTCTTCTTGCTCCAGCCGCCCAAACTAGCGTCGGTCGTGTCGGGTGCTCCTGCCTCCCGTATCTGGCTATGATGCCGCGGAGGCCTCACCCCCTACTACTCCCACCGCTGGCCAGGCCATCCACTCACCCACAGCCCCTATTATTCTGCGGCGACGGCAGACTCACACCGTTACCGAACTAGTGAACCCTCGTACCCCTCTCCACATGGGCTTCCACTGCCGCATCTTCCCCGGCTCCGCGGCATCCCCTTCCTAGGCCTCGCCATCATCCACCGCCCTGGTGCTCTCGGCGCGGCATGGTCAACGTGGTCAAGGAACGACTTCCATCGAAAGAGTACTGTACGTGGAGAGGCTGACAGCTGGGTCCACGGTAGCAGCAAGGAAGTGCCTCCTTATTACGCGCAAAATAATTATTCCTCCACCTGACAGCATGGACCCACCGGACGGGCCACCGTATTTCGTGAAAAAAACATTTCCCCCTGACTGCTGGGACCCACCATACATCTTCGCACGCAAGGAAGTGCGTCCATATTACGGGCAAAAAAACGATTCGCCCCCTGACTGCTAGGACCCACCAGCTACATCTTCGCACGCAAGGAAGTGCCTGACAGTCGGGACCCACCTGGTCGAAGTGTACGTAGCGTTGTCATTCTGGTCGCGAACGTGTACGTACATACTGGTCGATCGGTCTATTTGCAGGCTGCAATGATGAACCGTGGCCGTGTAAGGAAGGGCACGTGTCGTAGTAGAGGCTCGGACGTAGCATGTACACGTACGTACAGCCAGGGTGCAAGAAAGTAAATACGGCCATGTATGTACATACGGGCGGGGTCTCGAACGCCTACTCGCGATATGTACGGCCAGGTATCGTGTACATGGCTGGGTTGGAATGGAGAAACTGCGTCGTCGTCGTGTTCATGGGGAGGCAACGAAATGCGTCGTGTTCATCGGGAGGCAACGGAACGCGTGTTGTACATCAGGAGCCAACCATCTTGGACGGAACAGCCGATGGAAACGAGGCCTGGCGTACCGCAGAACGGAGGAAACAGCCTTGTGTTCGACCGGCCACGGTCGAAACGGGATCCTGTTCGTCGGGAGGGGTCTGGCGTACCGCAAAATGGAGAAAACAGACTTCTCTTGGACCTCCTACGGTCGAAACGGGGTCCTGTTGATCGGGAGGGGTGTGGCGTACCGCAAAACGAAGGAAACGGACTTGTGTTGGAGCGCTACGGTCGAAACGAGGATCCTGTTCATCGGGAGGGGTGTGGCGTATCGCAAAACGGGACTCCACGGGATACTGTTCATCTCCACCGTCGACCTCCTCCAGCCTCCACGGGCTACTGTTCATCCACCGTCGACCTCCTCCAGCCACCACCTACGACTGTTCATCCACGGGCTCCTGTTCATCCAGCCTCCACCGCTCCTCCACCGGCTACTGTTCAACCAGCCCTCTCCACGGGGTCCTGTTCAACCACCCCTCCACGGGCTACTGTTCATCCAGCCCTCCGCCGGCTACTGTTGAACCAGCCCTCCACTGTCTAATGTTAAACCTTCCCTCCACGGGGTCCTGTTCATCAACGCTCAACCGGCTCGATCGATCGGCGTCTTGTTCATCCAGCGGCAACACCACGAGGTCCTGTTCATCTAACCCCCACAGGGAACTGTTCATCCAAATCCCCCCGCCAGCAACGCTCACTGTTCATCAAGAGGCAGCATCGATCGGCTTCAGTTAGCAGCAGTAGCGAAGGAATCGCTCGATCGGGTTCAGTTAACAGGGATCGATCGATCGCTCGGGTTCAGTAACGCGTAGCCTGCAGTGCAATCCCTCGGGTTCAGTAGGCGAACGCCTCGCTCGGTTTCGGTTAGAGCCCAACGCCTCGCACCCACGCGCGTACGTGTACGAGAGAAACGCGCATCGCTCGGCTCCCGACAACCCACCGTAACCGGGAACTCCCCGATATTTTCCTCGCCCTCGCTTTTACCATGGTTTTTTCCGTCATGGACGGCCCAAAGAATGTCATGCAGCTGCGTCTCCGGCCCGCCCAGGATGAAAAGCCCATTTTCTGTAATGATTTTTTGTCATAGAAGTAGGAGCCCACCACATCTCTGATGATACCGGGTTTTGTCACAATTATCGTCATAGAAGTGTCATAAGCATGACAGGAAAAAAAATCGTTCGACCCAAAATCACGGATGTGTCCTTTTTTTGTAGTGCTGATGGTTTTGGTAGGGAACGTCCCACCTTTGGGGACCAAACGATATCCATTGCCTCGTATTGCTTTCAAAATTTTCTCGTGTCAACATAGAACAACATGAGTGTTATGTCAATTTTTGGGATTTTTCGGGGTTCGTTTGGACATTTCTATGCATTAACTGAGTTTTCAATGCATTTATGTGCATAATTCAAATTTGAACTACATGCACATGCTCCAATGCATATAAATTGGTTGAAAAATCAAATCTGTGTCCTTGGTTGCATGCTTAGGTCCCATGCAAGAAATGGGAATGAATGTCAAACACCCTGCCACAGTCACTCGGCCGCAAACATTGAGATACCTGGTTTTAAACTTCTAGTAAATCCAAAGCTCTTCTGAAATTCATGAAACTTGGCATGCTATCATGGAGCGGCATCAGCATGCCGTGGTAATTTTTGCAATAAGTATATGAGTTCTTTATGACTAATGTTGAGTCCATGGATTATACGCACCCTTCTTCCTTCCACCATTGCTAGCCTTTCTAATACCGCGCACTTTTCGCCGGTATCATACACCCACCATAAACCTTCCTCAAAACAGCCACCATACCTACCTATCATGTCTTGCCGTGCGTATCTGTGGTGACAATGGGATATCACGTGATCCACTTGATGTATGTTTTGGTGATCACCTTGCGGGTTCCGCCCATGAACCTATCCATAGGGGTTGGCACACGTTTTCGTCTTGATTCTCTGGTAGAAACTTTGGGGCATTCTTTCACATTCTATGTGTTGGTTGAATAGATGAATCTGAGATTGTGTGATGCATATCGTATAATCATACCCACGGATACTTGAGGTAACATTGGAGTATCTAGGTGACATTAGGGTTTTGGTTGATTTGTGTCTTAAGGTGTTATTCTAGTACAAACTCTAGGGCTGTTTGTGACACTTATAGGAATAGCCCAATGGATTGGTTGGAAAGAATAACTTTGAGGTGGTTTCGTACCCTACCATAATCTCTTCGTTTGTTCTCCGCTATTAGTGACTTTGGAGTGACTCTTTGTTGCATGTTGAGGGATAGTTATATGATCCAATTATGTTATTATTGTTGAGAGAACTTGCACTAGTGAAAGTATGAACCCTAGGCCTTGTTTCCTAGCATTGCAATACCGTTTGTGCTCACTTTTATCATTAGTTACCTTGCTGTTTTTATATTTTCAGATTTCAAAAACCTATATCTACCATCCATATTGCACTTGTATCACCATCTCTTCGCCGAACTAGTGCACCTATACAATTTACCATTGTATTGGGTGTGTTGGGGACACAAGAGACTCTTTGTTATTTGGTTGCAGGGTTGTTTGAGAGAGACCATCTTCATCCTACGCCTCCCATGGATTGATAACCTTAGGTCATCCACTTGAGGGAAATTTGCTACTGTCCTACAAACCTCTGCACTTGGAGGCCCAACAACGTCTACAAGAAGAAGGTTGCGTAGTAGACATCAACGACCCGCTTGTAGAACACACCAAGGAGGCAAGGAGCTCTGGCTTACAAGGAAATCCCCAGGTGATCTCTGCTAACGATTGCCATACTTGTTTTACATACCCAGCTCGCCCTTGGTCATGGCATGTTAAATAGACTTACTCGCTTATCGCATTACTTATACAAGTACGCCTCGGCATGTTAATCACATCACAAATAAAGGGTACCTCCAGCTTATTACTTAATGCCCCCCTTTTTTCCTTCGTATTCATTACTCGTTGCACACGTACATTCTGGTACGTCTTATTACGCCAGGGGCTTCATCACGCCCCACATTACGGCAATAAAAGTCCGAAGACTTTTATAGTATAGTTCGGCACCCCGAACTTATAGCATTATATGCATCAGCTCCGAATCATGTCTTTCGTCAATAGTTGGGTTGCCCGGCTCCTGTGCTTACTACCTTACGTTCCGCTATATCGAGTAGGGTAGTAAAGGGAGAACTACTGCGATTGTGTCCCGGTTCTTCCGGACGAGCACCTCAGTAGAGAAAGCCGAAAACTGACTGTCATGATGTGGCGAGAGCCGGTCAGCTGTTCGAGAGGTCCCGAATCGTTACAGATTTTTTCTGCTTCATGCGAAGAATCGGTTTCCCCGATTAGGCGCATGTCATGCCCCTAGTTCGGTCTTCCGAATACCAGGGGCTTCGCCGAATTTCTTATTGTCAAACTCCTATGGCTAAGTGAGGGCGGTAAAGGCCGCATAGTCCGATTGCCTTGTTCGTTGCGCTAAACACCTCCTTTAAGGACCAGAATGTGGAGTAAAGAGTGTTTAGATTTACCCCGAAAACCCCCGTACTACCTACATGGGGGCAGAAGCCGACGACTGGTCAACCCTCAGATTTCATAAACGGGCGCACATGAGGTAAAATTTAAATCGCAAGCATTATATTACACAACATCATTGTTCCATATTACAGGACAGGATAATACGAATGTTTTCATGGGAATATAATATCCTTCGAACATTGCTCCGCCACAAGGCGGGACCCCTCCAGGACACTATCAAAATCGGGTCGACGATGCTCCTTGCCCTCAGGCGGCCCCTCGGTCACCGTCTTCTTGGCATCTAGCTTCGCCCAATGCGTCTTGACGCGGGCAAATGCCATTCGTGCACCTTCAATGCAGACCGATTGCTTCACGGCTTCGACCCGTGGGTAGGCACTCACGAGCCGCTTCACAAGTCTGAAGTAGCTGTTGGGTATGGGCTCGGCAGGCCACAGCCGGACTATCAGGTCCTTCATGGCCAGCTCGGCCGACCTGTGCAACTCGACCAGCTGTTTCAGTCGGTCGCTAAAGGGCACCGGATGTTCTGGTCCAAAACATTGAGACCAGAACAGCTTCTCCGTAGACATCCCCTCTTCGGCTCGATAGAACTCGGCAGCATCGGATATGTTGCGCGGCAGATTCGTAAACGCCCCTGGAAAACCCAAATTCGGGTCAGTACAAGGAATATATCCTTTGCCTACTGGCTTTGCATAGCGAAAGACTTACCCACCGTAATCTTCTTGGCTGCCTGAATTTCTTGGAGGGCGCTCTGGGCTTCGGCTCGGGCATCATGTGCGCTCTGACGGGCCTTCGCAAGTTCGGACTCTTGCGTCCTAAAATCGCGCTCCGAGGACTCGAGCTTCTCGACGGCGTCCTGGAGCTCTTGCTGGACCTTGCTAACCAGGGCCTCGTGCTCCTCGCGTGTGGCGCGTTCCTTGGCCGCTTTGTCCTCGGCCTCGGCTAACGCCTTTTTGAGGGCCGCCACCTCGGTCGTGGCCCCTAATAAAGTTCATGACACTTTAGTCAGCTTGAACAATTTACTCTTCATACACGCAGGTTACTGCATACCTTGGCTATCCTCCAGCTGCTTCTTCACGAGGCCGAGCTCTTCCTCGGCCCGCTCTAGTTTCTGCTTCAGTCCGGAGACCTCCGCGATTTGCGCGGTACCAGCCTGCAATGAGGCCTGCTTATTCACATAGACACCTTATGTTAGACTCCTGCGAAAGTTAATTTTGATCCTCTGTTCGGTTTTCCTTTCCGGACACCGAGCAGAGCATCAGGGCCTACTGTCTACGCTGTGATATTCTTCTTACAATCACGTTACTCACCTCAAAGCCTGCCAGAAGGCTAGCGCAGGCTTCGGTCAGCCCGTTTTTGGCGGACTGAACCCTTTTAATCACCGTACCCATATGGGCATGGTGGTCATCCACAATGGAGGTGCCTTGTAGCACTTCCAGTAGATGATCCGGCGCATCCGGTTGGATAGAGGACGCCGGTAGCACACCCCTTCCTTTCAGGAAGGGCCGTTTGTCGGACTTCGGAGCCGTATAGGTCTCCGGAATAGAATCCGGCTGAGGGTCGAGTAGAACTCGGCCCGCACCGTCCGTCTCCGTAGGGGCTTTTTCCCCCATGTATCCGGCGGCCCGGGAGTCATCCTGTGGCACCGCCCTGACGATCTCCGGAGCCTTCCCCCGGTCCGAGGAGGCCCTTTGAGACGCCTCCTCGTCATCACCCTTGGCCGAAGGGGAGTAAGCGGGTGTCGGTGTCAAAATGGCGGATCTCTGGTAGGGGGTCCCGAACTGTGCGTCTAAGGCGGATGGTAACAGGAGGCGGGGGACACGATGTTTACCCAGGTTCGGGCCCTCTCAATGGAGGTAATACCCTACTTCCTGCTTGATTGATCTTGATGATATGAGTATTACAAGAGTTGATCTACCACGAGATCGTAGAGGCTAAACCCTAGAAGCTAGCCTATGTATGATTGTTGTTGTTGTCCTACGGACTAAACCCTCCGGTTTATATAGACACCGGAGGGGGCTAGGGTTACACAGAGTCGGTTACAAGGGAGGAGATCTACATATCCGTATTGCCAAGCTTGCCTTCCACGCCAAGGAGAGTCCCATCCGGACACGGGACGAAGTCTTCAATCTTGTATCTTCATAGTCCAACAGTCCGGCCAAAGGATATAGTCCGGCTGTCCGAGGACCCTTAATCCAGGACTCCCTCAGTAGCCCCTGAACCAGGCTTCAATGACGATGAGTCCGGCGCGCAGATTGTCTTCGGCATTGCAAGGCGGGTTCCTCCTCCGAATATTCCATAGAAGATTTTGAACACAAGGATAGAGTCCGGCTCTGCAAAACAAATTCCACATACCACCGTAGAGAGAATAATATTTCCACAAATCTAATCCGCTGACACATTCAGCAGCATGACATCATACCACGGCCCGGTCATTATTCGAACCGTTTTTCTCAACCAGCTACTGCACACATTGCGAGGCAGTTTTCTTGGCACGTCTTGACGAAGCAGAGATCGTGTCCCCTTATCATGGGATTCTCATCAATACGGGTGTGGGCAACCCAAGCACACCATCAATTACGGCGCTTGGGGGATAAGCGAATTTACCAGGCAGGTGGGGAGGCGTATCGTTTCTTCCGCCCTTATAAAGGGACAGGGATTCCTCTTTTTACCCACGCCCTCTTCCTCCTTTCTCATCCATTCTTGCGCACTCGAGCTCCAGCACCCAAGTTCGCATTTCCTCCTCAAACCACTCCAAGCATGTCCAGAGCGGGAGGCAAGTGGATGCTCTCCTCCGTTACGGAGGAGAACATCACAAAGCTACGGCGAGCAGGATATCTGGCCGCGGATATCGCACACCGGCTGCCAGATGCGGGGCAGATCGTCCCTACTCCAGAACCCCATGAGAGGGTGGTTTTTCTTACCCACTTCGTCCGCGGACTGGGATTTCCCCTCCACCCGTTTGTCCGCGGGCTCATGTTCTACTACGGGCTGGATTTTCACGATCTGGCCCCAATTTCATCCTCAACATCTCGGCGCTTATCGTCTTGTGCGAGGCCTTCCTCCGCATCAAGCCCCACTTCGGCCTGTGGCTGAAGACCTTCAACGTTAAAACGAAAATGGTGGTCGGCCAGCATGCGGAGTGCGGAGGCGCCATGGTGGGCAAAATGCCTAACGTCACCTGGCTCGAAGGCTCCTATGTGGAGACCATAAAGGGGTGGCAATCGGGGTGGTTCTACATCACCGAGCCGCGCGACACCAACTGGGTGGCGGCCCCCAAATTTTGACCCAGAATCCCCATGCGGCTCACCTCCTGGAAAGAGAAGGGCATGTCCTGGGGTTCCTCGGTAGAGCTGACCAGACTCCAGACATGCGTAAAAAACATGATGAGCAAGAAAATCAAGCTCGTCAACGTGGTCCAAGTCATGCTCTTCCACCGGATCCTCCCGTGTCAAAGACGGGCATTCAATTTGTGGGAGTTCGACCCAGCCGAGCACCAGACGCTGCGAGAGCTCTTCGACACGATGCACAAGGATGTCTGGAGGGTGCTGTTCAAAGGCGCCGAGGTACCTCCTCCCCTTACCGAGGACCGCGGACTCCGCGCAAAGCGCCCTGCCAATCCGGTCAGCCTTTTACATCTCATAAGATGTTCTTTTCCCCAGTATAACCACGCGCGGGATCTAGGCCTCCACGCTATTTAACAGGACTGGGTAGCGACAGCGGAGCGGATCGATTGTCCGGCTCCCCTGCCCGAAGATCCAGCGGATGCTCTCCTAGCGGAGATGCTGGTTCCGGCACCTTATGAGGTGCCGGCGAAGAAGGCCAAGAAGAAGGCCACGGGGACCAGCAAGGGTCTCCGGCGCAAGGTTATATCGGACTCATCGTCCGAAAACACCGAGGCGCACTCCTCCCACGAAAACGAGGAGGAAGAAGAGGAAAGTTCTCCCCCCCCCCCAGCCGGCGGACAAGAAAAGGAAGGCCGCCCCATCAGGGGAGGCCGAAGGGTCCAAGAAGGGAAGGACCCTCCTCCCAGACTGCTCCACGACGGCCGCTTTCAGCGACGAGGAGTGGTTGCCCAGGGACAAGCCCCTGGCGAAGTCGTGAGTATCCGGATACCCTAACAATTCTTGGTACATCTTATTGTACTATTTCTTATCACGCCGCGCATGATTATGCAGCCCATCCCGAGCCCACATCGACGTATCTTCGTCAGATGATTCTCTGGGCCCGTCGGATATGAACAGCGATTCGCTCCCAACCGCCTCCTCCCCCCGCCCTACGGACGACGCCGAGGTGTTGTCTCAAAGGGGACTGAACCAAGGGGAGACAGTTCCGGAGGCGCTTCAAGGCAATATTCCAGGCGCTGGGCGCACGAAGGGCAAGATTCCTTTGGGCCCTAACACCGGGGACAGCAAGTCTAGCCCCAAGCCGAATACGGCGCCGGAACCTCCAGTGGTTCCGGATTCTGTCCGGCGACCCCTCGCTAAGGGGGGCGAGCCGTCTGTGCCGATGGCCTCTGTTCATCCAGAGGCATCGGACAACTTGCTGGAAGTGCTTCGCGGCGCTTCCATTGACGAAGAGGACCGCACTATTATGAGTGCGGTGGTCAAGAAGGTTCAGTCCGCCAAGAGCGGACTGACTGAAGCCTGTGCCAGCCTCCTAACAGGCTTTGAGGTAAGTAACCAGATTATAAGAGAATGTTACCGCATAGACAGTAGCCCCTGATGCTATGTTTGGCGTTCGCGAAGAAAGGCCGAATAGAGGATCAAATAATAACCGCAGGAGTCTAATCAGAATATGTCTATGTGCCTATGCAGGCTTCACTGCTAGCCGCTGCCGCACGTACTGCGGAGGTCGCCGCACTGAAGCGGGACCTTGAGCGGTCCAAGGAAGAGCTTGGCCTTACGAAGAGGCAGCTCGAAGAGAACAAAGGTAAGTGACACCCCGTCCGAATATTGATAAAGAAAATTTTGGTTTTGGAATAATAGGATCGTCATGAATTTTGCTAGGGGCCGTGACCAAAGTGGCGGCCCTGCAGAAGGCGCTATTCGAGGCCGAAGATAAAGTGGCCAAGGAGCGCATCGAGCGAGAGAAACAAGAGGCCCGAGTAGGCGAGGTGCAGCAAGAGCTCCAGGCTCTCGTCAAGAAACACGAGGCCTTGGAACTTGACTCTAAGACGCAAGGGTCCGAGCTTGCGAAGGCCCTCGAAAGCGCACAACATGCCAAAGCCGAAGCCCAAAAGGCCCTCCAGGAAATTGAGGCGGTTAAGAAGATAGCGGCGGGTAAGGCATTCATTATGCAAAGCAAGCATGTGAAGGAAACTTTCTTTTTACTTACCCGAGTTTGGAGCTCTCCAGGAGCGTTCGCAGATCTACCCCGCAGTGTGTCAGATGCCGCGGAGTTCTACCGGGCCAAGGAGGGGAGCTCGACGGAGAAGTTGTTCTGGTCTCAGTATACTGGGACCGAACACCCAATGCCCTTGAGCGACCAGTTGAAGCAACTGGTCGAGCTTCACAAGGCGGCCGAACAGGCCATGAGGGGTCTTATAGTTCAGGTGTGGCCTGGCGAGCCCCTTCCTGGTAGCTACTTCGGTCCGGTGAGGCGGCTTGTGAATGCCTGCCCACGGTTTGAAGTCATAAAGCGATCTGTCTGCATCGAGGGTGCGCGCAGGGCTTTTGCACGGGCGAAGGTGCACTGGGCGAAGCTGGACGCCGAAAAGTTGGTGAAGGAGGGGCCACCGGAGGGCAAGGAGCATCGCCACCCCGAAAAGTATTATGAAAGTGTCCTGAAGGGTGCTCGCCTTGTGGCGGATGAGTGTGCTAAGGATGTAATATTTGAATAAATGTACTCATGTGATCCTGTAATATGAAACGAGTTCATTTGTGCTATGCAATGCTTGTGAATTTAAAATATTACCTTCTGTGCGGCCGTTTATGAAATCTGAGAGTTGGCCAGTCGTCGGCTTCTGCCCCCATGTAACTAGTACTGAGCTGTTGGGGATAAACCTGAGCACACTTTATCCCAATTTTGGGTCCTTCGAAGGAGGTGTTCAGCACAAGGAACCAGGCAATCGGACTATAAGGCTTTATCACTCTCACTTAGCCATAGAAGTCTACAATTTTAAATTTTGGCGAAGCCCCTAGTATTCGGAAGGCCGAATTTGGGGCGCTATATACACCTAAGTCGGGCAAGGCCGACTCCTCGCCCGAAACGGAAAAAGTCTTTAACGACTTGAGACCTCTCGAACAGCGAACAGCTCTCGCCTTATCATGACAGTCAGTTTTCGGCTTTCTCTACTGAGGTGCTCGTCCGGAATAACCGGGACACAATCGCAGTAGTTCTCCCAGTGCTACCTTAGCCGATATTGCGGAACGTAAGGTACCAAAACATGGGAGCCGGGCAAACCCAACTATTGACCCAAGACATGATTCGGAGCTGATGCATATAGTGCTACAAGTTCGGGGTGCCGCACTGTCGAAAGTGTTCGGACTTCTCACGCCATATTTATGGGGTATACTAAAGCCCCTGGCGTATTGGGCGTACCAGAATGTACGGGTGCAATTTGTCGTAAATAAGCAGACAAGGAAAAAAGAAAGGGTGATGCAATAATAGACTAACGCTATGCATTCTTATTAAATAATACATCGAAGCGTACGGATACAAGTAGTGCAATAAGCAAAAAATAGGACTATTTGACATGTCCTATCCAAGGGCAAGCTGCGTATGGGTATTTAAAATAGGTATTTCGATCGTTATCAGAGACCACCTGGGGATTCCCTTGTGCCGCAGAGCTTCTTGCTTCCTTGGTATTTCCTTCCCGTAATGCGTCCAGCAATCAGACTGCTGGAAAGGGCTTCCAGAGAGTAAGGTCCTGAAAGAGAGAAAATGATAAAGGTATACAGCCCCTGGGGCGGTTGAGACGCATTGTGGGACGTGCCCTCGACGTGTCCCCGCCTATGCCCATGGTATTTTTAGTGCGTAATTATGTACGCGCGGCACAGATTTCGTCGCTATACTGGGACTAGGGCGGAGGCCGAATTGCTAGGCGAGCTTTGAACGTGCCAGGCGATCCTTTTGCAGGTTATTCCGGACTCGCTTGTGTCGGAAATATGCCCTAGAGGCAATAATAAAATGGTTATTATTATATTTCCTTGTTCATGATAATTGTCTATTGTTCATGCTATAATTGTGTTATCCGGAAATTGTAATACATGTGTGAACACATAGACCATAACACGTCCCTAGTGAGCCTCTAGTTGACTAGCTCGTTGATCAATAGATGGTTACAGTTTCCTGACCATGGACATTGGATGTCATTGATAACGGGATCACATCATTAGGAGAATGATGTGATGGACAAGACCCAATCCTAAGCATAGCACTAGATCGTGTAGTTCGTTTGCTGAAGCTTTTCTAATGTCAAGTATCATTTCCTTAGACCATGAGATCGTGCAACTCCCGGATACCGTAGGAATGCTTTGGGTGTACCAAACGTCACAACGTAACTGGGTGGCTATAAAGGTGCACTACAGGTATCTCCGAAAGTGTCTGTTGGGTTGGCTCGGATCGAGACTGGGATTTGTCACTCCGTATGACGGAGAGGTATCTCTGGGCCCACTCGGTATTGCATCATCATAATGAGCTCAATGTGACTAAGTAGTTAGTCACGGGATCATGCATTATGGAACGAGTAAAGTGACTTGCCGGTAACAAGATTGAACGAGGTATTGGGATACCGACGATCGAATCTCGGGCAAGTAACGTACCGATTGACAAAGGGAATTGTATACGGGATTGCTTGAATCCTCGACATCGTGGTTCATCCGATGAGATCATCGTGGAACATGTGGGAGCCAACATGGGTATCCAGATCCCGCTGTTGGTTATTGGCTAGAGAGGTGTCTCGGTCATGTCTGCATGATTTCCGAACCCGTAGGGTCTACACACTTAAAGTTCGATGACGCTAGGGTTATAAGGAAGGTTTGTATGTGATTACCGAATGTTGTTCGGAGTCCCGGATGAGATCCTGGATGTCACGAGGAGTTCCGGAATGGTCCGGAGGTAAAGATTTATATATGGGAAGTCACCATACGGTCACCAGAAATATTCGAGGGTATACCGGTATTGTACCGGGACCACCGGAGGGGTTCCGGGGGTCCACCTCCCCCTTGGCCGCCGCCCCCCCTCTAGATCCCATCTAGAGGGGCCGGCCCCCTTCCCCTTCTCCCTATAAATAGAGGGGTGAGGGGAGGGCTGCAGCACCACATCCAAGGCGCAGCCCCTCCCCTCCCCAACACCTCTCCTCCTCCGCGTGTGCTTGGCGAAGCCCTGCCGGAGAACTGTCACTCCACCACCACCACGCCGTCGTGCTGCTGTTGGAGCCTTCTTCCTCAACCTCTCCCCCCTCCTTGCTGGATCAAGCCGTGGGAGATGTCACCACTCCGTACGTGTGTTGAACGCGGAGGTGCCGTCCGTTCGGCGCTTGGATCATTGGTGATTTGGATCACGACGAGTATGATTCCATCAACCCCGTTCTCTTGAACGCTTCCGCTCGCGATCTACAAGGGTATGTAGATGCACTCCTCCCCTCTCATTGCTAGTAAACTCCATAGATTGATCTTGGTGATGCGTAGAAAATTTTAATTTCTGCTACGATCCCCAACAGTGGCATCATGAGCTAGGTGTATGCGTAGTTTCTATGCACGAGTAGAACACAAGTTGTTGTGGGCGTTGATTTTGTCAATTTACTTGTCGTTACTAGTCTTATCTTGATTCGGCGGCATCATGGGATGAAGCGGCCCGGACCGACCTTACACGTACGCTTACGTGAGACAGGTTCCACCGACTGACATGCACTAGTTGCATAAGGTGGCTAGCGGGTGTCTGTCTCTCCCACTTTAGTCGGATCGGATTCGATGAAAAGGGTCCTTATGAAGGTTAAATAGAAATTGGCATATCACGTTGTGGTTTTGGCGTAGGTAAGAATCGTTCTTGCTAGAAACCTATAGCAGCCACGTAAAAGTTTGCAACAACAATTAGAGGACGTCTAACTTGTTTTTGCAGCAAGTGTCATGTGATGTGATATGGCCAGAAGGATGTGATGAATGATATATGTGATGTATGAGATTGATCATGTTCTTGTAATAGGAATCACGACTTGCATGTCGATGAGTATGACAACTGGTAGGAGCCTAGGAGTTGTCTTAATTTATTTATGACCTGCGTGTCAACTGAAACGTCATGTAATTACTTTACTTTATTGCTAACCGTTAGCCATAGTAGTAGAAGTAATAATTGGCGAGACAACTTCATGAAGACACGATGATGGAGATCATGATGATGGAGATCATGGTGTCATGCCGGTGACGATGATGAACATGGCGCCCCGAAGATGGAGATCAAAAGGAGCAAAATGATATTGGCCATATCATGTCACTATTTGATTGCATGTGATGTTTATCATGTTTTACATCTTATTTGCTTAGAACGGCGGTAGCATAAATAAGATGATCCCTTGCTAAAATTTCAAGAAAGTGTTCCCCCTAACTGTGCACCATTGCGAAGGTTCGTTGTTCCGAAGCACCACGTGATGATCGGGTGTGATAGGTTCTAACGTTCGCATACAACGGGTGTAAGCCAGATTTACACACGCAATACACTTAGGTTGACTTGACGAGCCTAGCATGTACATACATGGCCTCGGAACACAAGAGACCGAAAGGTCGAACATGAGTTGTATAGCAGATACGATCAACATGAAGATGTTCACCGATGATGACTAGTCCGTCTCACGTGATGATCGGACACGGCCTAGTTGACTCGGATCATGTATCACTTAGATGACTAGAGGGATGTCTGTCTGAGTGGGAGTTCGTTAATAATTTGATTAGATGAACTTAATTATCATGAACTTAGTCTAAAAAATCTTTACAATATGTCTTGTAGATCAAATGGCCCACGCTAATGTTGACCTCAACTTCAGCGCGTTCCTAGAGAAAACCAAGCTGAAAGACGATGGTAGCAACTACACGGACTGGGTCCGTAACCTGAGGATTATCCTCATAGCTACCAAGAAAGCATATGTCCTTGAAGCACCGCTAGGTGATGCACCTGTTTTCCCAGTAACTCAAGACGTTCTGAACGCCTGGCAGTCACGTAGTGATGATTACTCCCTGGTCCAGTGCGGCATGCTTTACAGCTTAGAACCGGGGCTCCAAAAGCGTTTTGAGCAGCACGGAGCATATGAGATGTTCCAAGAGCTGAAAATGGTTTTCCAAGCTCATGCCCGGGTCGAGAGATATGAAGTCTCCGACAAGTTCTACAGTTGTAAGATGGAGGAGAATAGTTCCGTCAGCGAACACATACTCAAAATGTCTGGGTTGCACAACCGCTTGTCTCAGCTGGGAGTTAATCTCCCGGATGACGCGATCGTTGACAGAATCCTTCAGTCGCTCCCACCTAGCTACAAGAGCTTTGTGATGAACTTCAATATGTAGGGGATGGAAAAGACCATTCCTGAGGTATATTCAATGCTGAAATCAGCGGAGGTGGAGATCAAAAAGGAACATCAAGTGTTGATGGTGAATAAAACCACTAAGTTCAAGAAAGGCAAGGGTAAGAAGAACTTCAAGAAATACGGCAAGGGAGTTGCCGCGCCCGGTAAGCAAGCTGTCGGGAAGAAGACAAAGAATGGACCCAAGCCTGAGACTGAGTGCTTTTATTGCAAGGGAAACGGTCAGTGGAAGCGGAACTGCCCCAAGTACTTAGCGGATAAGAAGGCCGGCAATACCAAAGGTATATGTGATATACATGTTATAGATGTGTACCTAACCAGCGCTCGTAGTAGCTCCTGGGTATTTGATACCGGTGCGGTTGCTCATATTTGTAACTCAAAGCAGGAGCTGCGAAATAAGCGGAGACTGGCGAAGGACGAGGTGACGATGCGCGTCGGGAATGGTTCCAAGGTCAATGTGATCGTCGTCGGCACGCTACCTCTACATTTACCTACGGGACTAGTTTTAAACCTCAATAATTGTTATTTAGTGCCTGCTTTGAGCATGAACATTGTATCTGGATCTCGTTTAATGCGAGATGGCTACTCATTTAAATCCGAGAATAATGGTTGTTCTATTTATATGAGAGATATGTTTTATGGTCATGCCCCGCTGGTCAATGGTTTATTCTTAATGAATCTCGAACGTGATGTTACACATATTCATAGTGTGAATGCCAAGAAATGTAAGGTTGATAATGATAGTCCCACATACTTGTGGCACTGCCGCCTTGGTCACATTGGTGTCAAACGCATGAAGAAAGTCCATGCAGATGGACTTTTGGAGTCTCTTGATTATGAATCATTTGACACGTGTGAACCATGCCTCATGGGCAAAATGACCAAGACTCCGTTCTCCGGAACAGTGGAGCGAGCAACCAACTTATTGGAAATCATGCATACTGATGTGTGCGGTCCAATGAGCGTTGAGGCTTGCGGTGTCTATCATTATGTTCTCACCCTCACTGATGACTTGAGTAGATATGGGTATGTCTACTTAATGAAACACAAGTCTGAGACCTTTGAAAAGTTCAAGGAATTTCAGAGTGAGGTTGAGAATCAACGTGACAGGAAAATAAAGTTCTTATGATCAGATTGTGGAGGGGGATATTTGAGTCACGAATTTGGCACACACTTAAGGAAATGTGGAATTGTTTCACAACTCACGCCGCCTGGAGCACCACAGCGTAATGGTGTGTCCAAACGTCGTAATCGCACTCTATTGGATATGGTGCGATCTATGATGTCTCTTAACGATCTACCGCTATCATTCTGGGGTTATGCTTTAGAGACTGCCGCATTCACTTTAAATAGGGCTCCGTCGAAATCCGTTGAGACGACACCGTATGAATTATGGTTTGGAAAGAAACCTAAGCTGTCGTTTCTTAAAGTTTGGGGATGCGATGCTTATGTCAAGAAACTTCAACCTGAAAAGCTCGAACCCAAGTCGGAAAAATGCGTCTTCATAGGATACCCTAAGGAAACCATTGGGTATACCTTCTACCTCAGATCCGAAGGCAAGATCTTCATTGCCAAGAACAGGTCCTTTCTGGAGAAAGAGTTTCTCTCGAAAGAAGTAAGTGGGAGGAAAGTGGAACTTGATGAGATGACCCCTCTCGAACCAGAAAGTAGCGCAGCACAAGAAAATGTTTCTGTGGTGCCTGCACCGACTAGAGAGGAAGTTAATGATGACGATCATGATCAAGTTACCACTGAACTTCGTAGGTCCACAAGGACACGTTCCGCACCAGAGTGGTACGGCAACCCTGTCCTGGAAATCATGTTGGTGGACAACGGTGAACCTTCGAACTATGAAGAAGCAATGGCGGGTCCAGATTCCAACAAATGGCTTGAAGCCATGCAATCCAAGATAGGATCCATGTATGAAAACAAAGTGTGGACTTTGACAGACTTGCCCGATGATCGGCGAGCGATAGAAAATAAATGGATCTTTAAGAAGAAGACGGGCACGGATGGAAATGTTACCATCTATAAAGCTCGACTTGTCGCTAAGGGTTATCGACAAGTTCAAGGAGTTGACTACGATGAGACCTTCTCACCCGTAGCGAAGCGGAAGTCCGTCCGAATCATGTTAGCAATTGCCTCATTCTACGATTATGAAATATGGCAAATGGACGTCAAAACGACATTCCTTAATGGCTTCCTTAAGGAAGAATTGTATATGATGCAGCCGGAAGGTTTTGTCGATCCTAAGAATGCTGACAAAGTATGCAAGCTCCAGCGCTCAATCTATGGGCTGGTGCAGGCATCTCGGAGTTGGAACATTCGCTTTGATGAGATGATCAAAGCGTTTGGGTTTACACAGACTTATGGAGAAGCCTGTGTTTACAAGAAAGTGAGTGGGAGCTCTGTAGCATTTCTCATATTATATGTGGATGACATACTATTGATGGGAAATGATATAGAATTCTTGGAAAGTATAAAGGCCTACTTGAATAAGTGTTTTTCAATGAAGGACCTTGGAGAAGCTGCTTACATATTAGGCATCAAGATCTATAGAGATAGATCGAGACGCCTCATAGGTCTTTCACAAAGCACATACCTTGACAAGATATTGAAGAAGTTCAATATGGATCAGTCCAAGAAGGGGTTCTTGCCTGTATTGCAAGGTGTGAGATTGAGCACGGCTCAATGCCCGACCACGGCAGAACATAGAGAAAAGATGAGTGTCGTCCCCTATGCCTCGGCCATAGGGTCTATTATGTATGCCATGCTGTGTACCAGACCTGATGTAAACCTTGCCGTAAGTTTGGTAGGAAGGTACCAAAGTAATCCCGGCATGGAACACTGGACAGCGGTCAAGAACATCCTGAAGTACCTGAAAAGGACTAAGGATATGTTTCTCGTTTATGGAGGTGACGAAGAGCTCGTCGTAAACGGTTACGTCGATGCTAGCTTCGACACAGATCTGGATGACTCTAAGTCACAAACCGGATACGTGTATATTTTGAATGGTGGGGCAGTCAGCTGGTGCAGTTGCAAGCAAAGCGTCATGGCGGGATCTACATGTGAAGCGGAGTACATGGCAGCCTCGGAGGCAGCACATGAAGCAATCTGGATGAAGGAGTTCATTGCCGACCTAGGAGTTATTCCCAATGCATCGGGGCCGATAACTCTCTTCTGTGACAACACTGGAGCTATTGCCCTTGCCAAGGAGCCCAGGTTTCACAAGAAGACCAGGCACATCAAGCGTCGCTTCAAATCCATTCGTGAAAATGTTCAAAATGGAGACATAGATATTTGTAAAGTACATACGGATTTGAATGTCGCAGATCCGTTGACTAAACCTCTTCCACGGGAAAAACATGATCAACACCAGAACTCTATGGGTGTAGGATTCATCACAATGTAACTAGATTATTGACTCTAGTGCAAGTGGGAGACTGTTGGAAATATGCCCTAGAGGCAATAATAAAATGGTTATTATTATATTTCCTTGTTCATGATAATTGTCTATTGTTCATGCTATAATTGTGTTATCCAGAAATCGTAATACATGTGTGAACACATAGACCATAACACGTCCCTAGTGAGCCTCTAGTTGACTAGCTCGTTGATCAATAGATGGTTATAGTTTCCTGACCATGGACATTGGATGTCATTGATAACGGGATCACATCATTAGGAGAATGATGTGATGGACAAGACCCAATCCTAAGCATAGCACTAGATCGTGTAGTTCGTTTGCTGAAGCTTTTCTAATGTCAAGTATCATTTCCTTAGACCATGAGATCGTGCAACTCCCGAATACCGTAGGATTCTTTGGGTGTACCAAACGTCACAACGTAACTGGGTGGCTATAAAGGTGCACTACAGGTATCTCCGAAAGTGTCTGTTGGGTTGGCTCGGATCGAGACTGGGATTTGTCACTCCGTATGACGGAGAGGTATCTCTGGGCCCACTCGGTATTGCATCATCATAATGAGCTCAATGTGACTAAGTAGTTAGTCACGGGATCATGCATTACGGAACAAGTAAAGTGACTTGCCGGTAATGAGATTGAACGAGGTATTGGGATACCGACGATCGAATCTCGGGCAAGTAACGTACCGATTGACAAAGGGAATTGTATACGGGATTGCTTGAATCCTCGACATCGTGGTTCATCCGATGAGATCATCGTGGAACATGTGGGAGCCAACATGGGTATCCAGATCCTGCTGTTGGTTATTGGCTAGAGAGGTGTCTTGGTCATGTCTTCATGATTCCCGAACCCGTAGGGTCTACACACTTAAGGTTCGATGACGCTAGGGTTATAAGGAAGGTTTGTATGTGATTACCAAATGTTGTTCGGAGTCCCGGATGAGATCCCGGACGTCACGAGGAGTTCCGGAATGGTCCGGAGGTAAAGATTTATATATGGGAAGTCACCATACGGTCACCAGAAATATTCGGGGGTATACCGGTATTGTATAGGGACCACCGGAGGGGTTCCGGGGGTCCACCGGGAGGGTCCACCTGCCTTCGGAGGGCCTTATGGGCTGTAGGTGGAAGGGAACCAACCCTTAGTGGGCTGGGCGCCAACCCCCCTAGGGCCCATGCGCCTAGGGTTTGGGGGAAACCCTAAAGGGGGCGCCCCCCCCCCCTTGCTTGGGGGGCAAGCCACCTCCCCCTTGGCCGCCGCCCCCCCTCTAGATCCCATCTAGAGGGGCCGGCCCCCTTCCCCTTCTCCCTATAAATAGAGGGGTGAGGGGAGGGCTGCAACACCACATCCAAGGCGCAGCCCCTCCCCTCCCCAACACCTCTCCTCCTCCGCGTGTGCTTGGCGAAGCCCTGCCGGAGAACTGTCACTCCACCACCACCACGCCGTCGTGCTGCTGTTGGAGCCTTATTCCTCAACCTCTTCCTCCTCCTTGATAGATCAAGGCGTGGGAGACGTCACCGCTCCGTACGTGTGTTGAACGCCGAGGTGTCGTCCGTTCGGCGCTTGGATCATCGGTGATTTGGATCACGACGAGTACGACTCCATCAACCCCGTTCTCTTGAAAGCTTCCGCTCGCGATCTACAAGGGTATGTAGATGCACTCCTCCCCTCTCGTTGCTAGTAAACTCCATAGATTGATCTTGGTGATGCGTAGAAAATTTTAATTTCTGCTACGATCCACAACAGCTTGAAGGTGTCCGGGGGATTTATCGCCGAATTGGCGGTTTGCCTTAAAAGGCTGCTTTGTGCTTCTGCTGCGAGGGCCGCAGTGTGCTCCTCCGTGCAGAGCGAGCGTTCAGTGTTTCCATTGACTGTTATAACTCCGCGAGGTCCTCGCATTTTGAGCTTGAGGTATGCATAATGCGGTACCGCATTGAATCTGGCAAATGCGGTTCGCCCGAGCAGTGCGTGATAGTCACTGCGGAACGGGACAATATCGAAGATTAGCTCCTCGCTTCAGAAGTTGTTCGGAGATCCAAAGACCACTTCCAGTGTGATTGAGCCCGTGCAACGGGCTTCTACACCTGGGATGACACCTTTAAAGGTGGTTTTAGTGGGTTTGATCCTCGAGGGGTCTATACCCATTTTGCGCACTGTATCCTGATAAAGCAGGTTCAGGCTGACCACCGTCCATAAGGACTCGGGTGAGGTGAAATCTGTCAATGATGGGATCAAGGACCAATGCGGCAGAACCGCCATGACAGATACTAGTGGGTGGTCCCTGCGATCAAAAGTGATCGGACAAAAAGACCACGGGTTGAACTTTGGGGCGACTGGCTCCATCGCATAGACGTCCCTCAGTGCACGCTTCCGTTCCCTCTTGGGAATATGGGTTGCGTATATCATGTTCACCGTTTTCACTTGGGGAGGAAATTTCTTCTGTCCTCCTGTGTTCGGCGGCCGGGGCTCCTCCTCATCGTCGCTATGCAGCCCCTTTTCCTTGTTTTTGGTATTCAATTTGCCGGCCTGCTTGAACACCCAGCATTCTCTGTTGGTGTGATTGGCTGGCTTATCGGGGGTGCCGTGAATTTGACACAAGCGATCGAGTATGCGGTCCAAACTGGACAGGCCCGGGTTGCTTCTTTTGAATGGCTTCTTCCGCTGACCGGATTTAGAGCCACTGAATCCGGCATTGACTGTCGTGTCTTCGGCGTTGTCACCGTTGTTGCGGCACTTGTGTCTGTTGCGACGTGGTCTGCCGTTACTATCTTTGGCATCTGAACTGCCATGACTTCTTGATGTGTTGTTGCTGCGAGCCAGCCAGCTATCCTCGCCCGCGCAAAAGCGGGTCATGAGTGTCGTGAGTGCTGCCATAGACTTTGGATTCTCCTGGCCGAGGTGCCGGGCGAGCCACTCATCACGGATATTATGCTTAAATGCCGCTAAGGCCTCTGCATCCGGACAGTCGACAATTTGGTTCTTCTTAGTGAGGAACCGGGTCCAGAATTTCCTGGCCGATTCCCCTGGTTGCTGAGTTATATGACTCAAGTCATCAGCATCCGGTGGTCGCACATAAGTGCCTTGGAAGTTGTCAAGGAATGCATCTTCCAAATCCTCCCAACTGCCAATGGAGTTTGCTGGCAAGCTATTCAGCCAATGCCGAGCTGGTCCTTTGAGTTTTAGTGGGAGGTACTTGATGGCATGTAGATCATCACCGCGAGCCATGTGGATGTGGAGGAGGAAATCCTCGATCCATACCGCGGGGTATGTTGTACCATCATATGATTCAATGTTTACGAGTTTAAAACCCTCTGGGAATTCGTGATCCATTACTTCATCAGTGAAGCATAGGGGGTGTGCAGTGCCTCTGTGCCGGGCTATATCACGACGCAGTTCATACGAGTCTTGTCTGCTGTATTCGGCCCGGACGGATTTGCTTTTAGTATATCCGGCGTGACGGTCATCGTCCCGCGTTGGGGCGCGCCCCCGTGATCCGTAGATCGATCTCGCATGTCCTGCTTTGTTTTCCAATACATCTCGCAGGTCCCGCGTGTTGCCCCGGGCCTTGGTATTTTTGTTTGAATGGCGGCGGGGTGCGGGCTGGACTTCGGGCTGGTATGCCCCTCTGTCTCGGCCACGAGGTGGCCGATCAGCCGCATCATACGCTGGTGATGTAGGTTTCAATGCTTCATCCTCGAGTTGGGGTAGCAACCTGCGCTTTGGGTAACTCTTGGTTGGGCGCTCGAGTTCGTATTCCTCGGCCGCCAGGACTTCAGTCCATCTATCCGCTAGCAGATCTTGATCAGCTCGAAGCTGTTGTTGCTTTTTCTTCAGGCTGTTTGCTGTGGCTATAAGCCGGCGCTTAAAGCGCTCCTGGTCGACGGGATCCTCAGGCACGATAAATTCTTCGTCGCCGAGGCTCACTTCGTCTTCGGAGAGAGGCATGTAATTGTCATCCTCTGATTCTCCGTCTGCTGCCTGTTCTGGAGGGCTAGCTTGTTCATCCTCCCGCTCGAGATCTGGCTGGAGGGGATTGTCGTCGTCTTTGGCACTATCCGGAGCGTTATTGTCTCTTGGGCCGGTATCGCTGCTATGGCGGGACTTAGAGCGGCGCCGCTGACGACGGTGCTTGGATTGCTTCTTGGAGGGATTATCCTCCATTGTCTTATCGCCATCGCCTTCTTTGGGGGTGTCCACCATGTATATATCATATGATGAGGTGGCAATCCAGTGCCCTGTGGGCGGTGGTTCCTGTTCGTCTCCTGCATCATCGTCCATACCGTCGACGTCTTCGGAGCCGAAATCGAGCATGTCGGTTAAATCGTCGACAGTGGCTACTAAGTGGGTGGTGGGTGGGGAGCGAATTTCTTCGTCGTCCGCATCCCATTCTAGACGGACATAGTTCGGCCAAGGTTCTCCTGACAAGGAGAGAGACCTTAATGAATTTAGCACATCGCCAAAAGGCGAGTGCTGAAAGATATCCGCGGAGGTGACCTCCATGATCGGCGCCCAATCAGATTCGATAGGCATGGACGCAGGCGGTTCGGGGCCTGTGGCCGGGGATGAATCCGAGGATCCGACGACACAGGTCTCATAGGGGGTGAAGTCAGTATTCGGCTCTATCGCCGCTGAGTGTGTGGCCTCCGAGGTGGGGTCCATCCACCTGTCCTCGGACGGCGTACTCGACTCCGGATCTAGGGCCGGAGTAGGCATAGGTGTGATCTCCCGAACACCGTCCGACGGCAGAGTTAAGTCGTGCTCGTCGTGACTGTGCGGCGCACCTGACATGTGCTCGAATCCGTCGAAGATCAAGTCTCCGCGGATGTTGGCAGTATAGTTCAAGTTTTTGAACCTGACCTGATGGCCAGGGGCGTAGCTCTCGATCTGCTCCAGATGGCCAAGTGAGTTGGCCCGCAGTGCGAAGCCGCCGAACACAAAGATCTGTCCGGGGAGGAAAACCTCACCCTGGATCGCATCGTTGCCGATGATCGGAGGGGCCATCAAACCTTGTGGTGACAGCACAGTGGAACTCTCAATGAAAGCACCAATGTCGGTGTCAAAACCGGCTGCGTCTAAGGCGGATGGTAACAGGAGGCGGGGGACACGATGTTTACCCAGGTTCGGGCCCTCTCGATGGAGGTAATACCCTACTTCCTGCTTGATTGATCTTGATGATATGAGTATTACAAGAGTTGATCTACCACGAGATCGTAGAGGCTAAACCCTAGAAGCTAGCCTATGGTATGATTGTTGTTGTTGTCCTACGGACTAAACCCTCCGATTTATATAGACACCGGAAGGGGCTAGGGTTACACAGAGTCGGTTACAAGGGAGGAGATCTACATATCCGTATTGCCAAGCTTGCCTTCCATGCCAAGGAGAGTCCCATCCAAACACGGGACGAAGTCTTCAATCTTGTATCTTCATAGTCCAACAGTCCGGCCAAAGGATATAGTTCGGCTGTCCGAGGACCCCCTAATCCAGGACTCCCTCAGCGGGCGGCGGTGATATGCTGGCCCTCTCCTTTGGGTCCAGCGAACCTTCTGATGAAGATAGCGGAGAGTTGTCCCGAGCCGGACTGCAATAACACGATTCAAACATTGCAAGGCAGAAAGGACGAACGTTCGGGCGTGCATAAGGATTTCTGATACTTACGATGTGGCTCGAGGCTTGTCCCGGGAAGGCCGCTCCGGACTGCTATCAACATCCCACGCGGAGTTATCCGCGGGGGAGCCTTTCCCCCTCTTCGGCGCCTTCGCCTCCAGGTTCTTAGAGGCCGCCCTCTTCTTCCTCCCTGCCTCAGGTGGGTAGTCATCTTCTTCTTTCTCCTCTTCATTGTTGTCTTCGGCGGATGAAGAGTGAGTCTCGTTTTCGGACATCGCGTCTGAAGCTCCTTTCTGGCGAAGGCCACTCCTGGTCCCCTTGGCCGCTTTCTTGGCCTTCTTCTCCGGCGCGTCATAAGGCACCGGAAACAACATCTTCGTCAGAAGTGGGAATTCTTGCTCCTCAGGAAGCGGAGCCAGACAGTTAATCCCCCCCGCCACCTCGATCCAGGCCTGGCGAAGTGGATGGGAGAGCTTAGAATCCATCCTCAAAATATGTCGGTGAAGGATATACCTTGAAAACATTAAAAGGCTTACCGAATTGGCCTGGCGTTTTAAGCTAAGCCCGCGATCTTTGGTCATGAGCGGTAGCGTCTCGCCAGCCTTGAAGAGCACTTTCCAGATATCTTCGTGCGTAGCGCCGAAGAGCTCTAGTAGTGTCTGGTGCTTGGCTGGGTCGTACTCCCACAAATAGCAAGTCCGACATTGGCACGGAAGGATCAGGCGAATGAGCATAACCTGGATCGCATCGACAAGCTTGATCTTCTTGGTTATCATGTTCTGGACGCACGTCTGGAGCCCAGTTATCTCGTTCAAAGATCCCCAGGTCAGGCCCTTCTCTTGCCAGGAAGTGAGCCGCATCGGAACTCCGGATCGGAATTCGGGGGCCGCTACCCAGTTGGTGTCACGTGGCTCGGTGATGTAAAACCACCCCGATTGCCATCCCTTAACCGTCTCCGCGAAGGAGCCTTCGGGCTAGGTGACATTGGGCATCTTGCCCACCATGGCACCTCCGCACTCTGCTTGTTGACCGCTCACCACCTTCGGTTTCACATTGAAGGTCTTCAGCCATAGGCCGAAGTGAGGTGGGATGCGGAGAAAGGCCTCGCACACAACAATAAATGCCGAGATATTGAGGATAAAATTGGGTGCCAGATCGTGGAAGTCCAGCCCATAGTAAAACATCAATCCACGGACAAACGGGTGGAGAGGGAATCCCAGCCCGTGGACAAAGTGTGTGAGAAACACAACCCTCTCATGGGGCTCGGGAGTAGGTACGATTTGCCCTTTTGCCGGGAGTCGGTGAGCGATCTCCTTGGATAAATATCCGGCCTCCCGGAGCTCCGTGATGTCCTTCTTCTTGACAGAGGAGGCCATCCACTTGCCTCCAGCTCCGGATCTGGACATGTTTGGAGTGCTTTCTCGAACGGGGAAAAGCTAAAGCTTGGGCGCTGGAGCTCAAGGACGGAAGGACTGAAGGAGAGAAAGGGTGTGGGTGAAGGAAGAGAATCCTTATCCCCTTATAAAGGTCGCGAATATCAAGCGCCTCCCCACTCGCCCTAAAAACTCGCCCATTCCCAATGGCTGTATAAATGGTACGATTGGGTTACCCATGCCCGCATTAATGAGAATCCCGCAATAAAGGGACATGATCTCTGCTTGACAAGACATGCCAATGGCAACCGCGTCTCGAAACGTGGAATGGTGAACACAAAGCGGTCCGAAGTTATGACCGGGCTGACGTAATGTCATGATGTAAAAAGCTGTCAGCGGATGGGACTCGTGCAAGTATTATATTCTCCCTGCGGTTGTGTGTGGTACGTGTTACAGGTCCGGATACTATCGTCGCGTCCAAAGACTATCTTGGAGTTCAGAAAAAGGGGAACCCGCCTTGCAATGCCGAAGACAATCTACGCGCCGGACTCCTCGTCATTGAAGCCATGTTCAGGGGCTACTGAGGGAGTCCTGGACTAAGGGGTCCCCGGGCGTCCGGCCTGTTATTCATGGGCCGGACTGATGGGCTGTGAAGACATGAAGACCGAAGACTCTACCCGTGTCCGGATTGGACTCTCCTTAGCGTGGAAGGCAAGCTAGGTGACCAACTATGAAGATTCCTTCCTATGTAACCGACTTTATGTAACCCTACATCCCTCCGGTGTCTATATAAACCGGAGGGCGTAGTCCGGAAAACATGTAGACTCATTACCATAGTCATACAGGCTAGACTTCTAGGGTTTAGCCATTACGATCTCATGGTAGATCAACTCTTGTAACACTCATATTCATCAAGATCAATCAAGCAGGAAGTAGGGTATTACCTCCATAGAGAGGGCCCGAACCTGGGTAAACATCGTGTCCCCCGTCTCCTACAACCATCGACCTTAGACGCACAGTTCGGGACCCCCTACCTGAGATCCGCCGGTTTTGACACCGACACCCTCCTTTACTTACATGTGCATTGTTTTACTTTCCACTGCTATACTCCTAGAATTGCATGTGTAGGGTGATACTTGACTTGTTAGAATTGCTAAAATCTGCCTACAACTAAAATTGGGAAAAGGTTAGGTTTTATTTGGTCAAGTAGTCTAATCACCCCCACTCTAGACATACTTTTGATCCTACAGATGTGCCGGTCACCGGAATTCAATGGCTTCAATTGCACACAATTCTTCACGCAAAAGCCGTGTGTGACTTTGATACATCTCCAACGTATCTATAATTTATGAAGTATTCATGCTAATATATTATCATTCTTGGATGTTTTACAATCATTTTGTAGCAACTCTATATCATTTTTTGGGACTGACCTATTGACCCAGTGCCCAGTGCCAATTGCTGCTTTTTTCTTGTTTTTTACATCGCGGGAAATCAATATCAAATGGAGTCCAAATGCAGCAAAACTTTTTGGAGATTTTTTTGGACCAGAAGACATCCAGTGGGCCAGAGAAGCACCTGGGGTTGCCCCGAGGGGGGCACAACCCACCAGGGCGCGCCTGGGGGGCCAGGCGCGCCCAGGTGGGTTGTGCCAACCTCGGTGGCCTCCCGCACCCCTTCTTCGCCCAATAAATTCCCAAATATTCCAAAAGCCCTCGGGGTAAACCTAGATCGGAAGTTCCGCCGCTGCAAGCCTCTGCATCCATGAAAACCAATCTAGACCCCGTTCTGGCACACTGCCGGAGGGGGAGATCATCACCGGTGGCCATCTTCATCATCCCGGCGGCCACCATGATGAGAAGGGAGTAGTCCACCCTCGGGGCTGAGGGTTTGTACCTGTAGCTATGTGTTTAATCTCTCTCTCTCTCTCTCTCTCGTGTTCTTGAGATGTCACGATCTTGATGTATCGCGGGCTTTGTAATATAGTCGGATCATATGGTGTTTTCCCCTCTCTATCTTGTTGTGATGAATTGAGTTTTTCCCTTTGAGATTTCGTTGTTATCGGATTGAATACTTTTATGTATTTGAGAGCACTTGATATATGTCTTGCATATGAATACTCGTGGTGACAATGGGGTATCATATTGATTCACTTGATATGTGTTTTGGCATTCAACTCGCGGATTCCCGCGGTGATATTGGGGTAATCTATGCATAGGGGTTGATGCACGTTCTCGTCTTTTATTTCTCCGGTAGAAATCTTGGGGCACTCTTGGAGGTTCTTTGTGTTGGATTGAGTATTATGAATCTAAAATTATTTGGTGTTATTTTAGTACAAACTCTTGGATAGATCGATCGAAAAGAATAGCTTCGAGGTGGTTTCGTACCCTACAAACGATTTCTTCTTATGTTCTCCGCTAGATAGGAAATTTGGAGTGATTCTTCGTTGCACGTTGAGGGATGGTTATATGATCCAATTATATTAGCATTGTTAAGAGATTGCACTAGTGAAAGTATGGATCCTAGGCCTCATTTTCAAGCATTGCAATACCGTTTTTGTGCCCGTTTACTATTTGCTACCTTTCTGTTTTTATTTATTCATATTATAAAAATATATTTCTACCATCAATATTACACTTTTATCACCATCTCTTTGCCGAACTAGTGCACCTATACAATTTGCCACTGTATTGGGTGTGTTGGGGACACAAGAGATTTCTTGTATTTGGTTGCAGGGTTGTTTGAGAGAGACCATCTTCATCCTACACCTCCCACGGATTGATAAACCTTAGGTCATCCACTTCAGGGAAAATTGCTACTGTCCTACAAAACTCTGCGCTTGGAGGCCCAACACGAGTCTACAAGAATAAAGTTGCATAGTAGACATCAGACTTCACATCGCTGACGGTTCCCAATACAGAATCGTGTGTGATTAATAACTCGCGCTACTCAACTTCCAAACCTCGAGATGCGAAACAAAGTGCCATTCATGCGGTTGTTTTGCCAGATACTTACATTTTCTTTCCAAATGTAATGTATGAATATGATTAGTGTTACCACTCTGATATTATTGTAAAATGCAACTGGATGTCTTATAGTTTCTTACATGATGAAAATTTACGGGCCTATTTATGGCTTACGCTTAAGCTTCGTCGGCTTCGTCTAGCTCAAGTGTCGTTCACTCTCGATCCCCATTCCCCAACCCCTTTTGCAAAGAATGACACCATGGGGACGCTTTGTGAGGGCGCATACAATCGCCTCCTCTGCTCCGAGTGCTTTCGCCTCCGCCGAGAGCGCGGCCGCATCCGCCTTGAGTGTGCCAACATGGCAGGTGCAGTAGCTGGGACGGCTGCAGCCGTTGTTGCAATGATGCATGGCTGCAAACACCGAGAGCACTCGAGCAGACGTCAGTGCCGCGGAGGTCGCTCTAGCCCAGGTCAAGGCCATCCAAGCCCAGAAAGAGGACACCCTAATACGTCTCCAACATATCTATACTTTTTTTATTGTTTCATGCTATTATATTATCATTCTTGTATGCTTTTTATGCAATTTTATATTATTTTTATGGGCTAACCTATTAACTTAGGGCCGAGTGCCAGTTCCGGTTTTTTGCCTATTTATTTGTTTGCAGAAAAACCATACCAAACGAATTTCAAACACAATGAAACTTTACGTTGATTTTTTTCCTGGACAACAAGATGCCTTAGAAGCATTGGGGAGAGACCAGAAGATGCATGAGGGAGCGACAAGCTTACACGGTGCGCCCACAGGGGGCGGAGGCTGGGATGCTGGCTGACGATGCGGCGATGGAAGCCATGGAGCCCCTTCCCCATGAGATCGCCGAGCGCGAGCTGGAGATGTAGGAGGCGGCGGACACCGACGAGCGCCATGAGGAGGTGTTAAGCGTGGCTAAGGAGGAGGTACAAAAGCGCCTGTCCGATGAGGAATCGGCGTTGGAGTACCAACGCAAGCTCTCGCCCCGCCACTACTATGAGTACGACAACGACGAGGGAGAGGCCGAGGACGATGCCGTGGATGAGTTCATCCCAGGGGAAGTGGAGTCCACCAATGGCGGAATGTCGCCGGACAAGTCGTTGACATCTCATCGTACATCGGCAAGGCATAGGACAGTGCGTCGGCGACTTCGTTAAAATATGCGTACTAATAGTCTTTCTTTAGAGTATTGGTCTTTTGTTAGAGCTATGTCTAGGTCAACCAGCTCTTTATATTCAGTGAACTTGCTCGATTAATTAACTGTGAGCTATGTTGTCGGCTATTTTGTTTACCCAAATTAGCAGCTGATGTTAAATTATGCAATGACGTGGATGACCACTCTAACGAGGGAAACTCGCATGAAAATTTGTACGTCCTAATTCATCGCATGCGCGTAAAACAAAAGAAAAGTTTGTGATGGTATGTTATCGCACACATTTGTTCAAAAGGGATCGTGTCCGTGATAGTTTGCACACCAAGTATCCCTGCACCTAGCGAAAAAATTTGCCAGCCGCCGAAATATCTACCTCTGTCCCCCCCCCTTTCTCCCCAACCAAGAGCCAAATTTCCCATGTTTCCTCCTTCCTTCCTAAGCTCTAGCCTCTTCCTCGCTTGCTTGCTCGCTCTCGTGGTCTCTCCTCCGACCGCCGCGGATGCCATGCTCTCCTAGAATGAACTCTCCAATGGTTCCTCCTCCGATGATGACTCTGTCACCAGCCAGGTATGCCTCTCTTCTCCCTCTCGCTCGCCTAGGCATTGGGTTATGGTTTGGAATTGAGGATTTTAATCCGGTGGTCGTTTTGAGCCATTTGTTCCTCTTTTAGCTCCCTAGGACCATCACTTGCAAGGAATGGAGCGGGGTAGCTGAAGATCTTCTTGCTTGTTATTAGCATCAATCTCCATGCGTGAAGTTAGTGACTTTTGAATCTGTGGAGAGTGGGAGGAAGTTTCTGGCATGTGCAGAGAAGGTTAGCTCGCCTTTTGTTGTTAGAAATCATTTGTTAGATGTGATCTAGACAATGTCACTGTTCTATGTTATTTTGTATGTGATTAAGACATGGTCACAGTTCTATGTTAGTGCTATTTTAATTGATGGCATCAGTTCCATGATATTAAATTCTAGATAGAATTGATGGCAGTGCTATTGGCATCAGTTCTATGTTAGAAAGTTTGTGTATGTACATACCTATTAGTATTAATTTGATGTCATTCAAACACCGTCCCTATGTTGTTGCAGTTATATTTAGCTTCCTCATAAAATGGCCAATTTGTTATTATACATGACTAACAAACTGTAGTGTTGTTGTAGTTAATTTTAGCATGTGATGTTCCTGAATTTGGTTGTTGTCTTAGTAGCAATTAATTCATTTGCACATTGAATTTTTTAAGAACATATATCATTCAGGTTTTCGAAAGGTATGTATGGTGATTTTCTGAGTTGCTAGAAACCATTTTTTTCCTATAATTGTAATATGATTTAGTTTTAAATATTATAGGATAAACGGAAGTGTTCTTACCTAGAGTGGGTTGATCCAGAGTGGCCACACTCTCTGAAGATGTGCCTAGCAAAACTTTGGAGCATGTATGAGGAAGAGAATAGAGATAGGCTTAGAGGAAATGTTGTCAATGTTGAGGAAAATTTCAAGATACTGGAGGAAGATGGACAATGAGATCAGATTTTTTAAATTAGACTTTTTTAAGATGGTGTGTGAGAAGGAGGAGGCACTTTCCCAATTGGGCAGTGCAAAATTGGATCTTACTGAATTGAAAGCAGAGTTGGAGAATAAGAATTTGGCTGATCATGCACGCATCCACCAATATACATTAGCCGCTTAGGGAAAAAATATTGTTCTAATATTGTGCTCAACATACTTTGTGCTTATCAAAGTGAACTAGTTATATGGTGTATTATGCCGTGGTGACGTACCTATTTGTATTGTGATGTTAAAATATATTGTGTGCCCGATATGAAAATGTGATAAAAATCTGATCGATATGAAATGTGAATTTGCTTAATTCTGGGACTATTAATAGTAAACTAATAAACATGCTAAATGGGTCATGGCACTTTGCAAAATTTCCAGCAGGAAAATCATGTGTGATGGATAGCCCTATGTCATATAGTTTTCTCCACTGAATCGTGTGTGATACCCTTGAATAACGTAAACTCTTAACTGAGGAAAAGCATCTATGATGGCTCTCCCTACCAAAGATGAGTTCATACGGAAAGTTGTGTGTAATGTACTCTTCTAACGCAAACGTTTGTTTCAACCTTATTGTGTGGCATTAAAAGCCATCTAACATGGCTTGTCTGGCGTAATTATCTGTGATAGCTCTCCCGTTCGCACACAAGCGTATTTGCTAAGCCTGTGTGACCGAAGGATCTATCGCAGACTATTTATATGGGTTGTGTGGGATGGACCCCCCCCCTATCGCCCACGTTAGCAAGGACTAGTTTTAAAATTGTGTCACCTAAAGGGGGTAAAAACCGTTTGCATAGGGCATCTCTGCACTAGTGAATGAGCAGAGAGAGCTTAGATAATAATTGGGGATAACGTTGAAACAGGAAGAGCTGAAATGGCTATAGATAAGGAAATTAAAGAGGGAGATAGTAATACTAGATATTACCATGCTAAAGCCAATCGAGCGAGAAGGAAGAATAGGGTTGTCTCTCTGGAGAAGGAGTAAGGACGGCTCATTTATTAAGTTACATCGCTAATTTCTATAAAAAAATGTTTGGGCATGTTGAGGAATCTACTATTACCTTGAATGTGAGCTTTAACATTATTACTAAAGTTCTGATTAATAGACTTAATAAAGTGGTGAATCCTGTTATCTCGCAAACTCAAACTGATTTTATTAAATGGAGATATATTATGGAAGTTGTGGTTGTTCTTCATAAATCCTTGAATTCTATATATCATAGGAAACAAAATGCCCTCCTTTTTAAGGTTGACTTTGGAAAAGCTTATGATAAGATCAAATGGCCATTTGCTTATCATATGTTGAAATTTTAAAACTTCCCTGATCAGTGGTGTGACCAGATTTTGTACACTATGAGAGGGGGTCATGTGGGAGTCAAAGTTAATGATGTAATTGGTCCTTATTTTAAAACACCTAAAGGATTGAGGCGAGGGAATACTCTCTCACCCTTATTGTTTGATTTTGGATGTTGATGCTTTGACTATTATGATGGAGAAGATTAGCCAAAATGACCTATTTAAGGGGGGCTTTGGGGAATTTTTGGGCAAAGGGGTTAATATGCTCCAATATGTAGATGATACCATTTTTCTTTTATAAGATGATGAAAGTAGTGTAAGAAATCTGAAATTCATGTTTTTTGAGCAAATGTCAGGGCTAACTATTAATTTTCATAAAAGCGAGATCTTCCTGTTTCGAGAGGTTGTTGAAAAAGCTAGATTACATCAGGAGATTTTTACTTCTGAGTTAGGGGAGGTTCCTTTAGCATATCTGGGTGTACCTCTCAAGCATTCAAATTAGAAACAAACACTGGTAAGTGTTCACTGAAAAAATGAGAAGAGGTGTGCTTGTTAGCAAGGAAATATATTAAACATTGCTAACAGGGTTACCTTGGTACCGTCATGTTTAACTATCATTCCCTTGTTCATGATGTCTGAAAGCATCGATATGGTTGACTAGAGGGGGTGAATAGGCAACTACCAATTTTTAGCTTTTCTTAACAAAGTAGATTTAGTAACAAATAGGTTGTCTAGATGTTCAACTAGGTGAACAACCTATACGATGCAAACAACAACAAGAAGAGCAAGCAAAGGATACAACACAATAATAGCTAGCACAAAGTAAAGGTAAGAGATAACCACAAGTGGAGCCGGTGGAGACGAGGATGTGTTACCGAAGTTCCTTCCCTTGAAGGGAAGTACGTCTCCGTTAGAGCGGTGTGGAGGCACAATGCTCCCCAAGAAGCCACTAGGGCCACAATATTCTGTTCACGCCCTCGCACAATGCAAGATGTCGTGATTCCACTAGTGGTGCCTTGAAGGCAGCAACCGGACCTTTACAAACAAGGTTGGGGCAATCTCCACAACCAAATTGGAGGCTCCCAACAACACCACGAAGCTTCACCACAATGGAATGTGGCTCCGAGGTGAACTCAACCGTCTTGGGTGCTCAAACACCCAAGAGTAACAAGATCCGCAAGGGATTAGTGGGGGAAATCAAATTTCTCTTGGTGGAAGTGTAGATCGGGGCCTTCTCAACCAATCCCTAGAAATCAACAAGTTTGATTGGCTAGGGAGAGTTCTCGGGCGAAAATGAGCTTTGGAGCAACAATGGAGCTTAGAGTAGGAAGATGTGAGTCTTCTTGGGGAAGAAGACCCCCTTTATATAGGTGGGGAAAATCCAACCGTTTTTTGCCCTCAGCCCGCATCTAAGCGGTACTACCGCTCCTAGGAGTGGTACTACCTCTTAGGCGGTACTACCAGAATCCAGATAGAGACAAAGGAGAGAACAGGGTGGTAGTGCCGCAGGAGTGGTACTACCGCTTAGGTGCTCTGAGCCAGGCCAGGCAGCGGTACTAGAGGGTGCTAGGACGGCAGTGCCATGCCAAACGGTACTACCGTTCTAGTACCGCTTGAGGGAAAGAACTGACAGGAGCTAGAACAGGAGGGGGAAACCCTAAGCGATACTGGCAGCGGCAGTAGGCGCGGTAGTACCGCTGGAGCGGTACTACCGTGCTACTACCGCTCTAGTACCGCTAAATAAAACCAGGCAACCGAGAGTTGCAAATGTGGGACCCTCTAAGCGGTAGTAGACCGGTAGTGACCAGCGGTAGTACCACCGAGCGGTACTACCGTGGTCACTAGCGGTACTACCGCTTGTGTGATACCTCTAGCTAATCCAGAAAATAGGCAGAGTGCTCCAATGAAGAGCAAAGGCAAAGTGGCTGCAAGTGAGGTCGTGTACGTGTTGATTCCACCCATACCTTTCCAAAGCGTACCCCCTCTTAATAGTACGGGTTCCCTACGACTCAAACCATCGAAAAGAAATCGTCAGGAAAATAACCGTCTTCACTTAAAGCCACCGAGGGGAAACAAACCATCTTGTGCTAACTAGGATATTCTCTGAAAAACTCGATGCACACGGTTAGTCCGCAAAACGTATTGTCATCAATCACCAAAACCACTAAGGGAGAAATATGCCCTAATAATGTCCTTTTATCCCATTCCTATTGGAGTGAGGAAAAAGGTTGAATTTTTTAGTGCTAGTTGGTTTGGCAAGTTGATGAGGATAAGAAAAATATACCATTTGGTTAACTAAAAAACATGCAACCAACACAAAAATTCGGGGGCTTGGGGTTCTGAATTTGGAGCTTATGAATAAAGCTTTACTTGCTAAATGGTTTTGTAAACCGTAAATAGAGATTGCGCTATGGTAAGATGTTCTACTTAATAAGTATGTGAATGGAAAATGTATCTCTAGAATTAAACCCAAGGTGGGACATTCTCACTTTTGGTCTAGTTTGTTGAAAGTGAAAGACATATTCTATCAATACTATAAGAAAAGTTATAAGGGATGGAAAAAAATACCAGAATCTGGAAAGATTGGTGGGTAGGAGAAAAACCCCTATAGTTGTCCTATTCGGATTGTATTTTCTTAGCTTTAATCATAATATGTCTATGGCTGATGTTGTTAACAGAGGCTAGGATGGTATTACTTTTAGAAGAGATATTTTTGTCGAAACTTTAAATCTATGGAATAGCTTAAAAATAAGATGTTCGGAGATCAGGATGATGGGGGTACAAATCAAATCAAGTGGATGCTCGATTGGATGAGAGATGGTCTTCTCAGCTGAATCGGGTTCTCTCGAGGTGATCAACTTATGTACTGCTCAGGTACAATGGTTTGACTTGGCTGCTGCCATTTATGCAAAATGTCTAGATGTGGCAAATATGATTGGGAAGGTCAAATTTAGGAATTGTAAGAGAGAAGCTAATGGTGCATCTCATGAGCTAGTTAGAGTTAGTTATCTGAATAAACTTTCTTATAAGTGGGTTGATGACCCTCCAGACTGGATCCTTTCGGTCCTGGAAAATGGTGTAATCGTTTTTAAGTTAATAAAGATAGCCATGATGGTCTTTCCCTAAAAAATCAAGTGGATGTTTACTTTAGATAGGAAGTTTATTGTTAGATCCTTATACCCGTTTTTCTTTATAATCTGTTTGTGGTTTTCCCCATAAGTTTCTATGAAAAGCCAAACTACCTTCAAAAATTAATATTTCTGTAGTTAATGACCAAGAAAAGTATTTTAACTAAAAGCAACCTTTTGAGAAGAGGTTGGAAAAGTAGTAAAAGTTATGTATATTGTGTACAAGATGAATCTATTGATTTTTTTAATGCTCTGCCACTAGGCTAATTTGGAGTCTGATGAAGTGTGTTTTTTTCCTTAATTCTACTCTTGTAAATCTGACTGATGTTTTTGGTAGATGGAATAAGGGCTTTACAAAGCATGATAAAGAGTTGGTTTTGGTAGGAGTTGCGACGATGTTTTGGATGGTTTGAAGATATCACAATGTTACTATTTTTTAGAGAAAAATTTCTCTAATCCCATGACTATGATCAAGCTGATGTGCTCTTGGATCATCTATTGGTCTATTCTGCAGATATAGGAGCTAGGACAAAGGGCGATGAAGCTAGCGGCAAAACTCATAGAGCGAGTAGCAAGTAAGGTCTATCGAGCATCGTAGGGCTGGAGAGCATGCGTTCTTTGAATTAGTGGTTGATGTGGACCCGGTGCTTGTGTGGCCCCCTTTCGTCCTCCAGCTAATGGCTTCTTTTGCCCTGTTGTATTTTCGTCCGGATGTTTCCTCATATGTTTTAGATTGAACCCTATTTTTCGTGTGTCGGAGTCTAGAGTTTAGGATGGTTTTCAGCTTTAGCCTGACCTCCTGTGGATCTTGCAGGATCCTAGTCCTGCACTGTGGATCGTTTTATCACGGTGATGTAAACTTGGTGGTGATGTGCATGTTGCTTTTGAGTTTGGTTGGAGTCTAGGGTTGATAGCTTGTCTCAGACCATACAGTTTTTTCAGAGTGAAGTGCATTGTAGGTCCCTGAACTATTTCAGGGGTGTCATGTAGGTCCTCAAAATATGAAAACCGACATCCGGGTCCTCGAAGTGTACTAAGTGTGCCATTTAGGTTCAAAATCTGTCCGACCCCTCCTGACCGGCCAGCTGGCAGCGTTGACCCAGGACACGTCGGGTCGGGGGAAGGTAACGGCTGGTGATGGAAATATGCAGAGAAATTCAAGTTCATGAACTTTAAAAATGTGTTCGCGTCGTTCGCAAATATGGAAAAAATGTATGTGAACATTCATATACTTTAACGTCTTAAAAAAAATGTTCGTGAATATGGAAAAAATGTTCACAATTTTTTTATAGAAAAAGTTCGCGTCATTCGCGAATATGGAAACAATGTTCGCGAACAATCAAATACTTTCAGGACTTTTAACTAATGTTTGAGAATGTGGAAAAAAATGTTCATGACTTCAAAAAATATTCACGTCATTCACGAATATGGAAAGATGTTCACAACTTAAAAAATATATTCGTGGACAGTTTTTTGAAGTCGTGAAAGTATATGAATGTTCGCGAACATTTTTTCCATATTCGCGAATGACGCGGACATTTTTAAAGTCATGAACATTTTTTCCATATTCACAAACATTTTTTTAGAGTCGTGAAGGTATATGAATGTACGTGAACATTTTTTCTATATTCGCGAATGACGCAATCATTTTTCTAAAGTTTATGAATTTGAATTTATTTGCGTATTTCCGTCACCGCGGTTACCTTGCGGGCCTGGTCCAACGTGTCATGGGTCAACGGCGCCAGCTAGCCAATCAGGAGGGGTCAGACAAATTTTGAATCTAAATGACACACTTACTGCACTTCGATGATCTAGATGGCGATTTTCATAGTTTGAGGATCTATAAGACACCTCTAAAATAGTTCAGGGACCTACAATGCACTTCACTCATTCTTTTTTTTGAGATCGAAGAGGGATTTCTCTTGTACTTTCTTATGGCTTCCTAAAGCTGACAAGTGGGACCGGATGGATTCTTAAATTGTTGGAGGCATCCTCTAAGGTTAGAGGCGATGCTAGCCATTTTTGTTAGAGGCAACTCATGCAATATATAGAGGCTGCCTCTAAGAGGAGAGAGAAGGCTTACAGGCAGCAAAAGGCATACATTGTGGATGCCCTCATGGGAGACTTGCCGCACAGGTCAAGTCATGTTCGTTTTTGAAACCAATAAGAGATACTATACATATAATCATCATCCGTACCCACAAACTCATAGAGAAATTATCTTCATCCGTACGTCACATGATCTTCACTATTTATACAGTTCCTCAACCGTTTTGTTGCCGCCGGATGATCGCCATACCATATTAGTAAGTGGGTGGAGTAATCAGGTATTGTGGCCGGTTTGACGGGTGGGAATGGAACCATGCAGGCAGGGACGGTGTCGAAAGCGGGGAACCGAGTGGAAGAATCTCAGGGGACAGTGAACTGCTGGGCACTGAAAGAAGTGTGAAGGGAAGAGCCCCCACTAGAGATAAAATTTGAAAACCTCCGTAGGCAAACACTGTGGCAGCAGCTCAGCTATGGCACTAGTAGTCCAAAACAACACGCACAAACACACCCGCAGCAGTGCAGCACGGCTCCCCCTCTCCCTCTCTCTCTCTCCGAGCCTGCATCATGTCGATGTCTCAGGGGGTGAAATGATGAAACGACTCTGTAGAGGGGGTAGTAAATGGCGGGCATGGAAGCAGATGCGGACGCCCGCGTGGGTTTCAGCGCCACCATGGCCTGGTCTAGCTCCCCTTGTCTGTCTTGGGCCGGCTAGCTAGATCATCATCATCAAGTAGCCTCTGGTGTCTCTGCACCATCTCGTAGCACTGAAAGCTATGCAGAAAGTCACATTACTGCTCCCGCCTGCATGAATGCACCAGCTCCAGCTCCAGCTGCAGAGGGAGAGAGAAAGAGAGACACCCTGACCAAGACGTGAACGGTACAATTCAGGCAGCAGCCTACCTAGCTACTACTAGCTAGCTAAACCTACGTACATGTCTGCGGAAGCGGAAGCGGAAGCGAGTCGTGTTGCCTGTGGCTTGTGATGCATGCCAATGCAGCAGAAGCTAAGCTATAAAGCTAAGAAAGGCTATATGGCGCGAAGCCATGGACGGAGGGAGGCATGCAGCGCAGCCGGATCGAAGAAATTTCGGCGCGCGCGTGCCAGAGGGTGCGTGCATGGAGGCTAGCGCGCGCGTGCGTGCGTGCGTACGTAGCCGCGAATGCTGCATGTGGAGAGGCATACCGCGAATGTACGCACGCGCCCTGTGCATGCACAGTAGTGCCTCGGCGTGCATACATTACATTAATTTAGGCGCATGCTATGCACGTCGTGTGAAGCTCAGACACTGCCACACTGAGCTGATATTTGATTGGCGCTCGTCCATCTCCAGCAAGTATATATGCAGCAGAGGTAAGAAAATGGAGTGCGTGAACTGGGAGCAGCAATATAACAATGGGCCGGATAAACAACTTTGTTTTCAGCAAATATATAACGGGCATGGGCTTTAGCTCCCGTGCGGTGCGGGTTTCATCTTGGCGTCAGGTCAGGTCGCCACCGATGATGGATGGACGGGTGAATGGATCGGTAGTTGTACCGCATCAGATACCGCAATGAATTCGGGGCTCGTGGGGTGGGCAGCGGCAGCGCATTGGTTTCAGGGCAGGGGCCTTTCGATGGCTTGTCTCTACTCTATGTCGCCTGTACGCAAGTCCTCGGCTTTTGGACGTGCGTGCCAGGATCAAAGCCATAGCCATTGATGGGTGGCCACTGCATGTCACAAATTCTGAATGTGTCTGCCTGCTCTCTCTCTCTCTCTCTCTCTCTCTCTCTCTCTCTCTCTCTCTCTGTAGTACTACTGTACTGTACTGCACCGCACTGCACTGCTGCAATCAAAGCCAAGGACGGGCCAAGTGCGTGCATCTCGACCGCCCGTTACATGCCACTAGCCGTTCGTCATCCCAGCGTCGCTCGGTTGCCGCGGACTGTGATGCCCCCGCCGCGAATCCTCAGCTCAGCAAGGCGGCCGGCCGCCGGGGAGGGCGGCGGAGCAGAGCGCGCAGCTGTCTACTTTTTTCGAGCTGTGCAGCTGGCTCCATGGCGTGGGAGGAAGAGGAGAAACCCTAGACGACGACTCTGACCAAGAGGTGAAGCACGGCACGGTGAAGCCCTGATAACCACGGAGCTGGTGGCGGCGACGAGGCCGGCCTGGTGAAGGAATGCGTGTGCGTTCGTACTCCATGTTGTTTGTTGGGCACACTATGATGGGGGTTAGAAAGGACTGCTAATACAGGTAAGCGCTGCCCTCTTGCAAACAGAAACTTGAATGTTCTTAAGTTCTGGATAGGACCGTACGTGCATGCGTGAGGTCCCTTGGGTACATACAGTACTACTATGTCAATTTACTGGCGACCATTTACTTCTCCTGTCGGTCCTTTCGGTTTTGTCTGTCACTCTGTATTCCGGTCAACAGCAGCAAAATCATGAACGCGCATGTGTGATGGGGCTGGAGTTGCACAGAGCTTCAGTGGGGCTACGGTGATTAGTGGCACGGGCTCCATCATCGATCCGAGGTTACCGGGTACGGTACGTTGCATCCCGGAGCTCGCGTGTTGCACATTGATTTGTGCCTTTGTGGACATGGTAGTGCTCAGCCTGTCAAAGGCCGCATGCCTAGCTAGTGTTGTGTTTGTTAGCTGACTCTTTCCTGTTTTCCTCTCGTCCCTGGCGGCTGGAACCCTAGCCGCCGCCAGGGAAGGCCGATCTTCCAACGCCGTTTTCCGGCGGCTCCCCTTCGCCGGCGACCTCGGTCGTCGTGGTGAGGGGGTCGCCGGATCCACGCGTGTGGATCGCTTTTACTTTCTCGTAGTCTAGGTTTTTAAATTGTTCATCGGCTTTGCTTCGGCGGCGACAATGACAATGCTGAATAAAGATTTTTCGGATCCTTCCCTGACGAGGCCATCGGTTCTATGGTTGGGGATGGATTTGGAAACCAGTCTGTTCAAGTAAGGATGGCGTGGCGGCAACGGCATCCTCGTGGTGGACCTGTGTCCTCGGGCTCCGTCGTTGCGACGGCGTTTGCTCCAGCGTCGGCGCGGAGCTTGGGAGGTAGTCCAGGAGCAGATACAGATTATGGTCTACATCGACGACATCTGGAAGACGGAGCATGTGCTGGGCTCGTGGTTCGTGGATGGCAGATATGGTTTCCTCCTTCGGCGTTTTACTCGTGGTGGGGTGCCAGATCTGAAGTTCGATGGCGTGTCTGGAGTGTTGCCCCGGTCTGATCCGTTCAACGGTAAGGGCTTCACTTTTGGTGAGCCATCTTGGAGGTCCGCAAAGCTGCATATCAGCGATGGAGCCGCGTCGAGCTCGGGTGAGGAGGTGATTCGTCATTCTTTTCTTCGGGGGCTGCTGTGGTGGTGCCGGAGGCAGGTGACGGGCGTTGGTGTCAAGCTCACAAATATTCTACTATTTTTTCGGTTTTGTCATGTCGGTCTTTACGTGACTTATACTTTATTCTTTATGATATGAATGAGACACGTATTACCATGAAAAATAACTGTCAAAGGCCTCCGAATGTTTTGCATTGCTACACAACCGGTCAGTAACGAGTCTGTTCCTCGGTAGTGACTTCTTGATTTTTAACTTTGGATGAACACATTTTTTTAGAGGAATTCGGGTGAGTCCGGTGTCGTGAGTGTGAGCGTGGTCGCGAGTTGTAAGTTTCTGGTTTTCTAAGAGAGAAAACATACTCTGAAATCTTAACCATGGTTGGTTAAAAAACGTGAAGTCGCCTGCAGACCTGGGCGGAGGCATTCATTTGATTTGCTTCCTTTGTTGTGCACATCACCTGGGGCTAAAAGCCTTGTATTAGAGCATCTCTAGCAAATCTTATAAACCGGAATGGCCAGGTTTACGGGACGGATACTATTTTACCGGTCCGAATAGATTCCGTATATTCGACCGTTCCGGATTTTTTCTTTTACGAGATCCTGGATACACCGGCCCATTTTCTCTATATCTACGGGATTTGAGCCTTTTTTTACAGGACCTGTAAAACATAGAAACGGTTGATGCGAGGAAGTTTCAGCTCCCGCGCCTTCCATCCTTGCCCAGCCCCCACGGTCAGAGCTCGATTCCGTCCATCCCCGCCGTCAGTTCGCCCCCGCATGCAGCCCGTCACGGCGTTCGACAAGGCGCGGGCAAAGCTCGACGCCCTCCGCCGGCGTACGTGCAGCCCGTAACGGCGTTCGACAAGGCGCGAGCGAAGCTCGCCGCCCTCCGCCGCCGTGCGTGCAGCCCGTCAAGGCGTCCGACGAGGCGCGAGCGGAGCTCGACGCCCTCCACCGCATCGTAAAACATGGAAAAACGTTTTGCAGTATCATGTAAACCGATTTTTACGGGACGAGGGTATACAGGATCTGCTAGAGATGCTCTTAGCTCTCTTTTTTAGGGAAGCTTTCTTTTTCTCTCTTTGTACAACCTAACTTCCATGAATATCTCCACACATGATAAAAGACTACCCTGACAAGCAATAAAAAATTATACAGTTGGGACCTACTCTTGTCTTACAAAAATTAATAAACCCTCACAAAAAATAAACATCCCGGTCTTAAAGGTACTCATAGAAGTAGGATGTGTATGCATGCATTCATAGCGGTGAGAATATATGCATGCATATGAGCTCCTACATACATTTATGTACTATATATTTTTTAGAAACCTTGTAGTAAAAAAAAACCTGCATCCATAATCCAACGTCAAATTGGACCAAATTCCAAATTCTTGTATAGCATTACTAATCCGCAACGCCTATATCTCGCATTGAGACTGAACGATCTCTCGTGTCGAATGCTATAGTAACGGGCCAGCCCAATAGCGGACATGACAACTAAAAGAAATAGGGAGAGAAAGTAAAGAGAGCGACACACTTAGGATGATTCGAACCCTGGT
Source organism: Aegilops tauschii subsp. strangulata (assembly GCF_002575655.3). Taxonomy (NCBI): domain Eukaryota; kingdom Viridiplantae; phylum Streptophyta; class Magnoliopsida; order Poales; family Poaceae; genus Aegilops; species Aegilops tauschii. Next base: position 363,293,762 of record NC_053039.3, read on the forward strand.
CTCCTGGAGGATCATGAGGCGGCTAGCTACTGCGCCAGATGTCATGTTGCTGATTAAATAGTAGGTGTTTTTTCGGGGTTTTTTTGTTTTCTGTATTACTTTCTCGGTTTTCACTCGCTTTCCTTTTTTCCTTTTTCTTCGGTTTTGTTTCTTTGTTTCTTGTTTTTCATCGGTTTTTCTTTTCTTTTTTCGTCTTCTTTGTTTTTTGCGTGGTTTTCTTATTTCTTCTCCATTTTTTGATTTCTTTTCACTTTTATTTTGAGTTTTCTTTATTTCTTTTGGTTTCATTCTACATTTTCATTATATGTTAGCAACATTTTTCTAAGATATGTCTGACATTTTTTCAATATAAATTTAATATTTTTCTAATACATGGTCAATGTTTTTAATACACATTTTTAAAATAAATGCTTGATTCACATTTTTCAAATACAAGATTAATACTTTTTCATTACATTGTCAACATTTTTCCCATACACACTTTTAAAATTTTTCATATTTTGAATAACCTTTTTCAAATATAAGACTAATATTTCTAATACATGGTCAACATTTTTTTCTATGCACATTTAACATATTTTCAAATCCTTGATTCATTTTCTAAATGCAATATTGACATTTGTGGAACATATTGCCAACATTTTTCCTATATACATTCAACATTTACCAAATGCTTGATTAAGATTTTTCAATAGCTGTTCAACATTTTTTCAAATGCTTGATTAACATTTTTTGTATACATGATCTACATTTTCTAATACATGGTCAACATTTTCGCTATACACATTTAACATTTTTCAAATTCTTGATCAACATTTTACAAAATACTTGTTCAACATTTTTCCAAATGCTTGATTAACATTTTATATACATGATCAAGAAATCATGATTTTTCTAATACATGGTCAATATTTTTCCTTTACATATTTAACATTTTTTAAATTCTTTTTCTAACATTTTCAAATACTTGTCAACATTTTTTCAAATGCTTTGACTAATATTTTTATATACATGATCAAAAGATTTCATCATTTTCTTAATAAATGGTCAACATTTTTTGTATACACATTCAACATTTGTCAAATGCATGATTAACATTTATGTATAGTATATTTTTGTTATATATACGTTTATAATATTTGAAAGTGTAAACAAAAGTAAAAAGTGGAATAAAATATGAAATAAAAACATGAAAGAAAAGGAAACGAGACAGTGTACTACCGCGAACTAGGCCGGCCCATATGTTCGCGCGCTTCAGCGAGTTGGAAGCCTCGACTCGCTGAAGGCGAGACATAGGCGCTCCCTTAGTAATGAAATCACTAGTTAAGGAGCATTCTTTGCAAAGGTCACTCCCACCTCTTTAGGTTGCGACAAGTGTCGCACTATATGTACGCCACTCTCCGCAACCTGAGAATTTTCCTTTTTTCCATAGATTCGTATTCAAAACGTTTTATCTCTCAAACCATACATCCAAATCTCGAACCGTTTTCATCATTGGATTCCTTGCTCCGAGATCTTCAGGTTTCGACGAACTTTTTTTAACGAAAAAATCGGACGAAAACCCCGAATCGGGAGCACATTTTTTTACTTTCCGAAAGGCACGGCTGTGCCCCTCGTGTAAGCAAATCCGTGCATCCACAAGGAGTAAATCCGTGCCTCTCGTGGTGGAAAAAAACGTGTTTTCACCTTTTTGCGGCCGTGCCTCTCGCGTAAGTAAATCCGTTCCTCCACGAGAAGTAAATCCGCGCCTCTCGTGGAAGGAAAAGAAAAAGGAAATGTGTGTGTTTTTTCATTTCGCGAAAGCAAATCCGTGCCTCACGTCGTAGGAAAGAAAACACATTTTTTGTTTTTTGTTAGAGGCACGTCTGTGCCACTCGCGGAAGCAAATCTGTGCCTTCACGAGAAGTAAATTTGTGCCTCTTACGGAAGAAAAAAAAAGAAAACATATATTTTTCGCATTAAATTTTTCGTCCAAAACCTAAGAAATGCCGGGGAAAAACTGAAAAACCCAACAAAATCATCTAAAATCTGAAAAGTGCGTGCAAAAGAATATAGAAAAACAAAATTCGAAGGAAGCTCTCAGAATGCGACACGTGGTGGTGCTGAGAGCGTGCTAAATAACGCTCTCTCAACCCACTCCAAATAACCCTTGAGGAGGCTTCTGAAGGAGCGCTGTTTGATTAGTTGCTTCCCTCTACGGCCTCCCGAGACTGTGAAAGCGGGCCGCCGTGGCACTATAACGGGCCGTCTATCCATCCCAGCGCTTTGGTTCGTTCCCAGCACACGGCCCAGTAACAGCAGGGCGGCCGGACCACCCACACCGCCGTCTCTCTACGCCCACACGACGCCGGAGAACCTCGCAGCGCCGAACCGGAAAAGGACCGTGCGAGCGCCGCCTGGCTCGGTGGCGTTCATCTCCGGGAGGCGAGAGCGCGTGCAGCGCGCAGCGGCGGAGGCTTTTCTCATCCCCCACCGCAGCTCCTGGAACCCCAACCCTCTCTTCCGCCCAAACTCCACGCGTCGAGAAATTCGGGGAGGATGTCCGGATTGGCCGCGAGCGCGCTGCCTCTCGCCGCAGGTCCCAACTGCCCGCCGCGCCTACTGACGCCATGTCCGTGCTTATCTCCTTTTCCCAGCCAGATCCTCACTTTCCGCCCGCGGTTTCCTTCGTTACCAGGCCCGTCTCCGCTTCCGTGGTGCAGACCCACTCGACCCAGCGGCCTAACGAGGCCTCCACTACTCAAGGTCGTAATTTCAATGGCGCCAGAATCATATTCCCTTGTTCTATTCTTCTTATGGTCACTATGCTAGTGCTATATTATATATACATGGTTTGCGCTTACAGGTTGCCGAGCTGCAACCATGTCTTCCTGGCCGATTCGCTTCGGCCAGACGGCTGAAATTTGGGGCTGCGTCGGGCAATGGGCGTCAGGGACTTCGCGCCAGCCAATATCGGTTTGATGATGATGAGCCGCTGTGGCTTGCGGTGGTTAGAGAATTCGCTGTGTAAGTGCAGATCTTGCCGACTTGCTCCCCCCTGTTTGTGCTGTTCGACGATGAGATGAATTAGAATTGCCCTCTGTTATCAGGAGTGTGAGGAACTTGGTGGTTTTCTTGGCTGAGCAGCCAAGGCAATTGAAGCACCTCGAATGGCCGGCCTTCCGGAATACGGTATGGCACTTGCATTTACAGTTTATTTCTTAGGTCGGTTTTATTCAGGTTCTGTTTTCATATGTTCTTATCAGTGCAATCTATTCCCTTGTGGCCCTACCAGCTCACCAGTTAAGGAATGTGAACCTGTGAGGATATGTTGAGTTTGCTGTAAGGACACATGATTTAGAGTGATGCGGTAGGTTGGTTTTAAGATTGCAGTGTGCATAGTTCATTCTTGACAAGATTGCGTAGATAAACTCTAAACCTTATAGCTTGAACCAACAGGAGTCAAAATGTATTTATGTTCAGTAAAGTAGTACTAAATTATGCCCTTATCATGATTCCTTTCATTTTGTCCAATGTCCGTTCTCTATGATTCTTCTAGACTTCTAGTATCATATGCATGCATCCTATTCCTAGATGCTAAAGTAGCTCGTTGCTGTTATGTATTTTAGTTGTTGGTCAGTTTGTTAGCACACCATATTATTTGATGTCTTGCTGCTTTTCAGCCGTTAAGATTTTTAAGTTGCTACACCATTCATGCCATGGCTACTTTGGAAACTGTTCTATGTTTATTTAAATCATTGTCATTGGCAGTTGAGGACGGCAGCACTTACTCTCATACTCGTTGTGGTGTTCATTGTTGCCTTGTCTTCCATTGATGCTGCCCTTTCATACATTTTGTCCTGGCTACTTCGGAAATCTGCGTAGTTTACTGGTATGCTACTTGTCCCTTTTTTTACAACTTCCTAGTCCAATGTGCATTTAGCCTCAGAATGCATATCCTGCATTGTTCCTCATATAAAGGATGTAATTATTTTTGGGATATGTCGGAATGCTATTATCAACTGACAACATGCTCCTCCCTCGAGTCCCTTCATGCTATTAAATTGAGAGAGTAATAGCAAATGTGAATGCCTAATGCTGTATTAATTTGTAAGGACCACATCGGTCAATGAACTGGGCGATACCATCTGTCATGCTGTCGAGTTGGCTGGCAGTTATTCATTGATCAGCATGTATATGTTTATTATAAAACTCTTATTTAGCAGAGCAAGATAGAAACAGCACAACAGCAGCAATTCAATCTCTTGTTGTTGCTTGTACCATGCAGACCTGGCAAATTATGAAGGAGTAGATGATGCTATACAGGAGGTGGGAAGGTGGTTAATGTCCCAGTATACCATGTTATCCTGAGTATTGAGAGAATCGAAAGGAATGCTCTGCAACTGGTCTGTTTTTCGCGAATGTATAATGTATTTATGCAGTTGCTTACTATGGTAGTTAAATGCTAATTATTTCTATTTGGTTGAGAAAGGAAAGAAGACAGAGTTACTCATTTGCCCCTAATTCTGTAATTCAAACTCTTATCTAGTTGTCGTCAGTTCTTGTTGAATGTGCTCCACCAGTGAGAATCTCAACTTGTTACGTTAAGAACTGTTTTCTTTTTCTTGTAAATGTATCGGTCCATATTCTGAGATCTGAATAAATTTGCATTTCTTAGATGCTGAAATGTAACTGAGATGTGTACTGAGGCAATCACAGCTTTTTCTTTCTCATGCACCTGCCAATTTGTATTAGAAGAACTGATTGCACCCTGATCCATTGTTTTTTTCAGAAAAATTGCCCTGATTCGTCATATGCTTAAAGTGCACAGGGCACCAATATAAAATGTTTGGCTGCAGGCAAGCATCTATCTGGCAGTTATCGGCGTCATGGATCTGAATTTGGACTTTCTGTCTCATGGATATGAAACTACATAACCATTTCCTCTATACAGTTCCATAGTGGATGCAGATCTTTGGAGAAATGAGGAGACGAAGATGGAGGCGATCGAGTTTTGCCGGAGACGGAGCGCTCGGGTCCTCACTGGAGCGAGCAGCCGGCATTCATCTTCCTCCAGGTTATCTCTCATGATCACATATTTTGTTGCATCATATCAACTGGGGTTGCCCTGAAATCTGAATCACAGGCTGCACCATGCGGTTCATGTTTATAATAGCGATAAAAATGCACTTCTCGATTGACACAACTCATGGGATGGGACCACACATGACACAGAATCTGATGCACTGTGATGATTATTCATAGTTCTCATCTAATCAGTTTGCTTCCGTCATGTCGTCTGACAGAGCATATTCTTTAATGTCTGTATTCACAAGCACCATTCAGTTATATACATCCAAGCGGAATTGAGAAGCATGGGATGGTGGGAGGGAGAAGCACAAATGCATTTTATGGCATGGACTCTTCCTTTTCTGCTCATAAAATAAGGGTACTGAAATCCACATGCATATTGCACAAGAGAAAGAACTAGAAACTACTGCAGAAGTATGATATGTTACATCCGTACATATACTTCAGACTATTTCTGCAAGGTTGCAACACACAAGCCAGTCACATAAATTATGACATTTGATATGGTACAAGTGATTACCCCTATACCACTCACTACATCTTTCACCTAATCGTCTAAAAGAGCCATCAGCTCGAAACATCAATTTCAAACCCGAAACCAAGTCAACCAACCCAGTGCTTACTAGTCAACAATACTAGCTATAGCTAAATACATGGCATCAGTAATGTACACACAAATGCAAAAACTTCATAGCACACTGGTCCATTTACAATGCTAAGTACTTGCCAATTGACCCAATAGATTGACCTGCCAAAATAATTAACATAACACATTGTTTAACCATCATCGGTAACAAATATGCTTGAAGATTGTTGTTAGAAAAAATGCATGAAGAGATTGAGATGGTACCAGGAAATTATCCCATAGAAGGGGATTCTGGTTCAGAGCCACTAATTGATGTAAATGTCGATAGTGAATCATCGCCGAAGTTCAGTTGTGATACGGATAGCCGCCTTGAATCACCAAAGTATCTATTATAGCGACTAGTATATGATCTGGGTGTCGAAAGCTCAGGGGTGGCACTGCCTAGGGATGATCGGCGAGGTGTTGGGGTCATTAGTCCATTACTGCTTCCATTTGAACGGTACCCATTTGTCTTTCTGGTTAAGCTGCTCGCTCTCTTTGGGCTTGGTTTGGAGCCAAAAATCGCTTCTTTCTCTGCAAGTAGGATGCTCTCCAATTTCTTCTGATCCTGCAAATAAAGAAAGTGATGTTCAGACCAGAATATGCCATATTATTTTTCAGCCAATAATGGTGATTTGGTAAACAATCACTAACCCGGTATCGCCGTTTTTCCTCTTCCTTTTGTTTTCTGTTAAGTCTGTACTCTTCTAGAACAGATACTAGTCGTCCCTGTCAAATCATATATACGAGTCAATTAATTAAAGAAACAAATGATAAATGCTTACCCTACTGATCAGATTGTAGACATACCCCATCATATAAGAATGGCTTATTTCTTGCATTTTCCCAAGCAAAGGTACGGTTTATCAGGTTGTCCATCATAGCTGAGAAAGATATGGGTCACTCATTGAACTAAACTGAAATACACGATAGTCTCCAGCATCAAAACCTACCTGGAATTTTAGTGACCAAAATCCGTGCCTTTTCCGCCCTTCTAAGGTTTACATGAGCACCCCTTCCAGAACTATACCTCTTCGAGTCCTGCAAAAGAGCTTTGGTGTCATTTTTCATGATTTAGGGAACCACAGAATTATCTAGAAAAGGCATGCGGGGGCAGGTTAGTCTGTGCAACAAGTGCACATGCTATGCTCAGAATTTGAGCATTGTAATTCCAAAGCAAATGGGCTTAAAACTACCTGGTTATATTCTTCAAGCCAAGCCTCTTCATCACAGGCAGCAATCCATTTATTTATCCTGTCCATAATATCTTTTCGACTTAGTGACTCTTCTTTTGCTTTCACTATTTGTGACTCGATATTCGCCAGGAGCTCAGAAGGGTCAATAGTACCTGAATGGAACAGGGGCAAGAGAGTCACAATTGTAAGAAAACAACCACTGGTCAAGATAGTACTTGAGCAAGATGCATAAAGTACAACCAGAATCAATCAGAGCGTTAGTTTGCTCAGGGGCTGTGCTGAGATCAGGTTCTATGTGTGCATTCTTGCATATATCTTCTAATTCGGCCCTTCTTTTCGTGACGATTTCTTTCAATCTTTTGGTTTTAAGTTCTGTTAACCTCTCAACCTCAGCTTCCATCTGCGTAAGAAATCAGCACCGAAATTGAAAAATGATTAAGATAAGCAACAAACAGCGTACTAAAGAAAAAAACAAAGGCGAGCTGGTAAAACCTTCTCGATTGTTTCCTGGGAAAGAACACCAGCGGATGTGATTCCCTCTTCTGGTGATATGAGAATGCTGATTACTTTGCTGAATTGTCTCTTCTCCACTTCAGAAGAGTCCATTAACTTCCAGAGGTGACATAATGACTCCATTGTGTCTCTCATCTATAGGTAATCGATTGCTTGAGAATGTATTACACAGAACTCATATAACAAAACACTGAGAAGAAAGGAACCTTGACAGTACCTTATCGATTCTAGATTTTCTCTCTGCTTTAAGATTTGATATTGTGCTAGCAAGGCCTTCCAGTGTGCTATTGCTGATGTTTCTGGACTGCTCAACACCATTCTGATGTAGACTGGGATGAATTCCGTTTACGGTCTTTGCGAAATCAATTCCAAGGACTCCACATAAAGAATGCACTTCATTTACGTATTTCAGAACTTTGTGAAGTCTATCTGACTGAAAATATTGCAAACAAGAAAACATTTCCAGTCAAGACTCAATCCTAAAGCAACTTAAATTAGATGACCAGCAGCCCTAGACAGTTGATACACATTACATTGCAGTGGCGAGCTTATCAAATAAATCATCTTATCACTTTATAGAAACTATATACCCCAAAGTCTAGGAAGGCTTTTTTTGTTCTGAGTTGAACCATTTCTGAATACTCACGCATTCCTTAGCAGCTGCCAGTTCTATTTATTCACAAGTACTGCAAGAAACAAAATATTCTAAAAGGCAACTGAAGGTTTCAGATTAGCTAGCTTATTCATGATGGTTTACCTTATCTTTCTGAAGAGTACTAAGTTGCGCTTGGTAGCTATTAAGCTTCCTTGTCGACAAATCATGTTCATCAGCAGCTGGACTGTTTACATGATCACCTTTGTCATTATGCTCACTTAACTCAGAGCGTATCTTCTCAATCTGTGATCGAATATCGTAGTACTGCTTGATCCTTTCTTCTTTCTTGCATTTCAGATCGTCGAGTACAGGGGTGACGGCAGCGAGTTGTTCTTTGAGCGACACGTAGCCCTTGTCTTTCTGCTCAAGCGATCATAAATTAACAAAAGCATCCTAGTAAAAAGACTAAAGTAAGCTGGTGTTGCCTAGAGATTTACTATAAGCCAGTAGCTACTTTGACAACAAAAAAAGGCAATCCACAACTTGAATCATGCATGTTACCAACAGCAGCCAGATTCCATCATCTCAAGGGAACCCAGCAACCACTCAGGAAGCCAACAGACAACCAACCCAATTAGTGCGTCATCATCATCATCATGATTAGTATGCATACCTTGAGATACAGCTTGTGCTCCCCTAGAGTAGCCATTAGCAATGCAACCTCGGCTTCCTTGGTGGCCACAGACTGGTGCAGCTGGACCCTGGTCCGATTGGCATCGTCCACCTTCCTGCGGTACACCTCCAAGCACTCCCTCTCTATCTCTGACAAGACCTTGCTCTTCTCACCCTCGCTTTCCCCTACCTCTGCCCAGATTTGCTGAGTGCCAGAAACAACAGGGCATGCATGAGTAATGGCGCTTCAACCTTATATGCATGGTCAAATAAATGCAAGGCTAAGGCAACAGAGGTAATCAATCAAGAATGCATTCTGATTGTTACAATTGCCTGATTCATGTGCTCCCCTGGGCATCTTAATAAGTGTTCAAGATATTTTATTTACAGTAAAAGCCATAACGAAATGATGGCATTAAAGGTGAAAAACAGAGTATTAGTTGACAAAAAAATGATTAATTTGTCCCACCTCAACTGCCTGGCGCACTACTAAGCCGAATAGCATCAAGGAAATGCTTTTTTGAGGTGGTGAAGAACCAGAAAGGTGACAAAGAGAGAAGCTTCCACCATAAAGCCACACTGCCCTGAGGCATGCAGTTCACCTGCCGCGCAGCTCACCACCAAGAAAAAAGAAGACAACAACTACTTGCTACACAAGGAATACTCGCTCACGCTGTTACGCAATACTCGAATAAAAAGTTGTTACTTTTCCGCAGCCCTGTGTAACCCCACGAATACTCAACCCTCGTTCCATGTCAGAGTAAAACAAAATAACACCCGATTCTCTAGTCTCAAATCATAGAGGACACTCAAACACAGTGTAGTTCCAACAATGATTTTTTTCACCTAGTACTGGAAGAGATGGAAGCCGAACTTTTTCTTGTGAAATGAAGCATGCGAATTGGGTTAACACAGGCGCAGACAGCGAGAACAAGTTCACCGAGAGAAGATGGGGGAAAAAAGAAGGCGGGAAAAAGCTAGTATGATGCAAAATTTGTTTCCAGAGAACAGAGCTCTACTTCACTCAATACTACTAGCAGTGGCACGAAGCAAAGGTGAGCAGCAGGTACCTGAAGCTCTCTGAGCAACGCGCCACAGCCGGTGCCCTCCATGCCCACCATGGAAGCAGAGGACACCACCACAGGAGCAGCTCGGAGGAGAGAGGAGACGAGGAGGCGAAGGGAAGGCGAGGAAAGGCCGGTAGCAAAGCCTCAGGCTCTTATCCACCCCTAGGCCGGCCGGCCACGGTCCAGCTACGCCGCCCTGAGCAGCTAGCTAGGCCATTAGCCAAAGCGGCGCCTGAGCTTTTTGTTTAGCCTCGTCTCGTCTCCTCTCCTGTCCTCTCCTTGGGATTAGGAAAAGAAGAAGAGTAGAAAAAGCACGCGCACCGAATGCCAGCAGCCCTTTGGGATCAAAGGAAGCTAAGCTCTTTTCCTGGCGAGCTTAGAAGCCAGGCTAGGTTATGTCTGCCTCCCCTTGTGTTGATCGAAGCGATGGGAAGGGAAAGGAAGAAGCGAAGCGGACTGTGTTTTTGCCAGCTGCTTATAGGAAGGTTGTTTGTGTTGGGAGGTTGGGAGTGAGCAGAGGCCAGCGGAGGGAAGAGGCCATGGAGGGTGGCCTTTGTCTTTCCTTTTATTTAATGGTGTGTGGCTGCGCACGTAAGATTCCCTCGGAATTTCGTTCAAGCTGAAATGATTTGAGTCTAGCTGGTGCCAAATACTTTCATGCAGAGAACCAACAAAAGGTTGTTGCTGCACCGTACCCCGCCAAATTGTCACAGGCAATCGCCATATACTAGGATAATACTCCCTCCGTCCGGAAATACTTGTCATCAAAATGAATAAAAAGAGATGTATCTAGACGTATTTTAGTTTTAGATACATTCGTTTTTGTCCATTTTAATGACAAGTATTTTCGGACGGAGGGAGTAGATGGTCACTTTTAACCGAGTGAGGTGGTTCCGGCCGGGACATCATGCCATGGCTGTACTGGCAGTACCAGCAGGGTACTGCAGCTCGATCTCCCCTACACTTGTCGTGAGCTTGCCAAGGAGGCCATGAAGTGGCAAGGGAAGCTCACCGAATCCACCTGACCGTCCTGCCCACAGCCACAGGGTACCTGAACTGGAACATACAGCCTCGCGCCATTAACTGCATGCTTGCGCCCTCTTTTATTTATGTCGCGACGGGATCATGCGATGCTTGCTGCTCTTCGTCCGAATGATCAAGCCCGGACCGATTCTTGCCATCTTTGGGGCGTGCAAAGCGGCCGGTCCGAAAAGAAGGTCTCCACGATCCTCCCCCGGCCTAACAAAAGGTACGTCGAGCCAACCAACTAGTACTCCGATCCGCACGTTCGATCAGGGTAGGAGAGAAGAGGTTCACTGTTTCATCCCGCAAAGTTCCCGCGGAGTAGCGGATCGTCGAGCCGGCCATTGTCGGGCTTGGAACACGTAGCAACTCACGTAATGCAGCTTGTTCTGTAGAGGGTAGACTGTAATTCACAATATGCAGCTTATTCTGAACTTGGAACGAGTTACGTACTACACTTATACCCCGGTTAACCCACGGACAAACCGAGGTCACTATCGTACTCCGGGTTGGGTTGTTGAACCATGTGGAGTCAAAACCCTTCCTAATTAATCACCGGGACTGTGTTTCATTCGGCGTGCTGAGGTCAAACACGCTCATCGTCCTCAAACCACGCATGCATCTCGCTTGATTAGGCCTGGATCGTTGGCGTATCTGCAGCCTTTTGCGGGAGCTCGCTAGCTTGTGCGTGCCTGATTAATTAGGTGCGGCTAGTTAATCAGCCGTGCGGTCTGCGTCGTAGTAAATGATTGGGACCGGCCAAGGAATTGATTAGACATTGTCAAGCGATGAGAGCAAGGGACGCTGAAGTGGACGCCCGACCGAACTCCACAGTGACCCCAGAGCTTGCCTTCATCGCGCTGTGTCATGGCCTCGTCCTCTGCTGCATCTGCATGCCCGTATTGCGATACGTGCTGCTGACGTGCATATTATGTTATCCTATCTTCTTCTTTTTTATAAATAAACATGCAGATCGGCGCATCATACTGTCGGGGTTTCCTCTCTACCTTTCAGTATGTAGTCCTAGTAGTACTGTAGTAGTACATTCTTTTAGCTGAAGCAGAGCTATACCCACCGTTGATTTGTGCTCTTATCAAATTATCTATCTGAAACCATCCAGAGGGCTGGTGAGGCGCCAAAGCACATCCAAATATCCAAGTAGAGGTAGGCTTCGTGCTCCAGATGGGTCCCTGCGGCTCGACTGTGAGTGAGCTAATCTCCACTGACAGTAAAGCGGAATGCGCTAAATGAGCTCAAATTAGTCAATTAGGACGGCATAATTAAAGGCCGGACATATGCTAATTTGGAGCCAACAACAAGATGCCCTCCCTACGTCGCCTATAGCCCGCGCGAATTCAGGGGGGGAGCCGACCGTGATCTGAACTAAAGAACGGTGTCTCATGCCCCCAGCCGTCCTGGGTGACATGTCACTGCACGCACTTTGTGAACTGTGGCTCTGTCTGCCTGAGCTTATCTGCGAGGAAATCATTGGCTTCATGCCTGCCGTAATCATCCGTGGATCAAGTTTGCACACGAGTGGGTGGCGAATGATTACTACCTCATCGTGCCAGTCCATGGACCATACTGCGAAGACTTATCATCAACACGTACTACATACCTCTGATCAGCGGAGATAATACTATATGGGATTCTCCTGTACTGTACTGAAGTGCAGCTGCCAGCTCGTACCGGCGCTGCATATTCATAGCCGTACCAGCTAATCTTCGACGAGGCTGGACGTAAGAAGATCATCATTACCACTAGTTTTTTGGGGGTTTCCGGTGAATGATTGAGATGGAGGGCTGTTGGTGCATGGCCGCTTTGGACGGGACGTATGATTCGCTAATATCCATACAGTTTGATCGCCTGATCTGAGCCACGTAGCCGGTGCTTAATTTTGCTGCTGCTCTCTCCGCTCTCCACCATGTAACGCATGTCGTTTTAACCGTCGGCGTGTTTCAGATGCGGAAAAGAAATTAAAAAAAAAAAGGTACATGGAGGAATCAAGGACAAAGGCACAGCGACAGACATGAACCCTCACATCCGGATAGATTACCGGCGGAGCTCGCGTCGACTAGTCCCGGGCTTCATTTTCGTCCTCTTCCCGAAGCGCGCAAGTTGCACCTTGCACGCAGCAGCGAGCCGATGGAACAATACAACGCAAGTTGTACCTGCACGCAGCAGCGAGCCGATCAAAATGGTCCTAGTAGGGGCGTCGATTCTTATATAGTCTTATTGGAACAGTGAGGTTAGAGTTTTTTTTGTTGTGCATACGGTATGGCTAGAGCTTGTGCCAGGCGGTTCAAGATTTGATAAAAGGTTTCAACGACGACGATTGCATCTCCACCTCCAGGGCGTTGTTCCTCGAGGGTACGTGTACAAAGACTTCTTGAATGTCATCGATAAAGTCAGGCCGGCTTCAATTAGGAAGTTGCGACCACAATGTGCCAGCGGTTGTAGTGGTTGTTCGATGGTTTGTTTTAATCATGTTTCGGTTGCTTCGTACTCCACTTGTGAAGAATTTTTATAATGGACCCCCTTAGCTGGTGAACATTTGCCAGGAGGGGCGGCATTTGGGAATGATTTTGCTGATGGTTTTTAAAGGAATTTTGCAATTTTAGTTGTGAGGGATGGCAGGTTTTTCAGAGAGACACGACAATTTCTGCCACAGAAGCCAATTTTTTGCTTCAAACTGTTACCGTTTGATCTCACCTCAGAACTAAAATTCCATCGAAAGGGGTCCGTTTGCCGTCCCTTTCCCTACGAATGTCAGTTAGATAAGATTTCTGCTTATAATAGAGCTGAGTCCTTTATGCAAAAAAAAAGTAACTGATGGAGAGATGGTTAGTTCAAAACTAATTTTCAACCATAATCAGTAACATATACTCGATATTCAATTCTGAGCCCAGGCTCATTTGATCTCGATGACCAGTAAAATTTTAAAAAGATACTACAAAAATTCAGAAAAATCTTATTTCTCTTAACCAAGATACTCAAATGCATGATGTCCAGGCAAAATTTCGTGATGTTCGGGCATCCGAGGAGCTTGTGACAAAAAGGATAAAATCAAGTCGGAACAGTGCGTTTTTTCAAAGTTTCTCACATGCCTGAATTTTGTTTTTCCTGTGTATTTTGAATGCCAGAAAAATTTCAAGTCATTTTTAATTTTCTTTTGCTATTTTCTAATTTTAATGTTCACGTGCAGGTGCAGCTGAACCCGAGACCGATGCATCAAGTTATACTCCCCTAGGGCATCTCCAACACTAACCCGCAAACTGAACACCGTATCTGTCCGCCGAACGGTGGAGACTAGTCTGCGAACACTATGCGGGAGCTAGACATTCAAAGATATCCCCTAAATATCCACCCAGGTATGCTCAATTTCAAGTTTAAATCTGTCTAATCATGTATCGCCCGATCACAGCCAAAAAGAGGCAAGTGTGCATAGGTTTTACATGCCCGACCACAAAATAATATCGGTCCAGTAGTCCGTGCAAGAAATTGTATTTTCTACCCTGCCGGACCGACAATCCAAGCCTCCACGCTCACTCTGTCGTCGTCGCTGTCTGGGCCGCCTCCTTCTCCGCCACCTCCAAGTCATCCAAATCATCCATCTTCGGGTCCTCCAAAGCGGCTGCGATATCAACCTTCTTCTTTTCCAGCATGGCCTTCTTCTCTTTGAGTTTTATCTTCTTCTCGGTCGCCGTCATCAACATGTTAAGCCTCTCAGGCTTGCATGCCTCCTTGACTTCGAAGCGCTTGATGTATGCCTCCTCTTTCTTTGCTAAGATGCCCTTGAATCTCCACGCCTAAACAAGCTGCAACGATGCAAACTCTGAGAAAAGCAGTGGTGTTGTGTTAATGTCCAAGCAGTAAGGCACGTGCGTGATGGCGGATGCCGAGGACTGACTACCGAGTTGCTTGGCGCATAGAAGTTGGGAGCCCCAGGTTCCACCCTGCGCCACGTCCGCCACTATTGAATTCATGCTCCAGGCAACTCATCCAAAAGTCCAAACTACGGGAGAGGGTCGAACATTATACTCCAACACGACATGGGCAGCGGGAGTGGGGGCAAGCCACAATTATTTATTGCATTTACCGGGTTTTGAACCCTGAACCTCTTGGTTGTAAGTTTATGCACCTAACCAGTTTACCCATCAGTTTGAACTGATAGAGGTAGACGGTCAATATATTTCAACACTTCACCTCACGACTAGGCTTATTTAGACCTTAGACGTGGGGCCAATGCAGGCCGCATGATCTTTTTATTTTAATATTGCATTGGCAAAGTCTTGAACTCAAGCCCTCTTGGCTCGGATACCATATTGAATTCATGCTCCATCCAATCCATCCAAAAGTCTGAACTATGGGAGAGGGCCAGACATTATACTCCAACAACAACAACCACCACCTGCACGTCCATGCAACGGCCACCACCTCCGCCTTCGCTGGCCTTCTGCTTCTTGAGCGACACCGCCTTCGCTTTGAGGCGGTAGTTTTACAGTGTCTCCGATTTGATCTTCAGGGTGAGTGTAATCACCGGATCCTCCACCACCGCCATCTTCGACAACTTTTCGTACGGGTCCTTGCGGCGGCGACGACGAAAAAGGATGGGAATTGGGTGAAAAGCGGTGGGATGAAAGAGGAGAGCGTGGTGGGGGGTGGTTGCCGCGGAAACAGTGCGGATATCTGCAAAAGCGTGGGCTCTGGCTTAGTTTTGGGTGGGCCTCGGATATCGACGCCAGACGTGCCTAGTGTCCGAACTCTTGCAAAGCCTCCTTGGTTTCGGTTTGCGGGGAAAAGTGTGTCTGGTCCAATCGACGGACCGATACAAACCCGTGTTGGATGACTAAACGAGTCCAGACGATTGTGGGCGGTTTGAGCCTCCGCTTTGGAGACGCCCTTACTTTTCTACAAAATGCAGACACATACGGCTACAGTTTCCCCGACTGATGATCAACATTTAGGTGGGGAGCAAAGCATCCCTTCGGCCACAAAGGTGATGCTTCCATGATTGTGTCGTGCGAACGTACTGACACTCCCGCTGCACTGTACCGGCTTGAAGAATGCTTTGAGTTGGCGCGTCTTATTCATAGCTAGTAGTATCGATCGGAGCAATCAAGAATCTAAAGCAGCAGCAAATCAATAATTCTTTCTCTTCGCCGATTGATCGGGAGCCATACCCAGCTCGCAGAAGCTCACTGCAATCGGCAAAGGAAACGGCGGCTCCGGTGACGTCGCGTCACTGTAAAAGCGGGGCCCGGCAGAGCCAGCTGTTGCACACTTGCACGTCGACGTCGGCGAGACGGGGGAAAACCAGGTCGGCGCGCCGAATTAACAGCGAAGATGTCCGACGGCGCTGGCGAAGCTGGAGCAGCCAGCTAGCTTTACCGACGCCTCCTGTTCACCGTGGCCGGCGATCGCACGGGTGCGCTGCAGTGCATGCAGGGTAGGGATCGGAGATCCGCGCGAGCCGGGCGCGTGTCGCCGTCCGGCAGCAGGCACGGGGCACGGGCGCGGCCTCTGCCCCTCATCTCCGAAACGAAATACAGCTGCTTCCCACTGCCGCCGCACGGGGAATCATCCTTGCATGCCGCAGCTGGTACGTGCGTACCGCGAACCTTTCCATGGTGGGCAATGGACGTACCGTGGTAGTAGGTCGAGTCGGAGAGTGGCTGGGAAAGAGAGGTGGAGCTGCCCGGTACTTTCCCGGGGCCCAGCCGGACCCGTCGTCCGTCCATCCCCCGGATGTGACCGCCCAACCGTACGTGCGCTCTGCTTTGTGGAGAGTGAGTAGGGACCGGACACGGACAGGCACACGACGCAAGCGGCGGGCGGGAGTAGATAGACGGACGTGTATCAGTACATACGTCAGGCGTGTTCACGTGTGCTAGTGCTACTACATACAGACAGGTATGTATCGCAGGCGCCAACCTTGAGCTTGATTGGCTAATCATCATCTGGACTAAAACCTCCCTCCGTGTACGTAGTACGTGCAACTAGTGGTCTTTCTAACTCCCTGGGCTGCACGTACTCGATGGTCCAAGTGCGGTTGAGTGACCTCTTCCGCAGGCTATCGACCGTTGACTGACCTGTTATTAGCGCTACGGACGAGCGAAGTATATATGGTACTCCCTCCGTCTTTTCCTTTTACTCCGCATATTAGCTTTCGTCAAAGTCAAACTTTATAAATCTTGACAAAATCTATAGACAAAAATATTAACATACTCCACCTCTAACAAATAACAAATCAATACCATTAAATCCATTATGAAATGTACTTTCACATCATATCGATTTATTATGGTTAAATGTTTGTATTATTTTCTATAAGCTTGGCCATATTTTACGAAATTTGATTTTAGTCAAATTTAATATGCAGAGTAAATAAAAACGAAGGAAGTAATAAATCACTAAATTGCTGCATGGATCATGGATGGTAGCGCTAACAATGGATGGATGGTACTAAAATGTAAGAGCGGTTCAGCCGTATATCTCTTGATCGGCGAGAATGTTGCCGACGACTTGATCGGCAGATATCAGCCACAGAAATCCAGGAATGGAGGGAATGTTCATTGCCGACGACTTACTTGATCGGTGGAGATATCGGCGGATATCCGCCGATATTGCGTCTCCTTTGCGAACCATTGGAGCCAATGCTCTCGCATGTTCACTGATGCTGAATTTGGGATTTGATGGCCCAAGTAATAAAATGATGAAAAATAGGGGCAGAAAATCCAAAGGAGTAGGTTCATCACGGCGCAGTTGACAGTACGTATGGGGACCGCGGACTAGACTAGACGTAGCATACACCGTACCTACCGGCTGGCGGCTGACCGGCTGTTATCCACAGGAAGAAACAGCTGCCTCTATCAGTGCTTCCAAGCTGGACCTTGGACGGATAACATCACATTCTCGTCACCTGGTCAGACAATCGGTGCATCTCCAGTCGAACTGGACAAGTATGACTCTTCAGAGCAACTCCAACGGGGCGATCCAAACGGACGGTGTTTTTGTCCCTTTTTTGTCCGTTTAGGTCAGCCGCCCGTCCGCCGTCCGCCCTCTTTTAGTTTTGGGTTGGCAGTGTGCCCAACGGGCCGACCCATTTCATGACCGCGCGGGTTTAAGATTATGCCGTCGCCCTGGTTTTGGCGCTCCAGCGCGCGGGGGAAAGCGGCCTAGCGCGCGCTGGTTTTGGCGCTCCAGCGCGCGGGAAAGGTTCGCGTGCGCGCCGCGGCCGGCGCTCGCTATAAAGAAGGCGCTCCCTCCACACTCTGTCCGCCGCCCACTCTCGCCGCCTCTGCGCCGCCATGTCGATCCGCCGCCTGGGCGCTTCGGATTTTCGCGGAGTCCGCGAGCGCCGCTCCGGCGCCTTCTCCGCCGAGATCTGGTTTCGCGAGAAACGTCTCGTCCTCGGCACCTTCGACACCGCAGAGGAGGCGGCCCGCGCGCACAACGCGGCGGCGTGGCGCCTCCCGAGGCCTCGTCGGGATATGAATTTTCCCAACGTGTCGAGCCAGCGGGCGCAGGATCTGGTGCCTCTCCCGCGGCTTTTCACCGACGAGGATCGTCGTGTCCACCGGAGGCGGCAGCGTCGCCTCGCCATCGCAGAGAAGGACGTGGAAGCCTTGGTGGTGTGGCGCGGAGGCTTCCCGCAGGACATCGTCGACGAGCGCCAGTTCTACAAGCAATTGAGATCGGAGAGGGACGCGAGGAGGAGGGAGCGAGCCGCCTATCGGAAGGACAAGCGTTCGCGGAAGCAGGCAGCTCAATTGAAACTGAAGCTACGAGAAACGTCGGGTTGGGAATTTGAAGACGAGCAGCTTGCTGACACCTACCTTCAGACGTCGGAGGAGGACATTACCGAGTCGGAGTCAGAAAGCGACGACTAGTGGTCTTTTTCTTTTATCTGTGTACGCCAGAACTATCTATGTACTGAAAAAATGGCCGGCGGCGTCGGCGACGTAGCAGGCGGGCGAGGGTGTGAATCCACTGTGCCACCGACCAGCGGGCCCGCTGAGGAAAGAGGGCGCGCGCGCGCGTCCGTCTTGTGTCCGCGCCAACACAAATCAGGCTCAAAAATGGGCCGGAAATGGGTCGGCAGGCGGACGAAAGCGGACGCTCATCCGTTTGGGTCGGCGTGTTGGGCCGGCTTTTTTGTCCGTGCCGACCTAAACGGACGGCCACGGACAAAATGGGTCGCCTCATTGGAGTTGCTCTTATACTATCAGATTTGCTAAATCTTATCTGGATAAAATTTAACTATGTCTCGTCTAAGTCCATCCCCGTTTGATCTATTGTCGCTTGTTTTTTTGGTACGAAGCTCTTGATTCACGTACTGTGTCTCGCGCCCCGCCTCTTTGTTCGTTGCGTCGCGCACGTGATGTTGTTTGCCACGGACATCGAATACGTGGGCTCGAGCTCACATACTCTCGGGTGAACAATAAAATCCGAAAAATAGTAAAAAAAACTCAAAATTTTCCCTTCTTTTGTCATGAAACATTGTTGATTTTTCTACATATGTGCAAATTTTCATGATGAAATCACTTTTGTGGAGGTGCCGGCAAGAATAAAAAAATTGATGCTACAAAAAGTATTTTTAGAAGCATTTTGGAGCATCGATTTTGTTTGTTTGCCGACACATCCACAAATGTGATTCCATCACAAAAATTTGCACCCATGTAGAAAAATCATCAATGTTTCTTAACAAAAATTTCAAAATTTCTTGAAATTTTATACTATTTTTTAGATGTTACTGTTCATCCGAGAGCATGTGAGCTCGAGCTCATAATAGCACTTTTGGTTTGTCACGCTTTTCTTTCCGTGGCCTGTTGTCCTAAGCTGGGCTTGGGCCCGTTTTTCTTATTTTTCTGAATTGTTAGGCCGTGGGTTGCTAGGCCCGTGGGAAGAAGACACTTAGCGATGAAAAGGTGGGAGAGAGGTTTTGTCCCTTAGCATTCTTCATTCTCTTATTTTCCATTCTCTTATTTCTTATAGTTCATTTCAAATTCATGAAATACTAGAAGCGTTGGGCGTGCTTTGCCGCGTCATTGGTGTTGTTGGGTTTTCATACAAATTTTACTCCCTCTGTTTCAATATATAAGGTGTATTAGTTTTTCAAAAAGTCAAACCTCTTTAAGTTTGATCAAATATGTAGAGAAATATATCAAATTGATATCATTAGATTCATCATGAACTGAATTTTCATATTTTATTTGTTTATTATTGTGATTGTTGATATTTTTGGCTCTGAACTTGGTCAAAGCAGAAGAAAAATTACTTTTCCAACACCCTATATATTGAAATTTAGGGAATATTTGGTTTAGGGAGTGGAGGAGATGATGGAGAGTGTTTTCTCTTTATTTATATTGTGGTGTTTTGGTGGGACTTTCGCGGTATGATTCTGTGCTAATCAGTCGATATTTTGTATTGGGAAATTTTTAGCGCGATGACTGCATGTACTATATTGATGCTACAATATCAGATGTTGGCATTTTTTTTTCTACGTGGTGAGAGGATGCACGTGATTGATATGTTTTTATACGCAGGTTGTTGTCGATTGATTTTAAAAATCGCTGACCCGGTCAAAATGTGAACTATACCCAAAATTGTATTCTTCAATCAAATGGGAGAACTCCCAAATTAGAAAACATAGTGAATTAAGGGAACTGAACGAAAGTGCTCATTGGAAAAATTGTTGACCCGGTCAAAATTGAGTGACCCAATTCCGAATTGAAAACCTCAATTGATTATGAGGCCTTACAAATTAGGGAGCATAGTGTATGTATTATATTATATTATATTTTTTCGATGTAAGTTATAAATTTATTATTTGTTTGCTACATTTTATAAATCTATGATTCTTTTCAGTGTAAGTTATAATTACCTCATTATATTTAGCTAAATTTATGTTTTTCGGTGTAAGGTAATTCATCACTAAGCACACAATTGCAAGTGTCGTGCGTATGTCGCAACTGCATGCCTTTGACACGGCTGCAATTTGGAATGTAGAAGTGTCCTTTAACACCAATTGCATATCTCCTACTACAAGTCTACCCTCGACCTACAACTTGCGCGGGGGGGGGGGGGGGGGGGGGGGGGTGGTGCTTTTTGTCCCAGCCGCATTTTCACCTCCAATATGCAACTATGCCCTACCCATTTATTTACCCTAGTTGCACTCTACCCACGACATGCAAATGGGGACCGATGACCCAATTGCAATTCACCCCAACATGTAATTGCTCCACCTCATTCTTTTTCCTCGTTGCAATTCTACTCTTAATACACAACTGGGTTTGGCCCCACTTTTTGTCTAGTTGCAAGTCCATCCGCAGCATGCAACTGGGGGCGACCATTTTTTCCCTAGTTACAACTCCACCCCCAACATGCGATTGGGGCCCGTCTTTTTTTATCCTGGTTGCAAGTCCACCCTCGACACGCAACTGGGGCCCAACCCATTTTTTACTAGTTGTAACTCCAACTACACCCTGGACATGCAATTGGGGGCCGCCTTTTTCCCTAGTTCCAAGTCCAGCCTCAATACGCAAGTGAGGCCCAACCAAATTTTGTCTCAATTGTAAGTCTACCATCGGCACGCAACTTGGCGACAAGCCATTTTGTCCCAATTGCAACTTCATCCTTGATACACAATTGAAGGCCCAGGGGACGTAGCAACCGAGGCTTTTGTCACGGGCTAACACAATCATATGAGCTAAGCCTACTGGGACATGCCTAGGTGAAAGAGCATGGTGCCCCCATGTGTGATTTTGGTAATTGATGACATTCTATATGGACTAATGGTTGCCTTTTATATTCGTAGGATTTGTCCATAAGCATTTCTTGAAGTCCATTTGTTGGTTTCAAGGAGTTTATGTGATGACCAAGGTGCTATTCAAGAAATTATCCAAGGATTGGTCATAGAGAAGACATGATACAAGGTCGATCACGACTAAGTGAAAGAATGAATCAAGTTGATCAACACACAAAGCATACAAGATGTACCGTGAGGGATCAAGTGATCCCATGGTATGGTAAGCAACTCATGGTCTGCGTGAGAGTTCTATGTGGGGTTAGGTATGTTTGCATGGGCTTTCGTTAAGAGGAAGATCTAATACAACCCATGGAGGATGACATCAAGTGGTGATCGTCATCAAGATTGCGGTGTGCAAGTTCGAGTGGAGCATCACAAAGAGATCATGCTTGAAGCTTGTCGTCCATTATGGTGATAATGTACTTGTGAAGATATGCAGATGAGTGGCCGACCCATAGTGGAGCACGAGGGAGCAATCAACTAGTTTTCAGCGAGCCAACGCAATCAACAAAGGTGGTCCAACTTGAGGAAGTCAAGATCGTTATCATCTAGCTCAAGTGGACTATATGCAAGGCAAAGGTTTGCCCTTGATAGGTTTTCTATGTTACCGGTCTCATGGTGGTAGTTGGGAGACTGGGTTATAGGATCGATTGTCGTACTAGCAATGGGGGCTCTCAAGTGAGTATCTTGATCGTATCGTTTGTAGAGAGCTCAAACCATTGCATCCTTGCATCATCTTTATTCGTTCTTGTTTGGTGTTTCTCTTTGTGAGTTTTAGAGATTATGGTCATCTTCATGACAAGTTTGAGTCCATCAAAAACGGATTTCGTGTGCATCTTCTATGATATTTTTGTTGGATTTTTTGCCAGTTCTTCAGTCATAGAGGTTCTCATATCTATATCATTGGCATCTTTCTACTGCCTTTTCGCTGTTGGATAGTACTTGTCGTCATCTATCCAACAAGCTTGAGTTTGCTGTATTCGAAGCTCATTTGCAGACATTATGGCAGTTCTGATTTTCTTCATCCATCTATTTTGCTTGGGCAGTTTTCCAGCTCCCAAGCGGTAGTACCGCTCAGATCCACGGTAGTACCGCTTACGCGGTACTTTAGCTATGAGCTACCGTAGCCACTACTGCTTATTTTTCGCCCTCTGGTTAGTTATTTGTTCCATCGCGGCAGTTGCACGGTAGCAACGCGTTAGTACTGCTCTGCCGGTACTTCCGCTGTCCACTACCGCTGCTACTTCCATTGTCCACTACCACTACTACTTCCGCTTATTTTATTGCCTCTGGATACGTTTGCCTCTTTGCGGTAGTAGGGCGGCAGTAAGTCGCGGTAGTACCGCTTATAAGCGGTACTGCGGCCGTACTCTGCCCTACCTCCGCTTCCCTCCTGTGTACTGCAACCCCAGCGGTAGTCCCGCTAGGGCGAGCGATAGTACCGCTCCATGGAGCGGTAGTACCGCTTGTGCGCGTCTAGTGCGCATAACCTTGGATTTTGGGGGAGGGGCTATAAAAGGGGGTATTTTTCCCTAATGGACCTTATCTCTTGAGCTCATGTTTGCCCCCCATTGTTGATCTTCTTTGAGCTTGCTATCTCTCAAACCCTCCAATGATTCTTGCTAGTTCTTGAGGGAAAAGAGAGAGGAGTTCTTGATCTACATTTCCATCAATCACTTTCTCCTCTAAGTGAGGGGAACCCCTTGGATCTAGATCTTGGACTTCTTTGTGTTCTCATATTCCTCCATAGCTTTTGTTGTTGTGGTGGGATTTGAGAGTGAGGTACTTGGGCACTCCGTGTATACTTGCCATTGCATTTGGTGAATCGATTTGAGTTCTCCATGGTGATACGTGGAAGTGAAAGGTGAGAAGCTTATTACTCTTGGGTGTTTGGCACCTTAGAGCTTCTTCCTCTTGGGTGCTTTTGTGCCCTAGACGGTTGGGGTTGTCGAAACTCAATCATTGTGGTGTAAAGCTTCAGACAAGCTTTGGGAGACTCCAGTTAAGTTATGGAGAGTGCCCCGAAAAAATTGTACAGCTACCGGTGATCGCCCCAAGGGTTGCCAATTGTACGAGTTTGGTGACCGCCCAAAAGGTCCCTTAGTGGAATCAGGACATCTTGCATTGTGCGAGGGCGCAAGGAGATTACTGTGGCCCTGGTGGCTTTTGGGGGAACATTGTGCCTCCACACTGCTCTAAACGGAGATTAGCATCCGCAAGGGTGTGAACTTCGGTATAAATCGTTCATCTCCGCGTGCCTCGGTTATCTCTTACCCGAGCCCTTTACTTATGTACTTTACTTTGTGATAGTCATAGTGTTTCATGATATATATCTTGCTATCACCTAGTTGTTGATCCTGCTTAGCATAAATTGTTGGTGCACATAGGTGAGCTGATGCGGAGCATCCTACGGACATCACCATGTCAAGAGCCCGTTTGGCAAGTGACACGTGCGACATCTACTTCACATACCCAAAGGTGAATCATCTCCTTTACACGTGCTCACTTGACCCCTTCGAGGATGGTATACTACTTGACACTCCACTCGTGTGCATACATAGGTATTGTCGGAGCACCACGAACAACGAGGAGGAGTGCGAGCGCAAGTGTACAACTACACCATCCGCGAGGGAAGCATGGAAGCGGAGAAGGAAGAAGACGGAGCTGCTGAAGCTACAGCGGCCGGACATCCGACGCCTGTGCAGCCGCCAAGGAGCTGCACCAACAGACGACCAACAACATCAACGACCGGACATCCGGCGCCTCCCGGTAGCCCGGACATACGACCTTCCCCCGGAAATCTGGACAACAGCTATCCAGAGAAGAACAGATCCGGCCACTGCCAGGCCGGATATCCGACGAGTGCCCCGGACATCCGGCGCCCTGCGAACGGCCAGACATCCGGCGCTTGCCAGCGCGCAGAGTCGGGCCAGAGGCCCATGTATCCCCTCCTCAGTTACCCCTTCATGGACTAGCCTATATATACTCCTTCCCCTTCCTCTAGTTAGGGTTAGCAAATATGATAGTGATGTCTACTACGCAACCTTCTCCTTGTAGACGTTGTTGGGCCTCCAAGTGCAGAGGTTTGTAGGACAGTAGCAAATTTCCCTCAAGTGGATGACCTAAGGTTTATCAATCCGTGGGAGGCGTAGGATGAAGATGGCCTCTCTCAAGCAACCCTGCAACCAAATAACAAAGAGTCTCTTGTGTCCCCAACACACCCAATACAATGGTAAATTGTATAGGTGCACTAGTTCGGCGAAGAGATGGTGATACAAGTGCAATATGGATGGTAGATATAGGTTTTTGTAATCTGAAAATATAAAAGCAGCAAGGTAACTGATGATAAAAGTGAGCGTAAACGGTATTGCAATGCTAGGAAATAAGGCCTAGGGTTCATACTTTCACTAGTGCAAGTTCTCTCAACAATAATAACATAATTGGATCATATAACTATCCCTCAACATGCAACAAAGAGTCACTCCAAAGTCACTAATAGCGGAGAACAAACGAAGAGATTATGGTAGGGTACGAAACCACCTCAAAGTTATTCTTTCCAATCAATCCGTTGGGCTATTCCTATAAGTGTCACAAACAACCCTAGAGTTCGTACTGGAATAACACCTTAAGATACAAATCAACCAAAACCCTAATGTCACCTAGATACTCCAATGTCACCTCAAGCATCCGTGGGTATGATTATACGATATGCATCACAAAATCTCAGATTCATCTATTCAACCAACACATAGAACCTCAAAGAGTGCCCCAAAGTTTCTACCGGAGAATCACGACAAAAACGTGTGCCAACCCCTATGCATAGGTTCATGGGCGGAACCCGCAAGTTGATCACCAAAACATACATCAAGTGGATCAATAGAATACCCCATTGTCACCACAGATACGCACGGCAAGACATACATCAAGTGTTCTCAAATCATTAAAGACTCAATCCGATAAGATTACTTCAAAGGGAAAACTCAATCCATTACAAGAGAGTAGAGGGGGAGAAGCAACATAAGATCCAACTATAATAGCAAAGCTCGCGATACATCAAGATCGTGCCAAATCAAGAACACGAGAGAGAGAGAGATCAAACACATAGCTACTGGTACATACCCTCAGCCCCGAGGGTGAACTACTCCCTCCTCGTCATGGAAAGCGCCGGGATGATGAAGATGGCCATCGGTGAGGGTTCCCCCCTCCGGCAGGGTGCCGGAACAGGGTCCCGATTGGTTTTTGGTGGCTACAGAGGCTTGCGGCGGCGGAACTCCAGATCTATTCTGTTCCCCGAAGGTTTTAGGGTATATTGGTATATATAGGAGGAAGAAATACGTCAGGGGAGCCACGAGGGGCCCACGAGGGTGGAGGGCGCCCAGGGGGGGTGGGCGCGCCCCCCTGCCTCGTGCCTTCCCCATTGCTTTCTTGACGTGGACTCCAAGTCTCCCGGATTGCTTTCCTTCCAAAAATAACTTCTCCAGAAGGTTTCATTCCGTTTCGACTCCGTTTGATATTGCTT
Source organism: Aegilops tauschii subsp. strangulata (assembly GCF_002575655.3). NCBI lineage: Eukaryota > Viridiplantae > Streptophyta > Magnoliopsida > Poales > Poaceae > Aegilops > Aegilops tauschii. The sequence goes on from NC_053039.3 coordinate 363,319,852, forward strand.
TTCTTCGAATCACTGAAACAAGGGAAAAACAGAAACTGGCACTGGGCTCTGGGTCAATAGGTTAGTCCCAAAAGTAATATAAAAGTGCATAATAAAGCCCATAAACATCCAAGACGGATAATATAATAGCATGAATACTTCATAAATTATAGATACGTTGGAGACGTATCAGCATCCCCAAGCTTAATTCCTGCTCGTCCTCGAGTAGGTAAATGATAAAAGAAAGAATTTATGAAGTGTGAATGCTAGCAGGTGCATAAGTTTGATCAATGATAATTTCAATCACCTTTTCTAGCATCATTATATGTCATAATTAACAGTAGCTCAACTCATAAAACTTTTCATGATCAAGTAACAAGCTATTCACATGTTAAAGTATAGATCATAAACTTTCTTGAAAACTAACAAACCGTGTTATTAGTCATCAAACAATTACAATTCATCTTATTTTCAGGAAGAGTCTATGTCAGAGCTTTGATTCAACAAACTTCACATACTCAACTATCATTTAGTCTTCCATGATTGCCACCACTCAAAGCATATTTTTAGAACAAATAGTATTCATCGAACACAGAGAAAGATAGGGGCTTAATGTTTCGCCTCCCAACCTTTTACCTCAAGGGTAATGTCAACAATAATAATTCATGCTCAAATATATTTGAATGGCCATATATGCCTAGATCTTTCCATCACATGATGCTTCCCAACTAAAGAGTAGGTTGGAATGAGAAGGAATACTACTGACTCTTGCATAAAAATAAAAGATAGGCCCTTCGCAGAGGTGCCAGAGGTTGGAGCAAAAATAGAGAAGAAAATAATTTTGAGAGGTATGCTTTCATTGTCAACATAACGACCAAGAGTTCCCAATATCTTCCATACTACATACATTATAGGCGGTTCCCAAACAGAAAGGTAAAGATTTTTACTCCCCCTCCACCAACAATCATCAATCCATGGCTTGCACGAAACAACGGGTGCCTCCAACTAACATCAAACCTGGGGGAGTTTTGTTTGCAATTATTTTTGATTTGATTTCGATCTTTTGATCATGGGACTGGGCATCCCAGTTACCAGCCATTTTCTCGTGAATGATGAGCGGAGTCCACTCATCGTGAGAATAACCCACCTAGCATGGAAGATACTGCTAGCCCCTAGTCGCTACATGAGCGATTCGGGCATACAAAACAGATTATTATTTGAAGATTTAGAGTTTGGCACATGCAAATTTACTTGGAACAGCAGGTAAATACCGCATATAGGTAGATATGGTGGACACTCATGGAAGAAACTTGGTTCAAGGAATTTGGATGCACAAGCATTATTCCCGCTTAGTACAGATATTTTGGCTAGCAAAGGATTCTAAATAGCAAGCACCACATGTTAGAGGATCCATAACAATATAACTTCTATACAAATATACCCAAGCATAACTCATTATGTTGTCTTCCTTGTCCAACTTCAACTAATTTGCTTAGGTTTGAAAATAATTAATGGGGCTCACAATCATAGAAGATGTCCAAGATAGTATATTTATATGTGAAATCTCTCTTCCTTCAATATTCTTTCATGAATTGTTTAAGTGACCAATACAATGTTTGCTAACCTTCAATAAATTTACACCTCTGCTTCTTATATGTGAAGGCATTACTCCCCATGGGATAAGCATATGAAACATATATAATTTCAGATTTATGACATTCAAGTCATTCAACCACTTACTCATAGTATATAAGTGAAGCACACGAGTAAATGACAAACTACTCCAAAAGATATAAGTGAAGATCAATGAGTAGTTAAATAATTATGTAGCTATATGAAGACTCTCTCTCATTTAAGAATTTCAGATCTTGGTATTTTATTCAAACAGCAAGCAAAGCTAAAGAAAATAAAATGACGCTCCAAGCAAAACACATATCATGTGGTGAATAAAAATATAGCTCCAAGTAAAGTTACCGATGAATGAAGACGAACGAGGGGATGCCATCCGGGGCATCCCCAAGCTTAGGCTCTTGGTTGTCCTTGAATATTACCTTGGGGTGCCTTGGGCATCCCCAAGCTTAGGCTCTTGCCACTCCTTATTCCATAGTCCATCGAATCTTTACCCAAAACTTGAAAACTTCACAACACAAAACTTAACAGAAAATCTGGTGAGCTCCGTTAGCGAAAGAAAACAAAACACCAATTCAAGGTACTGTAATGAACTCATTCTTTATTTATATTGGTGTTAAACCTACTGTATTTCAACTTCTCTATGGTTTATAAACTATTTTACTAGCCATAGATTCATCAAAATAAGCAAACATCACATAGAAAACAGAATCTGTCAAAAACAGAACAGTCTGTAGTAATCTGTATCAAACGTATACTTCTGGAACTCCAAAAATTCTAAAATAAATTGGTGGACCTGAGGAATTTGTCTAGTAATCATCTTCAAAAAGAATTAACTAAATAGCACTCTCCAGTAAAAAGTTGAAGCTAATCTCGTGAGCGCTAAAGTTTCTTTTTTTACAGCATGACCATAAAGACTTCACCCAAGTCTTCCCAAAGGTTCTACTTGGCACAAACACTAATTAAAACACAAAACCACATCTAAACAGAAGCTAGATGGATTATTTATTCCTAAAGGGAACCCAAAAGCAAGAAACTAAAATAAGATTGGGTTGTATCCCAACAAGCGCTATCGTTTAACGCCCCTAGCTAGGCATGATGATTTCAATGATGCTCATCTAAAAGATAAGAATTGAAACATAAAGAAAGCATCATGAAGAATATGACTAGCACATTTAAGTCTAACACACTTCCTATGCATAGGGATTTTGTGAGCAAACAACTTATGGGAACAATAATCAACTAGCATAAGAAGGCAAAACAAGCATAACTTCAGAACTTTAAGCACATAGAGAGGAAACTTGATATTATTGCAATTCCTACAAGCATACATTCCTCCCTCATAGTAATTTTCAGTAGCATCATGAATGAATTCAACAATATAACCAGCACCTAAAGCATTCTTTTCATGATCTACAAGCATAGAATTTTTATTACTCTCCACATAAGCAAATTTATTCTCATGAATAGTAGTGGGAGCAAACTCAACAAAATAACTATCATATGATTGAAAATTTAGATCAAGATGACAGGTTTCATGGTTATCGTTATTCTTTAAAGCATACGTGGCATCACAATAATCATCATAGATAGGAGGCATGCTTTCATCATAGTAAATTTGCTCATCAAAGCTTGGGGGACAAAAAATATCATCTTCATCAAACATAGCTTCCCCAAGCTTGTGGCTTTGCATATCATTAGCATCATGGATATTCAAGGAATTCATACTAACAACATTGCAATCATGCCCATCATTCACATATTTTATGCCAAGCATTCTATGTAATTCTTCTTCTAGTACTTGAGCACAATTTTCCTTCCCATCATTTTCACGAAAGACATTAAAAAGATGAAGCATATGAGGCAACCTTAATTCCATTTTTTTGTAGTTTTCTTTTATAAACTAAACTATTGCTAAAACAAGAAACAAAAATATTCGATTGCAAGATCTAAAGATATACCTTCAAGCACTCACCTCCCCGGCAACGGCGCCAGAAAAGAGCTTGATGTCTACTACGCAACCTTCTCCTTGTAGACGTTGTTGGGCCTCCAAGTGCAGAGGTTTGTAGGACAGTAGCAAATTTCCCTCAAGTGGATGACCTAAGGTTTATCAATCCGTGGGAGGCGTAGGATGAAGATGGTCTCTCTCAAGCAACCCTGCAACCAAATAACAAAGAGTCTCTTGTGTCCCTAACACACCCAATACAGTGGTAAATTGTATAGGTGCACTAGTTCGGCGAATAGATGGTGATACAAGTGCAATATGGATGGTAGATATAGGTTTTTGTAATATGAAAATATAAAAACAGCAAGGTAACTAATGATAAAAGTGAGCGTAAACGGTATTGCAATGCTAGGAAATAAGGCCTAGGGTTCATACTTTCACTAGTGCAAGTTCTCTCAACAATAATAACATAATTGGATCATATAACTATCCCTCAACATGCAACCAAGAGTCACTCCAAAGTCACTAATAGCGGAGAACAAACGAAGAGATTGTGGTAGGGTACGAAACCACCTCAAAGTTATTCTTCCCAATCAATCTGTTGGGCTATTCCTATAAGTGTCACAAACAGCCCTAGAGTTCGTACTAGAATAACACCTTAAGATACAAATCAACCAAAACCCTAATGTCACCTAGATACTCCAATGTCACCTCAAGTATCCGTGGGTATGATTATACGATATGCATCACACAATCTCAGATTCATCTATTCAACCAACACATAGAACCTCAAAGAGTGCCCCAAAGTTTCTACCGGAGAATCACGACGAAAACATGTGCCAACCCCTATGCATAGGTTCATGGGTGGAACCCGCAAGTTGATCACCAAAACATACATCAAGTGGATCAATAGAATACCCCATTGTCACCACAGATACGCAAGGCAAGACATACATCAAGTGTTCTCAAATCATTAAAGACTCAATCCGATAAGATTACTTCAAAGGGAAAACTCAATCCATTACAAGAGAGTAGAGGGGGAGAAGCAACATAAGATCCAACTATAATAGCAAAGCTCGCGATACATCAAGATCGTGCCAAATCAAGAACACGAGAGAGAGAGAGAGATCAAACACATAGGTACTGGTACATACCCTCAGCCCCGAGGGTGAACTACTCCCTCCTCGTCATGGAAAGCGCCGGGATGATGAAGATGGCCACCGGTGAGGGTTCCCCGTCCGGCAGGGTGCCGGAACAGGGTCCCGATTGGTTTTTGGTGGCTACAGAGGCTTGCGGCGGCGGAACTCCAAATCTATTCTGTTCCCAGAAGGTTTTAGGGTATATTGGTATATATAGGAGGAAGAAATACGTCAGGGGAGCCACGCGGGGCCCACGAGGGTGGAGGGCGTGCCCAGGGGGGTGGGCGCGCCCCCTGCCTCGTGCCTTCCTCGTTGCTTTCTTGACGTGGACTCCAAGCCTCCCGGATTGCTTTCCTTCCAAAAATAACTTCTCTAGAAGGTTTCATTCCGTTTCGACTCCGTTTGATATTCCTTTTCTTCGAAACACTGAAACAAGGGAAAAAACAGAAACTGGCACTGGGCTCTGGTTCAATAGGTTAGTCCCAAAAGTAATATAAAAGTGCATAATAAAGCCCATAAACATCCAAGATGGATAATATAATAGCATGAATAGTTCATAAATTATAGATACGTTGGAGACGTATCAGATAGTGATGTCTACTACACAACTTGTTCTTGTAGACTCGTGTTGGGCCTCCAAGCGCAGAGTTCTGTAGGACAGTAGCAAATTTCCCTCAAGTGGATGACCAAAGGTTTATCAATCCGTGGGAGGCGTAGGATGAATATGGTCTCTCTCAAACAACCCTGCAACAAATACAAGAAATCTCTTGTGTCCCCAACACACCCAATACAATGGCAAATTGTATAGGTGCACTAGTTCGGCGAAGAGATGGTGATAAAAGTGTAGTATGGATGGTAAAAATATATTTTTATAATCTAAATAAATAAAAACAGCAAGGTAGCAATTGACAACAGTGAGCACAAATGGTATTACAATGCTTGAAAATGAGGCCTAGGATGCGTACTTTCGCTAGTGCAGTCTCTCAACAGTGCTAATATAATTGGATCATATAACTATCCCTCAACGTGCGATGAAGAATCACTCCAAAGTTCTTATCTAGCGGAGAACATAAGAAGAAATTGTTTGTAGGGTACGAAACCACCTCAAAGCTATTCTTTCCGATCAATCTATCATAGAGTTCGTACTAAAATAACACCAAGCTATTCTTTCCGATCGATCTATCCAAGAGTTCATACTAAAATAACACCATATGTTACACATCAACCAACTCTAATGTCACCTAGATACTCCAATGTCACCACGAGTATCTATGAGATGATTATACGATATGCATCAAGCAAGTTCAGATTCATACTACTCAATCCAACACAAAGAACCTCAAAGAGTGCCCCAAGATTTCTACCAGAGAAAGTAGGATGAAAACGTGCATCAACCCCTATGCATAGATTACCCCAATGTCACCTCAGGAATCCGCGAGTTAAGTTCCAAAACATATATCAAGTGAATCAATATAATACCCCATTGTCATCACGCGTATTCATATGCGAGACATATATCAAGTGCTCTCAAATCCATAAAAATATTCAATCCGATAAGAACGAAATCTCAAAGGGAAAACTCAATTCATCACAACAAGATAGAGAGGGAGAAACACCATGTGATCCAACTATATTAACAAAGCCCGTGATATATCAAGATCGTGCCATCTCAAGAACACGAGACAGAGATTAAACACATAGCTACTGGTACAAACCCTCAGCCCCGAGGGTAGACTACTCCCTCCTCATCATGGTGGCCGTCAGGATGATGAAGATGGCCTTCGGTGATGATTTCCCCCTCCGGCAGGGTGCCGACACAGGTAACAGATTAGTTTTCATGGATACAGACGCTTGCGGCGGCGGAACTTCTGATCTATCGACTCCCCTAGGGTTTTTGGAATATTTGAAAATTTATAGGGCGAAGAGGCGATGCGGGAGGTCACCGAGGTGGGCACAACCCACCTGGGCGCGTTTGGGCCCCCCAGACGCGCCCTGGTGGGTTGTGCTCCCCTCGGAGCTCCCGTCTGGTACTTCTTTGGCACACAGGGTGTCTTCTGGTCCAGAAAAATTCTCCAAAAAGTTTCGCTGCGTTTGGACTCCGTTTGGTACTGATTTTCTGCGATGTAAAAAACAAGCAAAAAACAACTGGCATTGGGCACTATGTCAATAGGTTAGTCCCAAAAAATGATATAAAGTTGCTATAAAATGATTGTAAAACATCCAAGAATGATAATATAACAGCATGAATACTTCATAAATTATAGATACGTTGGAGACGTATCAGCATCCCCAAGCTTAATTCCTACTCGTCCTCGAGTAGGTAAATGATAAAAGAAATAATTTATGAAGTGTGTATGCTAGCAAAGTGCATAAGTATGATCAATGATAATTTTAGTCACTTTTCCTAGCATCATAACATCAACTCATTTATCATAGAGATAATTGTCAACAATAATAATTCATGATCAAATATATTTGACTGGTCATATGTGCCTAGATCTTTCCCCACCACATGATGCTTGCCAACTAGAGAATAGTTGAGGTTGAAATGAGAATTCATACTATTGACTCTTTGCATAAAAGTAAATACTGAAAAGTAAAAGATAGGCCCTTCGCAAAGGGAAGCAGAGGTTGTCATGCGCTTTTTATTTGGATGCCCAAGCTCTTAATGCAAAGGAATATCACGTTGTATTGCCCCTTATGATAGCAACCTTTATTATGCAGTCCATTGCTTTTATTACTTTGCCATAACAAGTTCGTACAACGCTCAATTTTCCCTTACAATAAAAGATCAAACATATTTAGAAGCAATTTTTATTGCCTTATTGCACTGATGACAACTTACTTGAAGGATCTTACTCAATCCATAGGTAGGTATGGTGGACTCTCATGGCAAGAAACTGGGTTAAGGGTTTTTGGATGCACAAGTAGTATCTCTACTTAGTATGATTTTTTGGCTAGCAAAAGATCCTAGGAAAACACCACATGTTAGAGGATCCATCACAATATAACTTCTATGCAAATATACGCAACCATAACTCATTACGTTGTCTTCCTTATCCAACTTCAACTAATTTGCTCAAGTTTGAAAATAATTAATGGGTATTCACAATCATAGAAGATGTCCAAGATAATATATTTATATGTGAAAGTTCTCTTCCTTATACTAATCATTCATGAATTGCTTGTATGACCAATATTGTGATTGTCAAGCTTCAAAAGATTTCACTTTCTAAACCCAATGTGAAGCTACTACTAGGCATGATATGAACATATAATTCAACTTCATGATATTCAAGTGAAGCACAAGAGTAAATGACAAATACTCCAAAAAGATATAAGTGAAGATCAAGCGAGTAGTTAAGTAAATAGGTAGCTATTTGAGGACTCTCTTTTATTTTAAAACTTTCAGATCTAAGTATTTTATTCAAACAGCAAACAAAACAAAATAAAATGACATTCCAAAAATAGCACACTTCATGTGAAGAAGCAAAAACTTAGGCTCAACTGAGGCTAACCGATAATTGTTGATGAAGAAAGGTGGGATGCCTACCGGGGCATCCCCAAGCTTAGATGCTTGAGACTTCTTGGAATATAACTTGGGATGCCTTGGGTATCCCCAATCTTGAGATTTTGTGTCTCCTTAATTCCTTTTATATCACGGTTTCCCTAGATCTTAAAAACTTCATCCACACAAAACTCAACAAGAACTCATGAGATAAGTTAGTATAAATCAATGCAATAACCTTATCATTCTCTACTGTAGAAAATCACTAAAATTATTATTTAACATTGCATACTAAATGCCTCTGCATATTTAATACTCCTATCCTCAAATAGAATCATTAAACAAGCAAACACATGCAAACAATGTAAACATAACATCAATCTGCCTAAACAGGACAGTTTGTAAAGAATGCAAGAAGATCCATACCTCTCTGACTCCAAAAATTCTGAAAAATTACCAAACTATAGAAAATTTATCATAGCTTATTGTGCAAAAAATTTCAACATTTTATCACATTCTGACTTTTCTCAGGAATTTTTTCAACAGCGACAAACTTTCTGTTTTGAAACAACAACTCATATACTTGCAAAATAAGCATGGAAAGGGCTATACTTGACATTTTTATTGAAATAAAAGGTGCAAAACATTATTCTAAATAACAAAAAGCAAATCTAACTAAAATAAAATGACTCTCCAAGTGAAACACATATCATGTCACGAATGAAAATATAGCTCCAAGTGAGGTTACCGATAATGTTGGAGACGAAAGAGGAGATGCCTTCCGGGGCATCCCCAAACTTAGTTGCTTGGATCTTCCTTGAATATTACCTTGGGGGTGCCTTGGGCATCCCCAAAGTTAGGTTTGTCACTCCTTATTCTCCTCATATCGACATCTCACCCAAAACTTGAAAACTTCAATCATGCAAAACTTAACGGAAGTTCGTGAGATAGGTTAGTATGATAAAGACAAATCATCCACTTTGGTACTGTCAAAGAAAAGATTCATAATTGTTCTCACACAATGCCTACTGTACCTTATCATTTCCACAATTTATATTGAGCAATATAAGCCATAGAAACTAGGAAACAAGCAAACTATGCATTGAAAGCAGAATCTGTCAAAAACAGAATAGTCTGTAGTAATCTGAACTAGGACCATTCTTCTGCTACTCCAAAAATTCTTAAAAATCAGGAAAACATAGGATATTTTTATATCAATCATCTGTAAAAAAAATCAAATGAAAAGCCATAAACATATTCAATCTGATTAGAACGAAATCTCAAAGGGAAAACTCAATTCATCACAACAACATAGAGAGGGAGAAACAACATATGATCCAACTAATTCACAAATCTCGCGATACATAAAGATCGTGCCATCTCAAGAATATGAGAGAGCGAGAGAGAGAGAGAGAGAGATTAAAGGCATAGCTACTGGTACAAACCCTCAGCCCCGAGGGTGGACTACTCCCTCCTCATCATGGTGGCCGTTGGGATGATGAAGATGGCCTCCGGTGATGATTTCCCCCAATGGCAGGGTGCCGGAACACGGTCCAGATTGGTTTTCGCGGATACAAAGGCTTGCGACGACGGAACTTCTGATCTATCGACTCCCCTAGGGTTTTTGGAATATTTGATAATTTATAGGGCGAAGAGGCGGTGTGGGAGGCCACCGAGGTGGGCACAACCCACCTGGGCGCGCCTAGGCCCCCAAGCGCGCACTGGTGGGTTGTGCTCCCCTCGGAGCTCCCCTCTGGTACTTCTTTGGCCCACCGGATGTCTTCTGGTCCAGAAAAATTCTCCAAAAAGTTTGTCTACGTTTGGACTCTGTTTGGTATTGATTTTGTGCGATGTAAAAAACAAGCAAAAAACAGCAACTGACAATGGGCACTATGTCAACATGTTAGTCCCAAAAAATTATATAAAGTTGCTATAAAATGATTGTAAAACATCCAAGAATGATAATATAACAGCATGAAGGGTTCCACCCTACATCATCTTGGTATCATGAGCCACGTTGATCACGAATTTGGAGCCCCTACCCTCCGTTTCTAGCCGTCTTTTGCTTGATTTCGTCCTAAATTTCGAAAATCCCCACCAAAATAGCCCCATTTTTTTGTGCTTTGTTGGTTTGATGATGTTTTGTTGATTTTGATCCATGGATTCAACGTGTTTCGATTAGATCTAGCTTCTCCACAAGTTTCCCCACATTTTCATCCACAAAATCCGTCCAATTTTGCCTTTGGGATCATCTAATTCCGCCCCCAATTCGAAAATTTCCGCCCCAAATGAGATCTGGAATCGTCGGGCCGGATATCCGGCTCCCGGAGCGCAAAATCGCGCTGTTCTCTGAACAGAGGGTCCCAGAAATCCGGCCTCGCCCCAGACATCCGGCCCGTGGCATTTCAGCCTCCTGTGTTTCACCGTTTTGTCCATAACTAATCATTCCGGAGTCCGTTTTTGACGTTCTTTAGCTCGTTTTGAAGCTATTGACATCCCCCATCCCACCAAAATACTACCACTACCATTTGACTCCATTAAAATTTTGGAACTTTGACATCTTTGCATAGGGCTTCCACCAATACATCCGCGTTACCACCACCGACTTTCGCAACCTAACCCATTTTGTTCCCCATTACATTTGTGGTTGTTTGAGTTGTGATTAGAGTCTCCTAAGGTGTTTCGGCTACTTATGGACAGTTGCATCTTCATCAACCACCACTATAACTTCCGCATAGGCTTGCCCACCATACACTTCCGCCACCCCAACTTAACCCAATTTTGTTTGTGTTGTGAGTTGTGTATCCTGAGGAGTTTCGGCTAATTAGGGACCGTGCTTTCAACTCCGACACCGTGTATAGCCCATCATACCCTTACACCACCTTAACCCATTTTGACCGTGTTTTCACCAATACTTCCGCCATCACCACCGCTTTTCCGCTACAACCATTTGACATTTGCCTTTGGACATTTTGAGTTTGTGGTTTTTCCGTTTCCTAGGGTGTTTCGGCTAACTAGGAACGGTTCGACATCGACAACACCGCTGCTCAACTTCGACAAGCATTCGACATCGATCACCTTCACCATTTTGACACCCTAACCGTAAGCAAGATGATATATCTCCAACGTATCTGTATTTTTTGATTGTTCGATGCTATTATATTATCTGTTTTGGATATTTTATATGCATTAATATGCTATTTTATATGATTTTGGGACTAACCTATTAACCTAGAGCCCAGTGCCAGTTTCTGTTTTTCCTTGTTTTAGAGTTTCGTAGAAAGGGAATACCACACGGAGTCCAAACGGAATAAAACTTTCGCGATGATTTTTCTTGGACCAGAAGACATCCAGAGGACTTGGAGTGCAAGTCAGAGAAGCCACGAGGCGGCCACAAGGATGGAGGGTGCGCCCAGGGGGGTAGGGTGCGGCCCCCACCCTTTTGGGCCCCTCGTGACTCCACCGACCTATTTCTTCCGCCTATATATTCTCTTATACCCCGAAACCATGAGGGGGATCCACGAAAACACTTTTCCGCCGCCGCAACCTTCTGTACCCGTGAGATCCCATCTAGGGACCTTTTCCGGCACCCTGCCGAAGGGGGATTCAATCATGGAGGGCTTCTACATCAACACCATTACCCTTCCAATGAAGCGTGAGTAGTTTACCACAGACCTACGGGTCCATAGCTAGTAGCTAGATGGCTTCTTCTCTCTCTTTGATTCTCAACACCATGTTCTCCTCGATGTTCTTGGAGATCTATTCGATGTAATACTTTTTTGCGGTGTGTTTGCCGAGATCCGATGAATTCTGGATTTATGATCATCTTATCTATGAATATTATTTGAATCTTCTCTGAATTCTTATATGCATGATTTGATATCTTTGCAAGTCTCTTCGTATTATCGATTTGGCTTGGCCAACTAGATTGGTTTTTCTTGCAATGGGAGAAGTGCTTAGCTTTGGGTTCAATCTTGCGGTGTCCTTTTCGAGTGACAGTAGGGGCAGCAAGGCATGTATTGTATTGTTGCCATCGAGGATAAAAAGATGGGGTTTACATCATATTGCTTGAGTTTATTCCTCTACATCATGTCATCTTACTTAATGTGTTACTCTGTTCTTCATGAACTTAATACTCTAGATGCAGGCAGGAGTCGGTCAATGTGTGGAGTAATAGTAGTAGATGCATGCAGGACTCGGTCTACTTGACATGAACGTGATGCCTATATTCATGATCATTGCCTTAGATATCGTCATAACTTTGCGCTTTTCTATCAATTGCTCGGCAGTAATTTGTTCACCCACAGTATTATTTTCTATCTTGAGAGAAGCCTCTAGTGAAACCTATGGCTCCCGGGTTTATTTTCCATCATATAAGTTTCCGATCTACAATATTAGTTTTCGATTTACTTCCTTTGCAACCTTTTACTTTCCGATCTATAAACCAAAAATACCAAAAATATTTACTTTACCGTTTATCTATCTCTATCAGATCTCACTTTTGCAAGTAACCGTGAAGGGATTGACAACCCCTTTATCGTGTTGGGTGCAAGTTGTTGATTGTTTGTGCAGGTATTCGGTGACTTGTTCGTTGTCTCCTACTCAGTTGATACCTTGGTTCTCAAACTGAGGGAAATACTTACTCTACTTTGCTGCATCACCCTTTCCTCTTCAAGGGAAAAACAACGCAAGCTCAAGAAGTAGCACAAGACTGTAACCTCTATATCACCTTGGTATCGTGGTATCCCATCATTGTACATTCATTCTTGCCATAGTATTGATAACCCCTAGCCCATTTTGCGTCGGTTGCCTATCGAGGCTAGCCATTGAGTATTGCCGACTCCTGCCTGCATCTACTACTATTACTCCACACATCGACCGCTATCCAGCATGCATCTAGTGTATTAAGTTCATGGAAAAACAGAGTAATGCAATAAGAAAGATGACATGATGTAGACAAGATCCGTTTATCTATTGTGTAGATATATATCCCATCTTTTTATCCTTAGTAGCAACGGTACATACGTGTCGTTTCCCTTTCTGTCACTGGGATCAAGCACCGTAAGATCGAACCCACTACCGGGCACCTCTTCCCATTGCAAGATAAATAGATCAAGTTGGCCAAACAAAACCCAAATATCGGAGAAGAAATACGAGGCTATAAGAGATCATGCATATAAGAGATCAAAGAAACTCAAATAACTTTCATGGATATAAAAAGATATGACTGATCATAAACTCAAAGTTCATCAGATCCCAACAACCACACCGCAAAAAGAGTTACATCATATGGATCTCCAAGAGACCATTGTATTGAGAATTCAGCGAGAGAGAGAAAGCCATCTAGCTACTAACTACGGACCCGTAGGTCTACAAAGAACTACTCACGCATCATCGGAGAGGCACCAATGGAGGTGGTGAACCCCATCCAAGATGGTGTCTAGATTGGATCTGGTGGTTCTGGACTCTGCAGCGGCTAGATGAATATTTCGTCGACTCCCCTAGGGTTTCTAGAATATTGGGGTATTTATAGAGCAAAGAGGCGGTCCGGGGGGCACCCGAGGTGCAACCAGGGCCTGTTGTGTTCCTTCTGGCCCATAAAATTCTCCGTGAAGCTTCGTGGCATTTGGACTCCGTCTGATATTGATTTCCTGCGATGTAAAAAACATGGAAAAACAACAACTGGCACTTGGCACTATGTCAATAGGTTAGTACCAAAAAATGATATAAAATGACTATAAGATGATTATAAACCAGCCAAGATTGATAATAAAACAACATGGAACAATCAAAAATTATAGATACGTTGGAGACGTATCAGCATCCCCAAGCTTAAATCCTGCTCGTCCTCGAGTAGGTAAGTGATAAAAACAGAATTTTTGATGTGGAGTGTTGTCTATCATGTCATATCATATTCTTTTCTTTGTAGCATGGAAATTTGGACTTTTATGTGATTCAAAGCAATAGTCTAGTTTTGACATAATAATTTATACTCAAGCATATCAACAAGCAACCATGTCTTTCAATGCTAAAATAAGTTATCCCTAGCCCATCATGCACAAACATTGATCCATTCATGAAACACACTCGAATATTAGCTACACCCAATACTTAAGTATGATCATATTGCCTCTTAGTTGGTGCTTTTTATGAGAGAAGATGGAGACTCAAATTCAAAAATAAAAATTGCATAAAGTAAAAGAAAGGCCCTTCGCAGAGGGAAGTAGGGATTTGTAGAGGTGCCAGAGCTCAAAGCGAAAAATTAGAGGTAAGAAAATTTTGGGAGGTGTATCCATCCCACCAACAAAAATGACTTAGAGTTCCGTACACTTTCCATGCTAGATATGCCATAGGCGGTTCCCAAACAGAAAATAAAGTTTATTCCTTTTTCCACCATTCTTTCACTTTCCATGGCTAGCCGTATCCACGGTTACCCTCCATACCAACACTTTCCAAGGAATTTATTATTTGCATACATAAGGTAAATTCATTTTTGCATTTCGGCACTGGGCATCCCTAAAACCTTTGCCTTACTCTCGTGCAATGACAAGTGAATAAACACTCATCGTGAGAATAACACATCCAGCATGGAAAATATTAGCCACTCGGTACCGTTCCGCGAGCGAAACAAACACACAAAAGAGAAGTTTATTTTGAAAATTAGAGATGGCACATGCAAATTTGCTTAGAACGGCAAAAGAATACCGCATATAGGTAGATATAGTGGACTCATATGGCAAAACTGGTTTAAATGATTTTGGATGCACAAGTAGAGATCATACTTGGTGCAAAATGAAGGCTAGCAAAAAGATTTAGAAGCGACCAACCAAGAAACGAATAATCTCATAAGCAAGCATTAAGCATAATTAACACCGAATAATGCACCACAAGTAGGATATAATTTCATTGCATGACTATTCACTTTCGTGCATGCATAGGGAATCACAAACCTTAACACCAATA
Organism: Aegilops tauschii subsp. strangulata; assembly: GCF_002575655.3. Taxonomy (NCBI): domain Eukaryota; kingdom Viridiplantae; phylum Streptophyta; class Magnoliopsida; order Poales; family Poaceae; genus Aegilops; species Aegilops tauschii. The sequence continues at coordinate 363,335,015 of NC_053039.3, forward strand.
TTCTTACTAAAGCATAATTACTCATCAACATAACTCACATATCACATCATCATATTTCTAACTATTACGAAGAATCAAGTTTATTTTGTCCAATGATCTTCATGAAATTTTTTACTTATCCTTCTTGGATATCTATCACTTTGGGACTAATTTTCATGTGTTGCTTTTCATAAGCTCAAACAAATATAAGTGAAGATCATGAGCATAATATTTTTTCTTTCTCTCAAAATAATTTAAGTTAAGCAAGAGAGAATTTCTTCAAGATTTTTACTAACTCTCAAATAAATTTAAGTGAAGCAAGAGAGTATTTCTTCAAAAATAACAAAGCACACCGTGCTCAAAAAGTTATAAGTGAAGCACTAGAGCAAGTCCTAGCTCATAAAAGATTTAAGTGAAGCACAAAGAGCAATTCTAACAAGTCATGAAATAATTTTGGCTCACTCAAATAGGTGTGTCCACAAGGATTGATGACTTAAAACACAAAATAAAACAAGCAAAGACTCATATCATGCAAGACGCTCCAAGCAAAACACATATCATGTGACGAATAAAAATATAGCTTCGAGTAAAATACCGATAGTCGTTAGAAGAAAGAGGGGATGCCACTCGGGGGCATCCCCAAGCTTAGTTGGTTGCTCATTTTTGGATAATAGCTTGGGATGCCGGGGCATCCGCAAGCTTAGGCTCTTCCATCCTTCCTTCATCCATCGTAAGATAACCCAAAACTTGAAAACTTCAATCACACAAAACTCAACAAAACCTTCGTGAGATCCATTAGTATAAGAAAGAAAACCACTACTATAAGTGCTGTATCAAACCAATTCATATTTTGTTTTTGTATTATATCTACTGTATTCCAATTTTTCTATGGCAAAAACTCATCAAATAAAACCATAGAGCCATCAAAATAAGCACACAACACAAAGAAAACAAAATCTGTCAAAACAGAACAGTCTCTAGCAATCTGACTTTTTCGAATACTTCTGTAACTCATAAAATTCTGAAAAAATAGGAGGTTCCCCATCTTCATGAGTAGCAAGTACCACTAATTTTTTTGGTGTTTCGTGTTCCATATCAATAACTAAAGATAGAGAACAACTTAGAACAAGAAATAAAACTACTTGGTGATAAAGCAAACAAGCACACATGAGAATATTCACCCCACGCTATAACTCCCCGACAACAGCGCCAGAAAAAGGTCTTGATAACCCACAAGTATTGGGGATCGTTTGTAGCCTTCTTCGATAAATAAGAGTGTCGAACCCAATGAGGAGCTAAAGGCAGAACAAATATTCCCTCAAGTTCTATCGACCACCGATACAACTCTACGCACACTTGACGTTTGCTTTACCAGAAACGAGTATGAAACTATTTTGTAGGTGTGATGCTAGAACTACTTTGCAAGAATAAAACTAGAATTACTTTTCAAGATAATAAAAGTTAGGTGTTTAGTAAAAGGGTTTGTGTCAACAAGAAAGTTATTTGTCCATAGGCAATCGATAGCAAGTACCGGTAATCATTCTTGTAATTTTATGAGGGAGAGGCATGAGCAAACATACTTTCTCTACTTAGATCATATGCACTTATGATTGGAACTCTAGCAAGCATCCGCAACTACTAAAGATCATTAAGGTCGTGAAACCCAACCATAGCATTAAGTATCAAGTCCTCTTTATTCCCATACGTCATACCCCACCTACTCGGGTTTAAGTTTCTGCCAGTCTCGCAACCCACCATAAGCGAACCATGAACATACTGCAACACCCTATAGCGGGGGCCCCTCACGTTTGTGCGAGAACGGAGGGCACCGTAGGATAGCACCATAAATAAAATATACAATCAAACCAACCAAGATCACGATTAACCCACAGGACAAAACGGATCTACTCGAACATCATAGGTTAACCATAGATCATTGGGAAATAATATATGGAGTTGAGCACCATGTTTAAGTAGAGATTACAATGGGGGGAAGAGGTGTTACACTGCTGCATAGAGGGGGAGAAAGTTGGTGTTGACGGTAGCAAGATTGTTGATGTAGATCGTCGTCCCAATCGTTGCCCCAGTGGCACTCCGGCGCCACCGGAAGCGAGGGGGAGAGAGCCCCCCTACTTCTTCTTCATCCTTGGCCTCCCCCCTAGATGGGGAGGAGAGTTCCCCCTCTGGTCCTTGGTCTCCATGGCGGCGGAGGGGCGGGAGCCCCTCCGAGATTGGATCTCCCTCTCTGTTCTCTTCTGTTTCGCGTTCCCCCAGATCTGACCGAAAACCGTTTCTTATATTCCTGGAGATCCGTAACTCCGATTGCGCTGAGATTTTAACACGAATTTTTTCCGGATATATGCTTCCTTGTGCCCAAAGTAGAGCCCCAACCGACGTACGAGGTGGGCACAACCCACCACAGCACGCCTGGCTCCTCTGGCGCGCCCTGGTGGGTTGTGCCCACCATGGGCCGCCGTTTGCGGTGATTCCAACTCCCAAAAATCACATATATTCCAAAATAATTCTCCATGAAATTTTATTACATTTGGACTTCGTTTGATATGGATACTCTACGATACAAAAAACATGCAGAAAACAGGAACTGACACTTGGCACTGGATCAATAGGTTAGTCCAATAATCATATAAAAAGTTGCCAAAAGTATGTAAAACTTGTATAATATTGGCATGAAACAATCAAAAATTATAGGTACGACAGAGACGTATCAGCATCCCCAAGCTTAATTCCTGCTCGTCCTCGAGCAGGTAAATGATAAAAAAGATAATTTTTGATGTGGAATGCTACCTAGCATAAACTTGATCATATATCTAATCATGGCATGAATATTAAGACATAAGTGATTCAAAGCAACAGTCTATAATTTGACATAAAGACATCAATACTCAGGCATCCCAACAAACAATCATGTCTTTCAAAATATTAACGCTAAAGAAAGTTATCCCTACAAAATCATATAGTCTTGTCATGCTCTGTCTTCTTAACACAAAGTATTTATCATGCACAACCCCGATGACAAGCCGAGCAATTGGTTCATACTTTTTAACGCGCTTTAGCTTTTTCAACCCTCACGCAATACATGAGCGCAAGCCATGGATATAGCACTACGGGTGGAATAGAGTATGATGATAGGGGTAAATATAAAGAAGACAAAAAAGTAAGAAAGTCTCACACCGACGCGGCTAGCCAACGGGCTATGGAGATGCCCATCAATTGATATCAACGTGAGGAGTAGGGATTGCCATGCAACGAATACACTAAGAGCCATAAGTGTATGAGAGCTCAATATGAAACTAAGTGCGCGTGCATCTAATCCTATAATGAAAAATTCCCACTAGTATATGAAAGTGAAAACATCGGAGACTCTCCATATAAAAACATGGTGCTACTTTGAAGCACAAGTGTGGTAAAGGATACTAACAATGCCCCTTCTCTCTTTGTTTATTTATTTTTTTTCTTTTTTCTTTTTTTCCTTTTTCTTTTTCTTTTTCTTTCTTTCTTTTTTTCTTTTTCTTTTTTTGTTCTTTTTTATTTTTTTATTTTTTCTCTCATTGTCCGGAGTCTCATCCCGACTTGTGGGGGAATCATAGTCTCCATCATCCTTTCCTCACTGGGGCACTGCTCTAAAAATGAATAGTGATGATCATCACACTTCTATTTACTTATAACTCAAAAGGAATAAAAATTACAACTCGATACCTATGACAAAATATGACTCTATATGAATGCCTCAGGCATGTACCAGGATGTGCAATGATCTAGCGTAACATGTATGAAAAATGATGAACGGTGGCTAAGCCACAACTACTATGTTAGCTATATGATCATGCAAAGCAATATGACAATGAATGCTCAAGTCATCAAACGGAAGCGGTGGAAGTTGCATGGCAATATATCTCGGAATGGCCATGGAAAAGCCATAATAGGTAGGTATGGTGGCTGTTTTGAGGAAGATATAATAAGGCTTATGTGTGATAGAGCGTATCATATCATGGGGTTTGGATGCACCTGCGAAGTTTGCACCACGTCTCGATGTGAGAAAGGGCAATGCACGGTACCGTAGAGGCTAGCAAATTGCGGAAAAGTAAGAGTGCGTATAATCCATGGACTCACATTAGTCATAAAGAACTCATATACTTATTGCAGAAGTTTATTAGCCCTCGAAGCAAAGTACTACTACGCATGCCCCTAGGGGGATAGATTGGTAGGAAAAGACCATCGCTCGTCCCCGACCGCCACTCATAAGGAGGACAATCAATAATAAATCATGCTCCAACTTCATAGCATAACGAGAGACTATACGTGCATGCTTCGGGAATTACAAACCTTAACACCAATATTCTTACTAAACAAAACCATTTACTAGTACCTCCCACATATTATCATCTCTATATCGCAAAACTATTGCAAGGAATCAAACATATCATATTCAGTGATCCATAAGTTTTATGTAGGATTTTATGACTAACCATGCAAATGACCAATTCCTGTTGACTTTCTAAATAGGTATAAGTGAAGCATGAGAGTTTAATCCTGTCTATAAAAGACCATGCTCTAATAAATATAAGTGAAGCAAAAGATCATTCTTCAAACAACGGTTTTCTATGTGAAGAGAAACATGCAATCCAAACTTCAAATGATATAAGTGAAGCACATGAAGCATTCTATAAAGCCATACTCAAAAGATATAACTGAAGTGCAATGAGCATTCTATAAATCAACCATGGACTATCCCATACCAGCATGGTGCATAAAATAAAAAGGGAAAAACTAAATGCAAAAGACACTCCAAGATTTGCACATATCACATGAACGAAACGAAACCGAAAGCATACCGATACTTGTTGAAGAAAGATGGGATGCCTTCCGGGGCATCCCCAATCGTAGATGCTTGAGTCTCCTTGAATATTTACTTGGGGTGCCTTGGGCATCCCCAAGTTTGATCTCTTGCCTCTCCTCCTTCTCCTCATATTGAAACCTCCTCGATCTTTGATCGCTTCATCCACACAAAACTCAACAGAAAGTTCGGTAAGATCCGTTAGTATAATAAAGCAAATCACTACTCTAAGTACTGTTGCAAACCAATTCATATTTTGTTTTTGCATTGTAGCTACTGTAATATAACTTTTCCATGGCTTAATCCACTGATAGAAATTGATAGTTTCATCAAAACAAGCAAACAATGCATCAAAAACAGAATCTGTCTTAAACAGGATAGTCTGTAGTAATCTGAACATTCACCATACTTATGTTACTCCAAAAATTCTGAAAAAAATAGGAAAAAATTAAACAATTTGTATAGAAAGACAGCGCAAAAAGTTTCAGAACCGTTTGACGTTTCAGTAAAAAAATGTAAAATCGCGCACTACAGCCAAAGTTTCTGTTTTGCACCACACAAACCAACAAGCAATCTAAACATCCTAATGGCAAACCTTGGCACATTATTCTTATAATACAATGGAATTGTACAAGGGGATAATTTTTTTTGTGAGAATCTTCATGAAAAATTCTACATTGTTTACATGAGCATGAACACAAGTGTTCAAGGTCGGCCCTCACTTCTCCAATGCATAACTTCCAACCGCTTCTCTTTTGTGAAAAAGTTTTAAGTTACCCTCTATATTTTTTGGTTTTAAACTTTATAAAAGCACTCAACAGAAATAAATGACTCTCTAAAACTTCTGGGTTGTCACCCTGGCAGCGCTTTCTTGAAAGCCATTAAGCTAGGCATAAAGTGCTCAAGTAATGAATCCACCCGGATCCCAAGGTATATCAAAGCCAATTTGAATCAACAATGATTTAGCATTTAGTAGTGAGCACAAAGCAACATATATCAAGCAATGACGAAGTCCAACTCTCTTCCTATGCATCGGCATGTCATACAAGAACAATTCATGCACATCAAGTAATGGCCAATACATAGCATAAGCAGTTTCTTGCAACTTTTTTGTGTTGGAAACATAAAGAGGCGGAGACATAGTTCCTCTCTCCTAATAATTGCAAGTAGGAGCAGCAAGCACATGCATATTATATTCATCAAAATCATCATGTGTAGTAGCAAAATGCAACGCATCAACATAATCCTTAATAAGAGCAAACTTCTCCGATATAGTGTAGTTTGGAGAATTCAAAAAGATAATAGGACTATCATGTGCGGGTGCAATAGCAACAATTTCATTCTTAACATAAGGAACTATAGCAAGTTCATCGCCATAAGCATAATTCATATTGGCATCTTGGCCACAAGCATAACAAGCATCAAGTTCATCACAAAGGGATATTTCAAACGAATCAACGGGATCATAGCCATTCATCCTTCGGTAAGAACGAAGGGACATTAAACAATGTATGAGTTGAAGAGTTACTCTCATTAGAAGGTGGGAACGGGTGATCAATCCGTTCTTCCTCCATTTGTTCTTCGCTCTCCTCATCATCTTTTTCATCCAGTGAGCTCGCAGTTTCATCAATTTCTTCTTCCATAAACTCCTGCAAAATATTAGTCTTTTCTTGGACAGCGGAGTTATCCTCAATAAATACATCAATATCATAATTGTATTTATAATTATCATAGCAATACTTAAGGATAGCAAGATTTTCAGGTCTATAAACTGAATCATCAAAATCTTCAAACTTTTCAAACAAAGATTCAATTTCATATGCACCCTTAAAAGCAACAAATTCTTCTAACCATTCCAGATCATAGTAATCATATATACCATTAGCATAAGAAGCTAAGGTTTCATTATCATTAAATTCACAGGAAAGGGAAGATGTGGAGCATTCATCCTAGAGCAACAAGTATAATCATATCTCTGGCATAAATTCCAAGCATACCAATGCAACATATGAATTTGATCCCATAACAATTTCCCTTTATGAGTCAAGCAATAATCCCTAAAGTATTCACGTTGATCCAACGTTACTCCCATTATATAGTTGAATGGGGTTTTCTCAGGATTATCAAAGTAGTGCACAATATCTTTTACATAACGAGCATCGAGGGTTTTAGGAGGTTCCCCATCTTCATGAGTAGCAAGTACCACTAATTTTTTTGGTGTTTCGTGTTCCATATCAATAACTAAAGATAGAGAACAACTTAGAACAAGAAATAAAACTACTTGGTGATAAAGCAAACAAGCACACACGAGAATATTCACCCCACGCTATAACTCCCCGGCAACGGCGCCAGAAAAAGGTCTTGATAACCCACAAGTATTGGGGATCGTTTGTAGCCTTCTTCGATAAATAAGAGTGTCGAACCCAACGAGGAGCTAAAGGCAGAACAAATATTCCCTCAAGTTCTATCGACCACCGATACAACTCTACGCACACTTGATGTTTGCTTTACCGGAAACGAGTATGAAACTATTGTGTAGGTGTGATGCTAGAACTACTTTGCAAGAATAAAACTAGAAGTACTTTGCAAGATAATAAAAGTTAGGTGTTTAGTAAAAGGGTTTGTGTCAACAAGAAAGTTATTTGTCCCTAGGCAATCGATAACAAGTATCGGTAATCATTCTTGTAATTTTATATGAGGGAGAGGCATGAGCTAACATACTTTCTCTACTTGAATCATATGCACTTTTGATTGGAACTCTAGCAAGCATCCGCAACTACTAAAGATCATTAAGGTCGTGAAACCCAACCATAGCATTAAGTATCAAGTCTCTTTATTCCCATACGTCATACCCCACCTACTCGGGTTTAAGTTTCTGTCACTCTCGCAACCCACCATAAGCGAACCATGAACATACTGCAGCACCCTACAGCGGGGGCCCGTCACGTTTGCTCAAGAATGGAGGGCACCTTAGGACAGCACCATTAATAAAATATACAATCATACCAACCAAGATCACGATTAACCCATATGACAAAATGGATCTACTCAAACATCATAGGATAACCATAGATTATTGGGAAATAATAGATCGAGTTGAGCACGTTTAAGTAGAGATTACAGCGGGGGGAAGAGCTGTTCACTGCTAAATAGAGGGGGAGAAAGTTGGTGTTGATGGTAGCAAGATTGTTAATGTAGATCGCCATCCCGATCGTTGCCCCGGTGGCACTCCGGCGCCACCGGAAGCAAGGGGGGAGAGCCCCCTACTTCTTCTTCATCATTGGCCTCCCCCTAGATGGGGAGGAGAGTTCCCCCTCCGGTCCTTGGTCTCCATGGCAGCGGAGGGGCGGGAGCCCCTCCGAGATTGGATCTCCCTCTCTGTTCTCTTCTGTTTCGCGTTCCCCCAGATCTGACCGAAAACCGTTTCTTATATTCCCGGAGATCCGTAACTCCGATTGGGCTGAGATTTTAACACAATTTTTTTCCGGATATAAGCTTCCTTGCGCCCGAAGTAGAGTGCCAACCGACGTACGAGGTGGGCACAACCCACCACGGCACGCCTGGCTCCTCTAGCGCGCCCTGGTGGGTTGTGCCCACCACGGGCCACCGTTTGCAGTGATTCCAACTCCCAATAATCACATATATTCCAAAATAATTCTCCGTGAGATTTTATTGCATTTGGTCTTCGTTTGATATGGATACTCTGTGATACAAAAAACATGCAGAAAATAGGATCTGGCACTTGGCACTGGATCAATAGGTTAGTCCAATAAATCATATAAAAAGTTGCCAAAAGTATGTAAAACTTGTATAATATTGGCATGAAACAATCAAAAATTATAGATACGACAGAGACGTATCAGATGACATGATGTAGACAAGATCCGTTTATCTATTGTGTAGATATAGATCCCATCTTTTTATCCTTAGTAGCAATGATACATATGTGTCGTTTCCCTTTCTGTCACTGGGATTAAGCACCATAAGATCGAACCCACTACTGGGTACCTCTTCCCATTGCAAGATAAATAGATCAAGTTGACCAAACAAAACCCAAATATCGGAGAAGAAATACGAGGCTATAAGACATCATGCATATAAGAGATCAAAGAAACTCAAATAACTTTCATGGATATAAAAAGATATGACTGATCATAAACTCAAAGTTCATCAGATCCCAACAAACGCACCGCAAAAAGAGTTACATCATATGGATCTCCAAGAGACCATTGTATTGAGAATTCAGCGAGAGAGAGAAAGCCATCTAGCTACTAACTACGGACCCGTAGGTCTACAAAGAACTACTCACGCATCATCGGAGAGGCACCAATGGAGGTGGTGAACCCCATCCGAGATGGTGTCTAGATTGGATCTGGTGGTTCTGGACTCTGCAGCGGCTGGATGAATATTTTGTCGACTCCCCTAGGGTTTTTGGAATATTGGGGTATTTATAAAGCAAAGAGGCGGTCCGGGGGCGCGCCCTGGTGGGTTGTCCCCTCCTCGGGACTCCCCCCAGGTGCAACCAGGGCCCGTTGTGTTCCTTCTAGCCCATAAAAATTCTCTATGAAGTTTCGTGGCATTTGGACTCCGTCTGATATTGATTTCCTGCGATGTAAAAAACATGGAAAAAACTACAACTGGCACTTGGCACTATGTCAATAGGTTAGTACCAAAAAATGATATAAAATGACTATAAAATGATTAGAAAACATCCAAGATTGATAATAAAACAGCATGGAACAATCAAAATTATAGATAGGTTGGAGACGTATCAAGCAAGTCCGGTACCAATTCCACTATTCTGTCATTTCACATTGTGTGAAACGGGATAGATCCTAACCTTTGGGAAAAGGTAGCTTTGTATTGTTTATCTCATTTCCTACTCACCTTTGCTCGAGTCTTGTGATTGATAGGCAAAGCACACCTCCTTCGGTCTAGAGCAACAATGACAAGTTCGACAGCACGAAAAACTTCTTCGACGCCAAGATGGATGCTCAAATGGAGGAGATCAAAGCCCTCAACAAGTCTTGCAAGAGATCTTCCTCATCTACGAGAAGACACTCAGGTGCACATCCTTCCGAGCTACCATCACTGGCAAGATCACATCGGCATCGATACCATCAACAACGAGAACGTGAAGATCAAGAGCTCAACACCATCCACCGCTCTATGACTTCACCATCTACCTTGGAATCTTTGCCAAGCGACTTCAAGGCATCTTTGCCTTTGGACATTGATGTCGCTTGAAGCTACATCGGTATTTCCCCAAAGAGGAAGGGATGATGCAGCACAGCGGCGGTAGGTATTTCCCTCAGATATGACACCAAGGTTATCGAACCAGTAGGAGAACCAAGCAACACAACGTAAACAGCCCCTGCACACAAATAACAACACCCCGCAACCCGACGTGTTAAAGGGGTTGTCAATCCCTTTCGGGTAACAACGCCAGAAATTGCGTGTTGACGGGAGAAAGTTGTAATAGATTGAATAAATAGATCACAAATAAAATAAAGTGCAGCAAAGTATTTTTGTATTTTTGGTTTAATAGATCTGAATAAAAAGTGCAAATAAAATAGATCGCAAAGCAAATATATAAGAAAGAAGACCCGGGGGCCATAGATTTCACTAGTGGCTTCTCTCGAGAAAGATAGCAAACAGTGGGTAAACAAATTACTGTTGGGCAATTGATAGAACCTCAAATAATTATGATGATATCCAGGCAACGATCATTACACAGGCATCACGTCCAAGATTAGTAGACCGACTCCTGCCTGCATCTACGACTATTACTCCACACATCGACCGCTATCCAACATGCATCTAGTGTATTAAGTTCATGGAAAAACGGAGTAATGCAACAAGAATGATTACATGATGTAGACAAGATCTATCTATGTAGAGATAGACCCCATCATTTTATCCTTAGTAGCAACGATACATACGTGTCATTTCCCTTTCTGTCACTGGGATCAAGCACCGTAAGATCGAACCCAGTACCGGGCACCTCTTCCCATTGCAAGATAAATAGATCAAGTTGGCCAAACAAAACCCAAATATCGGAGAAGAAATACGAGGCTATAAGAGATCATGCATATAAGAGATCAAAGAAACTCAAATAACTTTCATGGATATAAAAAGATATGACTGATCATAAACTCAAAGTTCATTAGATCCCAACAAACACACCGCAAAAAGAGTTACATCATATGGATCTCCAAGAGACCATTATATTGAGAATTCAGTGAGAGAGAGAAAGCCATTTAGCTACTAACTACGGACCCGAAGGTCTACAAAGAACTACTCACGCATCATTGGAGAGGCACCAATGGAGGTGGTGAACCCCATCCGAGATGGTGTCTAGATTTGATCTGGTGGTTCTGGACTCTGCGGTGGCTGGATGAATATTTCGTCGACTCCCCTAGGGTTTCTCGAATATTGGGGTATTTATAGAGCAAAGAGGCGGTCCGGGGGCACCCGAGGTGGGCACAACCCACGAGGGCGCGCCTGGGCCTCCTGGCGCGCCTTGGTGGGTTGTCCCCTCCCCAGGACTCCCCCAGGAGCAACCAGGGCCCAATATCTCCCTTCTGGTCCATCAAAAATCTCCGTGAAGTTTCGGGGCATTTGGACTCTGTTTGATATTGATTTCCCGCGATGTAAAAAACATGGAAAAAATAGCAACTGGCACTTGGCACTATGTCAATAGGTTAGTACCAAAAATGATATAAAATGACTATAAAATTATTATAAAACATCCAAGATTGATAATAAAACAACATGGAACAATCAAAAATTATAGATACATTGGAGACGTATCAGCATCCCCAAGCTTAAATCCTGCTCGTCCTCGAGTAGGTAAGTGATAAAAACAGAATTTTTGATGTGGAGTGTTGTTTATCATGTCATATCATATTCTTTTCTTTGTAGCATGGAAATTTGGACTTTTATGTGATGTTTTGACATAATAATTGATACTCAAGCATATCAACAAGCAACCATGTCTTTCAAAATATCAATGCTAAAATAAGTTATCCCTAGCCCATCATGCACAAACATTGATCCATTCATGAAACACACTCGAAGATTAGCTACACCCAATACTTAAGTATGATCATATTGCCTCTTAGTTGGTGCTTTTTATGAGAGAAGATGGAGACTCAAATTTAAAAATAAAAATTGCATAAAGTAAAAGAAAGGCCCTTCGTAGAGGGAAGTTGGGATTTGCAGAGGTGCCAGAGCTCAAAGCAAAAAAAAAACAGATAAAAACATTTTGGGAGGTGTATCCATCCCACGAACGAAAACCACTTAGAGTTCCGAACACTTTCCATGCTAGATATGCCATAGGCGGTTCCCAAACAGAAAATAAATTTTATTCCTTGTTCCACCATTCTTTCACTTTCCATGGCTAGCCGTATCCACGGTTGCCCTCCATACCAACACTTTCCAAGGAATTTATTATTTGACAACATAAAGTAAATTCATTTTTGCATTTTGGGACTAGGCATCCCTAAAACCTTTGCCTTACTCTCGTGCAATGACAAGTGAATAAACACTCCTCGTGAGAATAACACATCCAACATGGAAAATATTAGCCACCTGTTACCGTTCCGCGAGCGAAACAAACACAAAAGAGAAGTTTATTTTGAAAATTAGAGATGGCACATGCAAATTTGCTTAGAACGGCAAAAGAATACCGCATATAGGTAAATATAGTGGACTCATGTGGCAAAACTGGTTTAAAGGATTTTGGATGCACAAGTAGAGGTCATACTTGGTGCAAAATGAAGGCTAGCAAAAGTTTGAGAAGCGACCAACCAAGAAACGAATAATCTCATAAGCAAGCATTGAGCATAATTAACACCGAATAATGCACCACAAGTAGGATATAATTTCATTGCATGACTATTGACTTTCATACTTGCATAGGGAATCACAAACCTTAACATCAATATTCTTACTAAAGCATAATTACTCATCAACACAACTCACATATCACATCATCATATCTAAAAACTATTACTAAGAATCAAGTTTATTTTGCCCAATGATCTTCATGAATTTTTTTACTTGTCCTTCTTGGATATCTATCACTTTGGGACTAATTTTCATGTGTTGCTTTTCACAAGCTCAAACAAATATAAGTGAAGATCATGAGCATAGATTTTTTGATTTCTCTCAAAATAATTTAAGTGAAGCAAGAGAGAATTTCTTCAAGATTTTTACTAACTCTCAAATAAATCTAAGTTAAGCAAGAGTGCATTTCTTCAAAAATACTAAGCACACCGTGCTCAAAAAGATATAAGTGAAGCACTAGAGCAAGTCCTAGCTCATAAAAGATTTAAGTGAAGCACAGAGAGAAATTCTAACAAGTCATGAAATAATTTTGGCTCTCTCAAATAGGTGTGTTCAGCAAGGATTGATGACTTAAAACACAAAATAAAACAAGCAAAGACTCATATCATACAAGACGCTCCAAGCAAAACACATATCATGTGACGAATAAAAATATAGCTTCGAGTAAAATACCGATAGTTGTTAGAAGAAAGAGGGGATGCCACTCGGGGGCATCCCCAAGCTTAGGCTCTTCTATCCTTCTTTCATCCATCGTAAGATAACCCAAACCTTGAAAACTTCAATCACACAGAACTCAACAAAACCTTCGTGAGATCCGTTAGTATAAGAAAGCAAACCACTACTATAAGTGTTGTATCAAACCAATTCATATTTTGTTTTTGTATTATATCTACTGTATTCCAACTTTTGTATGGCAAAAACTCATCAAAGAAAACCATAGAGCCATCAAAATAAGCACACAACACAAAGAAAACAGAATCTTTCAAAACAGAACAATCTGTAGCAATCTAACTTTTGCGAATACTTCTGGAACTCCAAAAATTCTACAAAATTAGGAAGATCATGGTAATTTGTATATTAATCTTATGCAAAAAGAATCAGGGCAAAAGATCTTTTCTGTGCTTTATGAAAATTATTTTCGTGAGCGCAAAGTTTCTGTCTTTTTAAGCAAGATCAAACAACTATCACCCAAGAAGATCATAAAGGCTTTACTTGGCACAAACACTAATTAAAACACAAAAAACACAATCATACCAGTACCATAGTTGTGCAAACACACAAGAACAGAAAGCAAAAAATAAAAATAAATTTTATTCATTGGGTTGCCTCCCAACAAGCGCTATAGTTTTACGCCCTTAGCTAGGCATAAGATTTCAACGATCCTCACAGAAAGATAATAATTGAAACACAAAGAGAGCATCATAAAACATGTGAAAAACACATTTAAGTCTAACATACTTCCTATGCATAGGAATTTTATAGGAAAACAAATTGTCAAGACAAGAAATATCAAGCATACGGAAAGGAGAGGAATAAAACATTGACAATCTCAACATAACGAAAGGGAATTTAATAACATGAAAATTTCTACAACCATATTTTCCTCTCTCATAATAATTATACGTAGGATCATAATAAAATTTAATAATATAGCTATCATACAAAAATTTCTCTTCACGATCCACATGCATAAAAGTTTTATGATCTTCCAAGATAGTGGGATTAACATCAACTAAAGTCATGACCTCTCCAAACCCACTTTCATAAAAAAATATCATAAGATTGAACACTCTCCAAATATGTGGGATTATTTTTACATGAAGTTGACACTCTTCCAAACCCAGTTTCAAAATTATTGCAAATAACATAGTCATCATGAGGCTTAAATAAATTTTCAAGATCATAAGAAGAATCACCCCAATCATGATCATTGCAATAAATAGTGGTCATAGAAAAATTAGCATCCCCAAGCTTGGGGTTTTGCATATTATTATCATAACTGACATTAATAGAATTTAGAGTAAAATCATTGCAATCATGCTTTTCATTCGAGGAGCTATCATGAATCACTTCATAAATTTCTTCATCACAATTTTCAGATTCATGAATCTCAAGAAAAACTTCATAAAGATAATCTAGTGCATTCAACTCACTAGAAATTGGTTCATCATAATTGGATCTCTTAAAAAGATTAGCAAGTGGGTGAGGATCCATATCAATAAATTTTTAGCAAGCTAAGATGCAAGCAAATAGAAGACACATGGCACACAAACAAAGATAGCAAACGAGCAAAAAGGCGAATGCAAAAGAAGGCGAATAAAACGCCAAATTTTTGTGAAGTGGGGGAGAGGAAAACGAGAGGCAAATGGCAAATAATGTAAATTGCGAGGAGATGAGATTTGTGATTAGGAACCTGCTATATGTTGAAGATCCTCCTCGGCAACGGCGCTAGAAATTCCTTTTGATGTCGCTTGAAGCTACGTCGGTATTTCCCCAAGGAGGAAGGAATGATGCAGCACATCGGCGGTAGGTATTTCCCTCTGATATGAAACCAAGGTTATCGAACCAATAGGAGAACCAAGCAACACAACGTAAATAGCCCCTGCACACAAATAACAACACCTTGCAATCCGACATGCTAAAGGAGTTGTCAATCCCTTTCGGGTAACGACGCCAGAAATTTCGTGTCGACGGGAGAAAGTTGTAATAGATTGAATAAATAGATCACAAATAAAATAAAGTGCAGCAAAGTATTTTTGTATTTTTGGTTTAATAGATCTGAATAAAAAGTGCAAATAAAATAGATCGCAAAGGAAATATATAAGAAAGAAGACCCGGGGGCCGTAGATTTCACTAGTGGCTTCGCTCGAGAAAGATGGCAAACGGTGGATAAACAAATTACTGTTGGGCAACTGATAGAACCTCAAATAATTATGACGATATCCAGGCAATGATCATTACATAGGCATCACGTCCAAGATTAGTAGGTCGACTCCTACCTGCATCTACTACTATTACTCCACACATCGACCGCTATCCACCATGCATCTAGTGTATTAAGTTCATGGAAAAATGGAGTAATGCAATACGAACGATGACATGATGTAGACAAGATCTATCTATGTAGAGATAGACCCCATCGTTTTATCCTTAGTAGCAACAATACATACGTGTCGTTTCCCTTTCTGTCACTGGGATCAAGCAACGTAAGATCAAACCCACTACCGGGCACCTCTTCCCATTGCAAGATAAATAGATCAAGTTGGCCAAACAAAACCCAAATATCGAAGAAGAAATACGAGGTTATAAGAGATCATGCATATAAGAGATCAAAGAAACTCAAATAACTTTCATGGATATAAAAAGATATGACTGATCATAAACTCAAAGTTCATCAGATCCCAACAAACACACCGCAAAAAGAGTTACATCAGATGGATCTCCAAGAGACCATTGTATTGAGAATTCAGCGAGAGAGAGAAAGCCATCTAGCTACTAACTACGGACCCGAAGGTATACAAAGAACTACTCATGCATCATCGGAGAGGCACCAATGGAGGTGGTGAACCCCATCCGAGATGGTGTCTAGTTTGGATCTGGTCGTTCTGGACTCTGCGGCGGCTGGATGAATATTTCGTCGACTCCCCTAGGGTTTATGGAAAATTGGGGTATTTATAGAGCAAAGAGCCGGTCCGGGGGGCACCCGAGGTGGGCACAACCCACGAGGGCGCGCCTGGGCCTCCTGGCGCGCCCTGGTGGGTTGTCCCCTCCTCGGGACTCCCCCTAGGTGCAACCAGGGCCCAATATCTCCCTTCTGGTGCATAAACAATCTCCGGAAGTTTCATGGCATTTGGACTCCGTTTGATATTGATTTCCTGCGATGTAAAAAACATGGAAAAAACAGCAACTGGCACTTGGCACTATGTCAATAGGTTAGTACAAAAAATGATATAAAATGACTATAAAATGATTATAAAACATCCAAGATTGATAATAAAACAGCATGGAACAATCAAAAATTATAGATACGTTGGAGACGTATCAGACATGCAGCATCTTCGCCTACAAGCACCTCAAGACTACGCTCAAGAGAAGCTCCCCAGGCTCAAGTCCGTAACTTCCACGAGCTACTACGACCTCGACACCGACCACGAGCTTCCTTTCCATGGAACTCAAGACCCCGAGGAGTATCTCGAGTGGGAGCGCAATATGGACGACTACCTCATGCTACATCAAGTACCCTCCGAAGATCAAGTGAAGTGCGCCACAAGTAACTTCCATGACTACGCGTCGACATGGTGGCTTCATACACGTTCGAAGACCTTCGACATGAGTTGGCCCAAGACGAAGAAAGCTATGCGGCGAGAGTTTGTGCCTTCCACCTACACGGAACATCTTCAACACCAATTGGAGAAAACCATACAAGGATCCAAGTCCATCGACGAGTACTTCAAGGAGATGAAGAAAGCCTTGCGACGAGCCGGCGTGTTCGACCCCATTTTGATGAAGTTCCACTTCATGATGGGTTTGCACAAGGACATCCACAAGACTATCTTCCGCGAGAACTACACGTCCCTATACGGCAACTACATTGGTGCTCTCACGATGGAAAAAGACTTCATGAAGGCCAAGCCTTCTTCACCCCAAGCTCACTTCGCGACGACCAAGCTCCACGACCACGAGCATGAGGTTAGTACCACTAAGATGTCCAAGACCGACGAGCTCCAAGACGATTCTCCCAACTTCGACTTCACCACCATCCCTCTTTGTGGCATTGATGATGCCGAGTGTACCTCGACTCTTTTCCAAGACAGTGCAGTGAAGACTACGACTCTAGAGTCAATCAAGGATCATGCTTTGGAGGCGAGCAACATGGTGAGGAGCAAGGATGATGCTTCCATCTTTGGAGGCGAGAGTGATGATGTGCCATCTTCGGCCTTCATCCACGGAGACGGTGACTAGATGGTTGAGCATGGGATTTTCCCTTCGACCACGGCGATGCATGATGACTTGAGTGACTTTTGCCACCATATTAGGAGTGAGAGTGACTTCACCACTAGCCCAATATATGATGAGTTGCCCCAATTTCCATGTGAGGAGAGCCACAACCCCCACCACTTGAGTGAGATGACTGACTCCACCATATGTGACTTTGAGTGCACCTACCTTGAGGGAGTGAGTGAGCCACCACATAGAGAGAGTGTGATAGTTGATAGGGCATGTGAGGCCATTCAATTTCTAACGACTCAACCTCTACCTCTATTGTGTCTTCTCATTTGGTGCTAGGTCCCATATACGATGACGCGCCGATTCTCGACGGCCTTGTCCTTCCTTTGGACAAGACGATAGCCATGGTGGAATATGATGCACCCCCCACATGGTTCCATCACGATGAAGATGACCACCATTTGGTCTTTACCACCTCACCTACACCACTTGAGTGGAATGAGAACGGTAACATAGGTGAAGGTGATGCTCTTGTCCCACTAGTGGACATTCTTGACATTGATTGCTTGCATGATGTTGATCCACATATTACCATGCTTCATACTAGCACGACTTTCCCATGCGATGATTTACCCATTTATGATGAGTTTGATGATTTCCATGTGGAGTCTATTAGTTGTGATGCCATGTTACATAGAATTTCCTGTGACAATTCTTTAGGTCACATCATGTTTGAAAATCCGCTTGACTTGTCATATGCTATGCATGAGATCAACAATATGTCCAATTTGCAATCTCTTCGTAGTAACTATGCATATATCATCAAAATAAACCCAATTTGCACATATGTCATAGATGACAAGACCATGGTTATTGGCAGTTGTTTTTCTTGTGATGATATTTATATGCTCCTTTTGCATCATTTATCTCATATGCCACATCATGACCACCTAGCTTCGGATATGCATTGTTTTGGATGTTGTTCATATTCTCCATATGATGTTTTTGATATTGCTCATGAGGAGACCCCCATAGTTTCCTCATATACTTTAGGAGATTTTGTTCCATCCCATCCATTGCATGCTTCCCATGATTGTGTGCACCATATGCATCCCATGAATAAAAATGCTTTTGTTGTGCCACACAGTTTCTATAATTGCATACTCATGTACCCATCGTGTTATACATAACAACTATTCTTTCATGATGGATGACATGTTCTTGTACCATGCATCAAATTTCTTTGAGCGATGCTTATCTTGTGCTAACTCACACATGCACATACACATCATGATGGATGATTGATACGTCTCCAACGTATCTATAATTTTTTATTGTTCCATGTTGTTATATTATCATTCTTGGATGTTTTACAATCATTTTATATAATTTTTTGGGACTAACCTATTGACATAGTGCCCAGTGCTAGTTGCTGTTTTTTGCTTGTTTTTTACATCGCAGGAAATCGATATCAAACGGAGTCCAAATGCAGCGAAAATTTTTGTGGATTTTTTCTGGACCAGAAGACACCTGTTGGGCCAAGAAAGTACCTGGAGGGGAGCTCCGAGGGGAGCACAACCCACCAGGGAGCGCCTGGGGGCCCAGGCGCGTCCAAGTGGGTTGTGCCCACCTCGGTGGCCTCCTGCACCTCCTCTTTGCTCTATAAATACCCCAATATTCCAGAAACCCTAGGGAGTCGACGAAAATCAATTCTAGCCGCCGCAAGTTCCAGAACCACCAGATCCAATCTAGACACCATTACGAAAAGGTTCATCATCCTCATTGGTGTCTCTCTGATGATGTGTGAGTAGTTCATTGTAGACCTACGGGTCCATAGTTAGTAGGTAGATGGCTTCCTATCTCTCTCTCTCTCTCTCTCTCTCTCTCTCTCTCTCTCTCGATTCTCAATACAATGGTCTCTTGGATATCTACTTGATGTAACTCTTTTTGAGGTGTGTTTGTTGGGATCCGATGAACTTTGAGTTTATGATCAGATCTATGTTTTTATCCATGAAAGTTATTTGAGTCTTTTGATATCTTATATGCATGATTACTTATAGCCTCGTATTTCTTTTTCGAATCTTTGGTTTAGTTAGGCCAACTAGATCGATTTTTCTTGCCATGGGAAGAGGTGCTTTGTGATGGGTTCGATCTTACGGTGCTTGATCCCAATGACGGAAGGGGAACCGACACGTATGTATCATTGCTATTAAGGATAACAAGATGGGGTCTATTTCTACATAAATAGATCTTGCTTACATCATGTCATCGTTCTTATTGCATTACTCTGTTTCTCCATGAACTTAATACACTACATGCTGGATAGCGGTCGATGTGTGGAGTAATAGTAGTAGATGCAGGCAGGAGTCGGTCTACTAATCTTGGACGTGATGCCTATATAATGATCATTGCCTGGATATCGTCATGATTATTTGAAGTTCTATCAATTGCCCAACAGTAATTTGTTTACCCACTGTATGCTATTTTTCTCGAGAGAAGCCACTAGTGAAATCTACGGCCCCTGGGTCTCTTCTTTATTATATTTGCCTTTGCGATCTATTTTTATTTGCTTTTATTTTCAGATCTATTAATCCAAAAATACAAAAATACCTTGCTGCAATTTTTATTTTTATTTTATCTCACGTTCCTGCGAGATCTATTTATCCAATCTACTACAATTTTACCTATCTTTTTACCCATGAGGGATTGACAACTCCTCTCTTACGTCGGGTTGCAAGTATTTGTTCTTTGTGTGCAGGAGCTGTTTACGTGGTGTTGTGTGGTTCTCCTACTGGTTCGATAACCTTGGTCTCATCACTGAGGAAAATACCTACCGTAGCTGTGCTGTATCATCCCTTCCACTTTGGGGAAATACTGACGTAGTTCAAGCCGCATCAACGATGTGTACATTTAGCACACACACAATTTCTTTCATTTGTGTATTTGTTGTGTAGGTACCCAAGCTTACTTGTCAACCTCACAATCCATGAGTTGATGAAACAAGCTCTAGAGAGCAATGGTGATTCACGTGGATTGTTCTTACCACCGCTCCTTTCGCGCAAAGACTTCGCGCATTCCTTTTGCATGGCCCTCACATGGTTATGGGTGAGTGTCCACTATATATCCTTTTCCCATATTGCCATGTTCACTTTACATGATATGCTCATTACTATGCATTTTCCATGCACTTGTGACCCATGCTTTGCATTACAGATGACAATTGATTAGTACTTGTATGTGTATTTGCAAGCTTGGTGGAGATATCACTTGTTATTGCCATGTTTCCATTGTGACCCATACCTATGATGATACCTTGACCATGATTTTCTTTCATGCCGATATGTCATGTGCATTGCCTATGCCTACTATTTGCTCACGTGACATGATTGCCATGATTTCCTCTAGTGTGTTGCATCTTCGCTCCACTAGTTTGCATGACATGATTTCTATGCTTGCTTATGTTGCATCACCCATGATTCATACTTGCTCATTCCTTGAGGTTGATGAAAACCATTACCATGCTTTGCATATGATTCATATTGATCCTTGTCATATATCTCCATATGTTGCCTCTCTCATGCTAGATGATTTGACATGTATTGAGTGCAACAATGTTTTTAGTCTTGCTAATGAGATTTCCCCCATAGCCTTCTCTCACATATATAATGAGATTGCCTCCAAAGCCTTTCAGAATATAGCCATTGTTGCATCATCTTATTCATGCACTTGTGCTTCTAATGGTTATGTGCAAGAGAAGAGAACCATCATGATGGGTGATGTGTTTATCTACCATACGCATACGTTCTTTGCTTTTTTGTGCATGTGTAGGATACTTGGACTTTGTGTAGGCATTCTACCATGACTCACCTCTACACCGCTTTTGCTTGCGTTTCGGCATTGTGAAGGATGCACAAGGACACACCTTCAAGGTGACATCTTTCTTGAGCTTGGATATCGTGGATCATACTTCATGTATTGCTTGCACCATTTGCACGCATGTTCGAGATATTGCTTTCACTCATGATTGCCACATTGCCATGCCTCATGACATATATACCTTGTGTGTTGCATCCCATTCTTGGATTACTTGCTCCTATCATATGCTTGGTTGCAACAATGTCATTTCTTCACATATACCATGTCCCATTCATTGCTACAAGCTTACCTTGATTGCCTCACATGTGATGAACAATTGCTCTTTCTATTGTGTTGAGTGCCACACTATCTTCACTACACCCTATGAACGTTATGCTTGGATTGTCTTGCACTTGACCCGTGTGTTTAGACATATCATCTTCTTTGGTGTTGTGAATGATTCTTAAGCCTACCATAGACCATTTGTCGAGCGCTTTATGCATGCTTGCTATGAACTTGAGATAGATACTTATTCTCTTATCACACATATTTGCATCACTACCTCACATTTACATGCTTGTTGTTGGGAATCGTAGCATAATTTTAAAATTTTCCTACGTTCACCAAGATGCATCTATGGAGTATACTAGCAACGAGGGGAAGGGAGTGCATCTACATACCCTTGTAGATCGCGAGCGGAAGCGTTCCAATGAACGTGGATGACGGAGTCGTACTCGCCGTGATCCAAATCACCGATGACCGAGTGCCGAACGGACGGCACCTCCGCGTTCAACACACGTACGGTGCAGCGACGTATCCTCCTTCTTGATCCAGCAAGGGGGAAGGAGAGGTTGATGGAGATCCAACAGCACGACGGCGTGGTGGTGGATGTAGCGGGTCTCGGCAGGGCTTTGCTAAGCTTCTGCGAGAGAGAGAGAGAGGTGTTGCAGGGGAGGAGGGAGGCGCCCAAGGCTGTTGTGTCCTGCCCTCCCTCCCCCCTTTATATAGGCCCCTGGGGGGGCGCCGGCCCCAAGAGATGGGATCTCAAGGGGGGGCGGCGGCCACAAGGGGGGAAGGGGTTGCCTTGCCCCCCAAGGCAAGGGGGACCCCCCTAGGGTTCCCAACCCTAGGCGCATGGGGGGAGGCCCAAGGGGGGCGCCCCAGCCCACTAAGGGCTGGTTCCCTTCCACTTTCAGCCCACGGGGCCCTCCGGGATAGGTGGCCCCACCCGGTGGACCCCCGGGACCCTTCCGGTGGTCCCGGTACAATACCGGTAACCCCCGAAACTTTCCCGGTGGCCGAAACTGGACTTCCTATATATAATTCTTCACCTCTGGACCATTGCGGAACCTCTCGTGATGTCCGGGATCTCATCCGGGACTCCGAAAAACTTTCGGGTTTCCGCATACATATATCTCTACAACCCTAGCGTCACCGGACCTTAAGTGTGTAGACCCTACGGGTTCGGGAGACATGCAGACATGACCGAGACGCCTCTCCGGTCAATAACCAACAGCGGGATCTGGATACCCATGTTGGCTCCCACATGTTCCACGATGATCTCATCGGATGAACCACGGTGTCGAGGATTCAATCAATCCCGTATACAATTCCCTTTGTCAATCGGTATGTTACTTGCCCGAGATTCGATCGTCGGTATCCCAATACCTTGTTCAATCTCGTTACCGGCAAGTCTCTTTACTCGTACCACAATGCATGATCCCGTGACTAATGCCTTAGTCACATTGAGCTCATTATGATGATGCATTACCGAGTGGGCCCAGAGATACCTCTCCGTCACACGGAGTGACAAATCCCAGTCTCGATCCGTGCCAACCCAACAGACACTTTCGGAGATACCCGTAGTGCACCTTTATAGTCACCCAGTTACGTTGTGACGTTTGGCACACCCAAAGCACTCCTACGGTATCCGGGAGTTGCATGATCTCATGGTCTAAGGAAAAGATACTTGACATTGGAAAAGCTCTAGCAAACGAAACTACACGATCTTTTATGCTATGCTTAGGATTGGGTCTTGTCCATCACATCATTCTCCTAATGATGTGATCCCGTTATCAATGACATCCAATGTCCATAGTCAGGAAACCATGACTATCTGTTGATCAATGAGCTAGTCAACTAGAGGCTTACTAGGGACACGTTGTGGTCTATGTATTCACACATGTATTACGATTTCCGGACAATACAATTATAGCATGAATAATAGACAATTATCATGAACAAAGAAATATAATAATAACCATTTATTATTGCCTCTAGGGCATATTTCCAACAGTCTCCCACTTGCACTAGAGTCAATAATCTAGTTACATTGTGATGAATCGAACACCCATTGCGTCCTGGTGTTGATCATGTTTTGCCCTAGGGAGAGGTTTAGTCAACGGATCTGCTACATTCAGGTCCGTGTGTACTTTACAAATATCTATGTCTCCATTTTGAACACTTTCACGAATGGAGTTGAAGCGAGGCTTGATATGCCTGGTCTTCCTGTGAAACCTGGGCTCCTTCGCAAGGGCAATAGCTCCAGTGTTGTCACAGAAGAGAGTCATCGGGCCCGACGCATTGGGAATCACCCCTAGGTCGGTAATGAACTCCTTCATCCAGACTGCTTCCTGTGCTGCCTCCAAGGCTGCCATGTACTCCGCTTCACATGTATATCCCGCCACGACGCTTTGCTTGCAACTGCACCAGCTTACTGCTCCTCTATTCAAAATATACACGTATCCGGTCTGTGACTTCGAGTCATCCAGATCTGTGTCGAAGCTAGCGTCGACGTAACCCTTTACGACGAGCTCTTCGTCACCTCCATAAACGAGAAACATATCCTTAGTCCTCTTCAGGTACTTCAGGATATTCTTGACCGCTGTCCAGTGTTCCTTGCCGGGATTACTTTGGTACCTTCCTACCAAACTTACGGCAAGGTTTACATCAGGTCTGGTACACAGCATGGCATACATAATAGACCCTATGGCCGAGGCATAGGGGATGACACTCATCTCTTCTATATCTTCTGCCGTGGTCGGGCATTGAGCCGTGCTCAATTGCACACCTTGCAATACAGGCAAGAACCCCTTCTTGGACTGATCCATACTGAACTTCTTCAATATCTTGTCAAGGTATGTACTTTGTGAAAGACCAATGAGGCGTCTTGATCTATCTCTATAGATCTTGATGCCTAATATACAAGCAGCTTCTCCAAGGTCCTTCATTGAAAAACACTTATTCAAATAGGCCTTTATACTTTCCAAGAATTCTATATCATTTCCCATCAATAGTATGTCATCCACATATAATATGAGAAATGCTACAGAGCTCCCACTCACTTTCTTGTAAACACAGGCTTCTCCATAAGTCTGTGTAAACCCAAACGCTTTGATCATCTCATCAAAGCGAATGTTCCAACTCTGAGATGCTTGCACCAGCCCATAGATTGAGCGTTGGAGCTTGCATACTTTGTTAGCATTCTTAGGATCGACAAAACCTTCCGGCTGCATCATATACAACTCTTCCTTAAGGAAGCCGTTAAGGAATGCCGTTTTGACGTCCATCTGCCATATCTCATAATCATAGTATGCGGCAATTGCTAACATGATTCGGACGGACTTCAGCTTCGCTACGGGTGAGAAAGTCTCATCATAGTCAACCCCTTGAACTTGTCGATAACCCTTAGCGACAAGTCGAGCTTTGTAGAGTGTCACATTACCATCTGCGTCCGTCTTCTTCTTAAAGATCCATTTGTTTTCTATGGCTCGCCGCTCATCGGGCAAGTCAGTCAAAGTCCATACTTTGTTTTCATACATGGATTCTATCTCGGATTTCATGGCTTCTAGCCATTTGTCGGAATCCGGGCCCGCCATCGCTTCTTCATAGTTCGAAGGTTCACCGTTGTCTAACAACATGATTTCCAGGACAGGGTTGCCGTACCACTCTGGTGCGGAACGTGTCCTTGTGGACCTACGAAGTTCAGTAACTTGATCTGAAGTTTCATGATCATCATCATTAACTTCCTCCCCAGTCGGTGTAGGCACCACAGGAACATTTTCCCGCGCTGCGCTACTTTCCGGTTCGGAAGGGGTGACTATCACCTCATCAAGTTCCACTTTCCTCCCACTCAATTCTTTCGAGAGAAACTCCTTCTCTAGAAAGGACCCGTTCTTGGCAACGAAGATCTTGCCTTCGGATCTGAGGTAGAAGGTATACCCAATAGTTTCCTTAGGGTATCCTATGAAGACGCATTTTTCCGATTTGGGTTCGAGCTTTTCAGGTTGAAGTTTCTTGACATAAGCATCGCATCCCCAAACTTTTAGAAACGACAGCTTAGGTTTCTTCCCAAACCATAATTCATACGGTGTCGTCTCAACGGATTTTGACGGAGCCCTATTTAAAGTGAATGCGGCAGTCTCTAAAGCATAACCCCAAAATGAGAGCGGTAATCGGTAAGAGACATCATAGATCGCACCATATCCAATAGAGTGCGATTACGACGTTCGGACACACCATTTCTCTGAGGTGTTCCAGGCGGCGTGAGTTGTGAAACTATTCCACATTTCCTTAAGTGTGTACCAAATTCGTGACTTAAATATTCTCCACCACGATCTGATCGTAAGAATTTTATTTTCCTGTCACGTTGATTCTCGACTTCACTCTGAAATTCCTTGAACTTTTCAAAGGTTTCAGACTTGTGTTTCATTAGGTAGACATACCCATATCTACTTAAATCATCAGTGAGAGTGAGAACATAACGATATCCTCCGCGAGCCTCAACACTCATTGGACCGCACACATCGGTATGTATGATTTCCAATAAGTTGGTTGCTCGCTCCATTGTTCCGGAGAACGGAGTCTTGGTCATCTTACCCATGAGGCATGGTTCGCACGTGTCAAATGATTCGTAATCAAGAGACTCCAAAAGTCCATCTGCATGGAGCTTCTTCATGCGCTTGACACCAATGTGACCAAGGCGGCAGTGCCACAAGTATGTGGGACTATCGTTATCAACTTTACATCTTTTGGTATTCACACTATGAACATGTGTAACATCACGTTCGAGATTCATCAAAAATAAACCATTGACCAGCGGGGCATGACCATAAAACATATCTCTCAAATAAATAGAACAACCATTATTCTCAGATTTAAATGAGTAGCCATCTCGAATTAAACGAGATCCAGATACAATGTTCATGCTCAAAGCTGGCACTAAATAACAATTATTGAGGTTTAAAACTAATCCCGTGGGTAGATGCAGAGGTAGCGTGCCAACGGCGATCACATCGACCTTGGAACCATTCCCGACGCGCATCGTCACCTCGTCCTTTGCCAGTCTCCGTTTATTCCGTAGTTCCTGCTTTGAGTTACAAATATGAGCAACCGCACCGGTATCAAATACCCAGGAGCTACTACGAGTACTGGTAAGGTACACATCAATTACTTGTATATCACATATACCTTGGGTGTTGCCGGCCTTCTTCTTGTCCGCTAAGTATTTGGGGCAGTTCCGCTTCCAGTGACCACTTCCCTTGCAATAAAAGCACTCAGTTTCAGGCTTGGGTCCATTCTTCGACTTCTTCCCAGTAACTGGTTTACCGGGCGCGGCAACTCCCTTGCCGTCCTTCTTGAAGTTCTTCTTACCCTTGCCCTTCTTGAACTTAGTGGTTTTATTCACCATCAACACTTGATGTTCTTTTCTGATCTCCCCTTCCGCTGATTTCAGCATTGAATATACCTTGGGAATGGTCTTTTCCATCCCCTGCATATTGTAGTTCATCACAAAGCTCTTGTAGCTTGGTGGAAGCGACTGGAGGATTCTGTCAATGACCGCGTCATCCGGGAGATTAACTCCCAGCTGAGACAAGCGGTTGTGCAACCCAGACATTCTGAGTATGTGCTCACTAACAGAACTGTTCTCCTCCATTTTACAGCTGAAGAACTTGTCGGAGACTTCATATCTCTCGACCCGGGCATGAGCTTGAAAAACCAGTTTCAGCTCCTCGAACATCTCATATGCTCCATGTTTCTCAAAACGCTTTTGGAGACCCGGTTCTAAGCTGTAAAGCATGCCGCACTGAACGAGGGAGTAATCATCAGCACGCTGCTGCCAAGCGTTCATAACGTCTTGGTTCTCTGGGATTGGTGCTTCACCTAGCGGTGCTTCTAAGACATAATCTTTCTTGGCTACTATGAGGATGAGCCTCAGGTTACGGACCCAGTCCGTATAGTTGCTGCCATCATCTTTCAGCTTGGTTTTCTCTAGGAACGCATTGAAATTGAGGACAACGTGGGCCATTTGATCTACAATACATAGTGTAAAGATTTTTTAGACTAAGTTCATGATAATTGAGTTCATCTAATCAAATTATTTAATGAACTCCCACTCAGATAGACATCCCTCTAGTCATCTAAGTGAAACATGATCCGAGTCAACTAGGCCGTGTCCGATCATCACGTGAGACGGACTAGTCAAGATCGGTGAACATCTCCATGTTGATCGTATCTTCTATACGACTCATGCTCGACCTTTCGGTCCTCCGTGTTCCGAGGCCATGTCTGTACATGCTAGGCTCGTCAAGTCAACCTAAGTGTATTGCGTGTGTTCTGAGGCCATGTCTGTACATGCTAGGCTCGTCAACACCCGTTGTATTCGAACGTTAGAATCTATCACACCCGATCATCACGTGGTGCTTCGAAACAACGAACCTTCGCAACGGTGCACAGTTAGGGTGAACACTTTCTTGAAATTATTATAAGGGATCATCTTACTTACTACCGTCGTTCTAAGCAAATAAGATGCAAAATATGATAAACATCACATGCAATCAAATAGTGACATGATATGGCCAATATCATCATGCTCCTTTGATCTCCATCTTCGGGGCACCATGATTATCTTCGTCACCGGCATGACACCATGATCTCCATCATCATGATCTCCATCATTGTGTCTTCATGAAGTTGTCACGCCAACGATTACTTCTACTTGTATGGCTAACTCGTTTAGCAACAAAGTAAAGTAAATTACATGGCGTTATTCAATGACACGCAGGTCATGCAAAATAATAAAGACAACTCCTATGGCTCCTGCCGGTTGTCATACTCATCGACATGCAAGTCATGATTCCTATTACAAGAATATGATCAATCTCATACATCACATATATCATTCATCACATCTTCTGGCCATATCACATCACATAGCACTTGCTGCAAAAACAAGTTAGACGTCCTCTAATTGTTGTTGCAAGTTTTTACGTGGTTTGTAGGTTTCTAGCAAGAACGTTTTCTTACCTACGTATGACCACAACGTGATTTGCCAATTTCTATTTACCCTTCATAAGGACCCTTTTCATCGAATCCGTTCCGACTAAAGTAGGAGAGACAGACACCCGCTAGCCACCTTATGCAACTAGTGCATGTCAGTCGGTGGAACCTGTCTCACGTAAGCAAGAAACGACTAGTATGCCGCCGAAACAACGTGATTTGCCAATTTCTATTTACCCTTCATAAGGTCGGTCCGGGCCGCTTCATCCTACAATGCCGCCGAAACAAGAAACGACTAGTAGCGGCAAGAAGAATTGGCAAACTCAACGCCCACAACTTCTTTGTGTTCTACTCGTGCATAGTAACTACGCATAGACCTGGCTCATGATGCCACTGTTGGGAATCGTAGCATAATTTTAAAATTTTCCTACGTTCACCAAGATGCACCTATGGAGTATACTAGCAACGAGGGGAAGGGAGTGCATCTACATACCCTTGTAGATCGCGAGCGGAAGCGTTCCAATGAACGTGGATGACGGAGTCGTACTCGCCGTGATCCAAATCACCGATGACCGAGTGCCGAACGGACGGCACCTCCGCGTTCAACACACGTACGGTGCAGCGACGTCTCCTCCTTCTTGATCCAGCAAGGGGGAAGGAGAGGTTGATGGAGATCCAACAGCACGACGGCGTGGTGGTGGATGTAGCGGGTCTCGGCAGGGCTTTGCTAAGCTTCTGCGAGAGAGAGAGAGAGGTGTTGCAGGGGAGGAGGGAGGCGCCCAAGGCTGTTGTGTCCTGCCCTCCCTCCCCCCCTTTATATAGGCCCCCTGGGGGGGGGGCCGGCCCCAAGAGATGGGATCTCAAGGGGGGGCGGCGGCCACAAGGGGGGAAGGGGTTGCCTTGCCCCCCAAGGCAAGGGGGAACTCCCCCCTAGGGTTCCCAACCCTAGGCGCATGGGGGGAGGCCCAAGGGGGGCGCCCCAGCCCACTAAGGGCTGGTTCCCTTCCACTTTCAGCCCACGGGGCCCTCCGGGATAGGTGGCCCCACCCGGTGGACCCCCGGGACCATTCCGGTGGTCCCGGTACAATACCGGTAACCCCCGAAACTTTCCCGGTGGCCGAAACTGGACTTCCTATATATAATTCTTCACGTCCGGACCATTCCGGAACCTCTCGTGACGTTCGGGATCTCATCCGGGACTCCGAACAACTTTCTGGTTTCCGCATACATATATCTCTACAACCCTAGCATCACCGGACCTTAAGTGTGTAGACCCTACGGGTTCGGGAGACATGCAGACATGACCGAGACGCCTCTCCGGTCAATAACCAACAACGGGATCTGGATACCCATGTTGGCTCCCACATGTTCCACGATGATCTCATCGGATGAACCACGGTGTCGAGGATTCAATCAATCCCGTATACAATTCCCTTTGTCAATCGGTATGTTACTTGCCCGAGATTCGATCGTCGGTATCCCAATACCTTGTTCAATCTCGTTACCGGCAAGTCTCTTTACTCGTACCGCAATGCATGATCCCGTGACTAACGCCTTAGTCACATTGAGCTCATTATGATGATGCATTACCGAGTGGGCCCAGAGATACCTCTCCGTCACACGGAGTGACAAATCCCAGTCTCGATCCGTGCCAACCCAACAGACACTTTCGGAGATACCCGTAGTGCACCTTTATAGTCACCCAGTTACGTTGTGACGTTTGGCACACCCAAAGCACTCCTACGGTATCCGGGAGTTGCACGATCTCATGGTCTAAGTAAAAGATACTTGACATTGGAAAAGCTCTAGCAAACGAAACTACACGATCTTTTATGCTATGCTTAGGACTGGGTCTTGTCCATCACATCATTCTCCTAATGATGTGATCCCGTTATCAATGACATCTAATGTCCATAGTCAGGAAACCATGACTATCTGTTGATCAACGAGCTAGTCAACTAGAGGCTTACTAGGGACACGTTGTGGTCTATGTATTCACACATGTATTACGATTTCCGGACAATACAATTATAGCATGAATAATAGACAATTATCATGAACAAAGAAATATAATAATAACCATTTATTATTGCCTCTAGGGCATATTTCCAACACTTGTCCCCATGATATCTTTGCTTGTGCTCAATTGATATGCTTACATGCCATGTCACAATCCTTTGTCACACCATATGCTTTGCATGATGACGACACTTGTTTGGTGAATCACCTCTTGAATGCTTGGTTTTGCACTAACACTAACCACATTTGTTTTTCCAAGTGTTTGTTGTACTTACTCCTTTTGAAGGAATCGATGGTGCGACATTGGAGAGTGCCCATTTCGAGCTCGAAGATGATGAGTACTTGGTTATCGTCCACCTCTTCACGGCGAAGCCATCTCTTTCCCATGGTGATTTGGTATTCGATCCGAGGTCGGATCTTTCCGGGGGGGGGGGGGATGATGCAGAGCATCCTACGGACATCACCATGTCAAGAGCCCATTAGGCAAGTGACACGTGCGACATCTACTTCACATACCCAAAGGTGAATCATCTCCTTTACACGTGCTCACTTGACCCCTTCGAGGATGGTATACTACTTGACACTCCACTCGTGTGCATACATAGGTATTGTCGGAGCACCACGGACGAGGAGGAGGAGGAGTGCGAGCGCAAGTGTACAACTACACCATCCGCGAGGGAAGCATGGAAGCGGAGTCGGAAGAAGACGGAGTTGCTGAAGCTACAGCGGCTGGACATCCGGGCCAGAGGCTGGACATCCGGCGCCTGTGTAGCCGCCAAGGAGCTGCACCAACAGACGGCCAACAGCATCAGCGTCCGGACATCCGACGCCTCCCGGCAGCCCGGACATCCGGCCTTCCCCCGGAAATCCGGACAGCAGCTACCCAGAGAAGAACAGATTCGGCCACCGCCAGGCCGGACATCCGGTGAGTGCCCCAGACATCCGGTGCCCCACGAATGGCCGGACATCCGGCCCCCAGCAGGACATCCGGCGCCTGCCTGCGCGTAGAGTCGGGCCAGAGGCCCATGTATCCCCTCCTCACTTACCCCTTCGTGGACTAGCCTATATATACTCCTTCCCCTTCCTCTAGTTAGGGTTAGCAAATATGATAGCTCATTTGTATGTGAGCTTTGCTCCTACCTACTCTACTCTTGAGAGAGAGAGAGAGAGAGAGAGAGAGAGAGACTACTCCATTACAGGCCAAGACCTCCATCTAGGAGAAGATCCCGAGGGATTCAAGACCTCCTCACGGAGAAGATCCTTCTAGGATTCAAGCCCCCATCTCCTTGGATTTGGGATGAACTTTTCCATGTATCTTTCCTTTTGTTGTTCATGTTCCTTGTGGATCTTGTGTGTTTGATTGTCTAGTGGATGATGTGTGATTGGACTTGTTCTTGAGTGTTCCTCTCGTTTTTCTCCTCGTGTTCTTCGTGTTTTTCGCGGGATCCCCTCCATTTCGTGAAAGATCGCCCCCTAGGGTTCCATCCTACATCATGAGCCTAGTTATTTTAGATTTTGTGCTTGACAATTAAACGCTAATTTTATTCCGCATTTGTTCAAGCCTAAATCGTAATTATTTTAAAAACGCCTATTTAGCAGTCCCCTCTAGGCGACATCCACGATCTTTCACTAGGGAAATGAAAAATCCATTGAGCCAAGGCTCTTCTAGTGCACAAAAGATCTTGGAGACGATGTCACCCAAGTCGCATTTATTGTCAAATCCTATTTTGTGCGGGATGCACAAGTGTTAGGCCCGGGGGGTGGGGGTGGGGGGGGGGGTGTATACGTGTCTTGGGTCTTGCGCATTCCTGGTTTTAGTCAGCTTTCTCCTTATTTTCATTTCCTTCTATTTTTCCTTTTCATACTTGTTCAATTTTTCTTCCTTTTTTTATGTTTTTCCATATTTTTTGTTTCTTTTCACCTGTTCTTGATTTATGTTTATATTTTTTATTTTATACTTCGAACATTTTCCCACAATATATAAACATATATTCACACGTGTATGAACTTTTTTTAATCTATGATTTTTTGGGTACATGGGTATAAAATTTTATTTACGTGAATATTTTTGAATAGGCAATGTATTTTTATTTCACACGTGTGAGAATTTATGAGAAAGTATGTGAATTTTTTTAATTATTCATAAAGTATGTTTCTGAAGTAATGTTACTTGAATTAATTTTTCCGAAGTAAAAAAAACAAGGACCTAAGTGGGCTGCATCATGGCTGGCCCATATAAGGCGTTCAGGTGTTTCCTCGACAATCCGTCACGGCAAGCGCGGAACAGGAGGGCTCGCGTTTGTTTTTCGTTTCATCACTGTTCTACTACACTATTCTACCTTTCCTTCTCTCCCTTGTGTGTCTCGAATTCTTGGTTCATTTCGCAGCCTCTAGGCGTGGCTGGCTTGTTGCCTCGGTAAAAAAGCGCATCACGTGGCAACCGTAGCGTGCTCCCTCCCATTGCCGAGAGGGAAGAAGGGAAGCAGCCACGCAACGCGATTCGAGCCCGGTCGACCTGGTGTTGCGGGCCAGGGCTCCGATCCAGCCTTGGACTCCACGTCCAAGCCAGGCACCCGATGCCATCCCCTTCCCCGGCACCGTTAAAAACTGAGCTCGCGCTTCTCCCCGCTCCATCAACCGAACCCCACGCCACCACGAGCTGTACATTTCTCATCAGGGTCGCGGTGAGTTCCTTCCGGAGCCGGGATGGCGAAGAGCACATGGGCGCTCATCTGCCACCTCCACGCCATTGCCGGGTACGCGCATGCACGACACAGCTCACGCCTCCTGAATCCTTCAGTTTCCATCATCACTTATTTGGCTATAATGTTGTGGATCATGGGCGCTTCTCTTTCCTCTGCAGGCCGAGCCTGACCCTGATATACCCGCTGTGAGTGGGCATTCCTGCCGATCGTTGCACCTTGCGTTGCAGCGGTTAACTGTGGCTAGGCTATGATATGCTCTGTACTGAGAACGTTGGTAAGATCTGTGGGTGTATGTGTGAGCTGTTGGTTTTGATCATCAGGTACGCGTCGATCTGCGCGATGGAGAGCACGTCCAAGCTGGACGACGGCCAGTGGCTGGCCTACTGGATAATCTACTCCTTCATCGCCCTCTTCGAAATGGCAGCCGAGCAAGTCCTCTACTGGTAAAATTCATGCTCTTTCCCTGAACATTTTGCTCCGCATGCAGAAAAGATAATCGTGTTGATCTTGCAGGATACCGCTGTGGTACGAGCTGAAGCTGCTATTCGTGGCGTGGCTGGTGCTGCCGCAGTTCAGGGGCGCGTCCTTCATCTACGAGAAGTTCGTCCGGGAGCAGATCAGGAAGCACGGGGTGATGCTGCACGAGCACCACGGCCACGGCCATGGTCATGACGCCGGCCACACATCGCACGTCCTGAAGGTACTGAACCTCGCCGTGTTTCTCTGTTGTCTTTTCAAAATAGCATGGTAGTGGACGCTTAAGCATCTTGCGTTGCTTTATTGTTTGCCGAACGTGCAGGCTGAGCATGGCGTGCACTGAGGAGCAAACGGGCCAGGAGAACGTCTGCCTGTCCGCCGACGACGAGCCTTAACCAAACCCGCTGATCAGGGATCCCCTTCCGAGCCGGCGTCCTTGTTGATATATGTTGTGAGATGGTTGGACACAACATCGGGTTGGGGTACGATGTACTACCTCTCTTCCTAAATGTAAGACAAACTGCTAAAACGTCTTACATTCAAAAACAGAGGGTATACGTGCTAATTCGATGATCCCTTGTATATTTATAAATAAAATAACGAAAGGATTTGTGTTCTTTGCGATCAATAAATTTGTATGGTGCTGGTTCCGCACATTTGGGATGCCTTATTAATTCATCGATTTCCTAGATTTATTCATGAGTTTACGGGAATTGTTCATGTATTTTAGATAACATATATAAGAAATGTTCATATATATTGAAAAACAATTATCATTTTTAGGAATAGGAGATGAACATTTCTACACATATGAGACGAACATTCTTTTAATGTCAGTGAGCAGTTTCCAAATATGCAAAAAAAAAACATGAGTAATATATTTTAAAAATGCGATGGACATTTTTCAAATATGAGATGAAAATTTTCTATAAACTTGAGATTAACATTTTACAAATATACAACATGCATATTTGCAAGCACAATGGACATTTTTCAAATACTCAACTTTTTTTTCAAGACACGATTAACACTCCAAATACGTTGTGTATATTATCAAACATATTGTTTTTAAAGAATATGATATGATCATCTTCTTAATATATATGATGAACAATTCCTAAATATAGGATGAATTTTCTTGAATGATTGTCATCATTCTTAATATATGTGATTCCTAAATAGGGGGATTTCCACATACAAAACTTGTTTGACAACTGCATGTTCAACCCAGTCCCGCAACTGCGCCCTGTTCTGCGGCAGTTGTATGCCCACATCTGGCCCTTATTCGCACATATTGTGCGGCAGTTGCATGTTCACCCTCGACCCACAGTTGCATATGTTTTAGCTCAACGGCAACTACACTCTGTAACATGACACATAACTGCAAGGGATAAATCTGCCAGCAACTAGAGATGATATCCACCTAGAAAGGCGACTCGGATCTTCTAAGTCGACATCCCCTGGAGGGGGGGGGGTACTGTTGGAAACGTAGCATGCAATTTCAAAATTTTCCTACGCTCACGCAAGATGTATCTAGGAGATGCATAGCAACGAGAGGGGGAGAGTATGTCCATGTACCCTCGTAGACCGAAAGCGGAAGCGTTTGACAATGCGGTTGATGTATTCGAACTTCTTCTCGTTCCGACCGATCAAGCACCGAACGTACGGCACCTCCGAGTTCTGCACACGTTCAGCTCGATGACGTCCCTCGAACTCTTGATCCAGCAAAGTGTTGAGGGAGAGTTCCGTCAGCACGACGGCGTGGTAACGGTGATGGTGAAGTGATCCACGTAGGGCTTCACCTAAGCACTACGAGAATATGACCGGAGGCGTAAACTGTGGAGGGGGCGCCGCACACGGCTAACAATTGTTGGTGTGTGTTCTAGGCGCCCCCTCCCCATGTATATATAGGTGGGAGGGGGAGGGGAGCTACCTTGCGCACCCCAAGTAGGAGGAATCCTACTTGGGGGCCCTATTCCAATTCGCCCCCCCTTTCCTTTTACCGAGGGGGGGGGAGGAGGATGGAAAGGGGGGCCGAACCCCCTCCTCCTTCTCCTATTCAGCCTCCTTCCTTAGGGGGGGCGCCACCCCTTGCGGGTTGGTGTGCTCCCCTCCTATGGCCCATAAGGCCCATTATTCCGCCCGGGGGTTCCGGTAACCATCCCCGGTACTCCGATATGTACCCGATACACCCCAGAACACTTCCGTTGTCCGAATACTATCGTCCTATATATCAAACTTTACCTCTTCACCATTTCGAGACTCCTCGTCATGTCTGTGATCTGATCCGAGACTCCGAACAACATTCGGTCACCAAATCACATAACTCATATAATACAAAATCGTCATCGAACGTTAAGCGTGCGGACCCTACGGGTTCGAGAACTATGTAGACATGACCGAGACACCTCTCCGGTCAATAACCAACAGCGGAACCTGGATGCTCATATTGGTTCCTACATATTCTACGAAGATCTTTATCGGTCATACCGTAATGACAACATACTGTAACGCCCCGGATCCGATGCGCCAGGCGTCTCCCAGTTATTCGTCATTGTTGCCATGTCGTTTGCTTGCGTGTTGCATTTTGCCATGTCATCATCTGCATTTCATCTGCATGCTTTTCAAAACTTGCATCCGGTCCTTTTCCCCATTGTCCGTTTCGCGATCCGACACTGTCCCTCGCGCCCGTCGCCCCTCTCAGACCTTGTTTCGTGAGCGGGAGAAAAACATTCTCGGAATGGGCCGAGATTTGCCGAGTGGCCTTGGTATATCACCGGTAGACCGCCCGTCAAATTTCGTTCCATTTGGAGGTCGTTTGACACCCCAACGGTTAACCGAGCTAACCGAAAGCCCCTTTTGTCTTGCAGCCCAACACCCCTCCAAATCAGCCCACTAACCCAGCAAAACCCCCTCCATGCTCTCGGTCGTTCGATCATGATCGTGTGGGCGAAAACCGCACCCCATTTGGACTCTCCTATCTCCCTCTACCTATAAATAAGCCATCTTCCTCGAAATTTGCGGATGAATCCACCCCTAACCCTAGCCCTCTTCCTCCTCCCGCCGCCGGACATGTCCGCGTCGTCACCGGACGTGTCCGCCCATCGCCGCCGGCCAATCCGAAGCCGCCACGTCGCCCCGCCGGCCAATCCGAAGCCGCCACGTCGCCCCGCCAGCCCTCTCTCTCCTCCCTCCACCGCCGGGCCCGCGGAGCCCAGATCGGGCCCGTCCCGGGCCGTGCTGGGCCCGAGGGAGCCCGCACCTCCACCGCCCATCGCTCCGCCCGTCGCCGGCCCCGCCGTCGCCGCCCCGCCACCTCGCCGCGCCGGCGACCCCGAGTCCTCGCCGGAGGCCGCGCCCTCCAACCCCGCCGCCCCGGTCCCGCCGCTCGTCGCTCCGGCCGCGACCTCGCCGCCCCGCGCCGGGAACCGCCCCGCCATCCGCCGCCTCGTCGCCGGCGCCTCCCCGCCGCCCGCCTTCGCCGCCATGCCGCTGGAGCCGCCGCCTTCGAGCACCGTCGTCTGCCCCGACCCCGGCGGCCATGGATCCGGCCGGAGGAGGTCTCCCCGGCCCCGGATCCGCCTCCTCCGCCTCTTCCCCGCCATATCCGGCCACCTCCTCGGCCAACTCCGGCGAGGTCCCCAGGATCTGGATGAGATCCACCACCACCACCAACCAAACGCCCCCGCCGTCCCGGATCTGCTCGTCCCCGAACCGCCCCGTCCAACTTTCCCCGAGGTCCATTTTTTCTTCCAAGTCCCAGATTTTCAACATCAGTTGCACATGTTTGACCTACTATAACTTCTTGCACATAGCTCCGTTTTGCATGCATAATATATAAAAATGTTCATTGTGAGATGCTCTTCATTTTGTTCCATTGGTTCATGTTCATTAGAGTTCATCTTGATGCCCTAATCATCATTGCAAGAGTGCCATATGATGTTAACCTGCTGAAACTGTTATAACTTGGTGATTTGTCTTTTTCGTTGCATTTTGTGTCTGCATCCTATGAGCATGAGCTCTACATGTGTTTTGAACTAAATCATGTCATCTTTATAGGGGTGCTTGTCTTGTATTTTTGTGTTATATGTGGTGACTGGCACAAGCATGCAAAATAGCCTCCGTGATGTTGCTGATTTCTGTGACATTAATTTCTGCTAAGTCTGTAGCTGTAACATTGTGATGCCATGTAAACCTGCTGTCACCATGAGTTCTGTGCATAATCTGGAGATGTTCACTAAGTATGTTTTGTTATACATGTTATGATCTATCCATCCATGCCCTTGGTTGCATTTATAGCCTGATGTAGCTTGTTGTTATCATGCTCTAAACATGCTAAATAATGTTGCTGTCAGCCTGTTAACATTAAGTCCAGTTCTTTCCATGTGTTTTGCTAGTGATCCATGTAACCTATGACTATGCTATTGCCATGCTTAGCTTCATATTTATGCCATATTACTGTTGGTTACCTTGTCATGCTATGTATTTCTCTGTGGTGAGTGGTTCAAGCTCACTAACATGCCTACTTATCGTTGTTTCTGCCATGCACTATTATTTTCACTGTCTGAATCTGTCATATTACTTTCTATGTTTACATGGGTGCCATCATATCTTCTGTGCTTTTTTGGCTCATGATCAGTAAGGGACTTTGGTTCTATGCAATTATTAGATTCATTCCATGCCTTTGTTTGCTATGATCTATTCCTGTAACATGTTGTTTGATAGCTCTAAATATTGCAACCTGATGTTATTTCTGCCATGCCCAGTGATTTTCTGCTAAGTCTGTGAAACTGTTATTATTTGCAATCTTGCCATGTCCTTTTGAGCATGCTCTAGTGATTTCTGGAGATAGCTCAGTGTTCATGTTTTGTTGTGCTTTACCTGTAAATCATTCCCATGCCTTTTGTTTTCATGTTGAGGTGCTGTAGCATATTGTTTTGATGCTTGCTAGATGCCTAGTTTCTGTTTTGGACAGATTGTTGCTATATCTTGTTTGGAGTGTATGTGTTGCACCGTTGCTCCGTTTTGAGCAATGCTCTATATGAAACTTGCTTAGAATTGCATGTAGTTTCATATTATCATGTTGCATCCTTGTTTTGAGGTGTTTGCTTGATGTTTGGATGCATTTTGCATCAATGCCATGTTTAACTTGTTTTGTTCATATCTTCTAGGCCGTAGCTCTGAATCTAATGAACTTTATATGTAACTTGACTAGAATTTCGTGTAGATCATTTTGGTGCATCTTAACTTGCTGTTTAACCACTTGAACATAAGGTTTATTCAGTTCTGGACCAATTTCGAAATTTGCATATGGGGACTTACCGGATTTGTTATATGTTGTTTCCGGCCTCATTTAAACTTGCTTTGATATGTTGTTCTTGTATGCATCATCTCTTGCCCTGAGTAGCCTCATGTAGCCTTGTCATGCATCATACTTGGTTGAGCATCATGCCTTGTTCATGTGTGGTGTGTTTACCATGTTGTGTGCTTCTTCTCGATAGTTCCCGTTTCGTTGCGATCGTGAGGATTCGTTCGTCTACGCGTGGTTCGTCTTCGTGGCTTCATCTTCTTCATGGACTCGTTCTTCTTCCTAGCGGGATTTCAGGCAAGATGACCGTCACCTTGGATCTCACTACTATCATTGCTATGCTAGTTGCTTCGTTCTATCGCTATGCTGCGTTACCTACCACTTGCTTATCAAGCCTCCCAAATTGCCATGAACCTCTAACCTTTGTCACCCTTCCTAGCAAACCGTTGTTTGGCTATGTTACCGCTTTTTGCTCAGCCCCTCTTATAGCGTTGTTAGTTGCAGGTGAAGATGAAGTTTGCTCCATGTTGGAGTATGTTTATGTTGGGATATCACAATATTTCTTATATTATTAATGCATCTATATACTTGGTAAGGGTGGAAGGCTCGGCCTTATGCCTGGTGTTTTGTTCCACTCTTGCCACCCTATTTTCCGTCATACCGGTGTTATGTTCCTTGATTTTGCGTCCCTTACGCGGTTGGGTGATTTATTGGACCCCCTTGACAGTTCGCTTTGAATAAAACTCCTCCAGCAAGGCCCAACCTTGGTCTTACCATTTGTCTATCACCTATTTCTTTTCCCTTGGGAGTCGCGCTCCCGAGGGTCATCTTTATTTAACCCCCCCGGGCCAGTGCTTCTCTAAGTGTTGGTCCGAACCGAGCAGCCTGCGGGGCCACCTCGGGGAAACTCGAGGCCTGGTTTTACTCGTAGCTTGACTTATCCAGTGTTGCCCTGAGAACGAGATATGTGCAGCTCCTATCGGGATTGTCGGCACATCGGGCGGCTTTGCTGGTCTTGTTTTACCATTGTCGAAATGTCTTGTAAACCGGGATTCTGAGACTGATCGGGTCTTCCTGGGAGAAGGAATATCTTTTGTTGACCGTGAGAGCTTATAATGGGCTAAGTTGGGACACCCCTGCAGGGTATAAACTTTCGAGAGCCGTGCCCGCGGTTATGTGGCAGATGGGAATTTGTTAATGTCCGGTTGTAGAGAACTTGATACTTGACTTAACTAAAACGCATCAACCGCGTGTGTAGCCATGATGGTCTCTTCTCGGCAGAGTCCGGGAAGTGAACACGGTTTTTGGGGTTATGTTTGACGTAAGTAGGAGTTCAGGATCACTTCTTGATCATTACTAGTTTACGACCGTTCTGTTGCTTCTCTTCTCGCTCTTATTTGCGTATGTTAGCCACCATACATTGCTTAGTCGCTGCTGCAACCTCACCACTTTACCCCTTCCTTACCCATTAAGCTTTGCTAGTCTTGATACCCATGGTAATGGGATTGCTGAGTCCTCGTGGCTCACAGATTACTACAACACCAGTTGCAGGTACAGGTTTTGCGATGATCCTGACGTGAGAGCGATGTTACTTGTTTTGGAGTTCTTCTTCTGCTTCTTCGATCAGGGGATAGGTTCTAGGTCGGCAGCCTGGGCTAGCAGGGTGGATGTCGTTTGAGATTCTGTTTGTGTTTCATCCGTAGTCGGATGTTGATCTTATGTATGATGTATTGATGTACTCTTGTGGCATTTGTATGCCTTGTATGTATCCCCATCTATTATGTAATGTTGATGTAATGATATCCACCTTGCAAAAGCGTTTCCAATATGCGGGTCTATCCTTGGTGGGACCTTCGAGTTCCTCTCGGATAGGGTCGCATATTGGGCGTGATAAGTTGGTATCAGAGCCTCGACCGACCCTAGGAGCCCCCCTTGATTGATCGTATAGTTTGGCCGTTGTTGAGTCTAGAAGAAAACTATTTCTGAGTCTAGTTATATCAGAGAGTAGGAATTCTTTTACTCCTCTGCCCCTTCGTCGCTCTGGTAAGGAATCTTGACGTAGGTGTTTTGAATTACTCCTCTTCCCCTTCAAACTTTTCTTAGGATCACGCAGTTGGTTTTCCGATCGTTGTTCCTCAGCTCTTTGCATCCGGTTCAGTTCTCGTCAAGGTGATTCGACCCTCTCCGTTTTCGCAAGTTCAATCCTATGTTGTCTTTCTTTTCCCACCCGCCCACCCTTTTTTCTTCTTCTTGGAGCCGGAGTCCCTAATCGAGTATCCATCCTACTCGTACGAAGCCTTTGCATTCTTTCAACCGGTGTTTTCTCTTCAAGCTATTCGTAATGACAACATACGTTATTCCCTTTGTCATCGATATGTTACTTGCCCGAGATTCGATCGTCGGTATCTTCATACCTAGTTCAATCTCGTTACCAGCAAGTCTCTTTACTCGTTCCGTAATGCATGATCCCGCAACTAACTCATTAGTCACATTGCTTGCAAGGCTTCTTATGATGTGCATTACCGAGAGGGCCCAGAGATACCTCTCCGATATTCGGAGTGACAAATCCTAATCTCGATCTATGCCAACCCAACAAACACCTTCGGAGATACCTGTAGAGCATCTTTATAATCACCCAGCTATGTTGTGACGTTTGATAGCACACAAGGCATTCCTCCGGTATCCGGGAGTTGCATAATCTCATAGTCGAAGGAATATGTATTTGACATGAAGATAGCAATAGCAATAAAACTGAACAATCAATATGCTAAGCTAACGAATGGGTCTTGTCCATCACATCATTCTCTTAATGATGTGATCCCGTTCATCAAATGACAACACATGTCTATGGTTAGGAAACTTAACCATCTTTGATTAACGAGCTAGTCTAGTAGAGGCTTACAAGGGACACGGTGTTTTGTCTATGTATCCACACATGTATCAAGTTTCCGGTTAATACATTTCTAGCATGAATAATAAACTTTTATCATGATATAAGGAAATATAAAATTAAAACTTTATTATTGCCTCCAGGGCATATTTCCTTCAGTCTCCCACTTGCACTAGAGTCAATAATCTAGATTACATAGTAATGATTCGGACGCCCATGGAGTCCTGGTGCTGATCATGTTTTGCTCGTGGAAGAGGCTTATTCAACGGGTCTGCAACATTCAGATCCGTATGTATTTTGCAAATCTCTATGTCGCCCTCCTTGACTTGATCACGGATGGAGTTGAAGCATCTCTTGATGTGTTTGGTTCTTTTGTGAAATCTGGATTCCTTCGCCAAGGCAATTGCTCCAGTATTGTCACAAAAGATTTTCATTGGACCCGATGCACTAGGTATTACACCTAGATCGGATATGAACTCCTTCATCCAGACTCCTTCATTTGCTGCTTCCGAAGCAGCTATGTACTCCGCTTCACACGTAGATCCCGCCATGACGCTCTGCTTGGAACTGCACCAACTGACAGCTTCACCATTCAATATAAATATTTATCCGGTTTGTGACTTAGAGTCATCTGGATCAGTGTCAAAGCTAGCATCGACGTAACCATTTACGACGAGCTCTTTGTCACCTCCATAAACGAGAAACATATCTTTAGTTCTTTTTCAGATACTTCAGGATGTTCTTGACCGCTGTTCAGTGATCCACTCCTGGATTACTTTGGTACCTCCCTGCTAAACTTATAGCAAGACACACATCAGGTCTAGTACACAACATAGCATAGATGATAGAACCTATGGCTGAGGCATAGGGAATGACTTTCATTTTCTCTCTATCTTCTGTAGTGGTCGGGCATTGAGTCTGACTCAACTTCACACCTTGTAACACAGGCAAGAACCCTTTCTTTGCCTGATCCATTTTGAACTTCTTAAAAACTTTATCAAGGTATGTGCTTTGTGAAAGTCCAATTAAGCATCTTGATCTATCTCTATAGACCTCGATGCCCAATATATAAGCAACTTCACCGAGGTCTTTCATTGAAAAACATTTATTCAAGTATCCTTTTATGCTATCCAAAAATTCTACATCATTTCCAATCAACAATATGTCATCCACATATAATATTAGAAATGCTATAGAGCTCCCACTCACTTTCTTGTAAATACAGGCTTCTCCGAAAGTCTGTATAAAACCATATGCTTTGATCACCTCGTCAAAGCGTATATTCCAGCTCCGAGATGCTTGCACCAGTCCATAGATGGATCGCTGGAGATTGCACACTTTGTTAGCACCTTTAAGATTGACAAAACGTTCTGGTTGCATCATATACAACTCTTCTTTGAGAAATCCATTAAGGAATGCAGTTTTGACGTCCATTTGCCAGATGTCATAATCATAAAATGCGACAATTGCTAACATGATTCGGACAGACTTAAGCATCGCTATGGGTGAGAAGGTCTCATCGTAGTCAACTCCTTGAACTTGTCAAAAACCTTTTGCGACAAGTCGAGCTTTGTAGACAGTAACATTACCATCAGCGTCAGTCTTCTTCTTGAAGATCCATTTATTCTCTATGGCTCGCCGATCATCGGGCAAGTCCACCAAAGCCCATACTTTGTTCTCATACATGGATCCTATCTCGGATTTCATGGCCTCAAGCCATTTATCGGAATCTGGGCTCATCATAGCTTCTTCATAGTTCGTAGGTTCGTCATGGTCAAGTAACATGACTTCAAGAACAGGATTACCGTACCACTCTGGTGCGGATCGTGCCCTGGTTGACCTACGAGGCTCAGTAGTAACTTGATCTGAAGATTCGTGATCATCATCATTAGCTTCCTCTCTAGTAGGTGTAGGCATCACTGGAACGGTTTTCTTTGATGAGCTACTTTCCAATTCGAGAGAATGTACAATTACCTCATCAAGTTCTACTTTCCTCCCACTCACTTCTTTCGAGAGAAACTCCTTCTCTAGAAAGTTTCCATTCTTGGCAACAAAGATCTTGCCTTCAGATCTGTGGTAGAAGGTGTACCCAATTGTTTCCTTAGGGTATCCTATGAAGATGCACGTTCGAGCTTATCAGGCTGAAGCCTTTTGACATAAGTGTCGCAACCCCAAACTTTAATAAACGACAGCTTAGGTTTCTTGCCAAACCACAGTTCATACGGTGTCGTCACAACGGATTTAGACGATGCCCTATTTAACGGGAATGCAGCTGTCTCTAACGCATAACCCCAAAACTATAATGGTAAATCGGTAAGAGACATCATAGATCGCACCATATATAATAAAGTACGGTTATGATGTTCGGACACACCATTACGCTGTGGTGTTCCAGGCTGCATGAGTTGTGAAACTATTCCACATTGTTTTAAATGAAGCCCAAACTCGTAACTCAAATATTCGCCTCCGCGATCAGATCATAGAAACTTTATTTTCTTGTTACGATGATTCTCCACTTCACTCTGAAATTCTTTGAACTTTTCAAATGTTTCAAACTTGTGTTTCATCAAATAGATATAGCCATATCTGCTAAAATCATCTATGAAGGTCAGAAAATAACGATACCAGCCGCGAGCCTCAACACTCATCAGACCGCATACATCGGTATGTATTATTTCAAATAAGTCATTAGC
This sequence comes from Aegilops tauschii subsp. strangulata, assembly GCF_002575655.3. Taxonomy (NCBI): domain Eukaryota; kingdom Viridiplantae; phylum Streptophyta; class Magnoliopsida; order Poales; family Poaceae; genus Aegilops; species Aegilops tauschii. Next base: position 363,379,872 of record NC_053039.3, read on the forward strand.
TCGTTCCATTGTTCCGGAGAACGGAGTTTTAGTCATCTTGCCCATGAGGCATGGTTCGGAAATATCAAATGATTCATAATCAAGTGATTCCAAAAGCCCATATGCATGGAGTTTCTTCATGCGCTTTACACCAATATGACTTAAACGGCAGTGCCACAAATATGTTGCACTATCATTATCAACTTTGCATCTTTTGGCATCAATATTATGAATATGTGTATCACCACAATCGAGATTCAACAAAAATAGACCACTCTTCAAGGGTGCATGACCATAAAAGAGATTACTCATATAAATAGAACAACCATTATTCTCTGATTTAAATGAATAACCGTCTCGCACTAAACAAGATCCCGATATAATGTTCATGCTCAACGCTGGCACCAAATAACAATTATTCAGGTCTAAAACTAATCCCGAAGGTAGATGTAGAGGTAGCGTGCCAACGGCAATCACATCGACTTTGAAACCATTTCCGATGCGCATCATCACCTCGTCCTTAGCCAATCTTCGTTTAATCCATAGCCCCTGTTTCGAGTTACAAATATGAGCACCCGAACCAGTATCAAATACCCAGGCGCTACTACGAGCATTAGTAAGGTACACATCAATAGCATGTATATCAAATATACCTTTGTTCACTTTGCTATCCTTCTTATCCGCAAAATACTTGGGGCAGTTCCACTTCCAGTGACCAGTCCCTTTGTAGTAGAAGCACTCAGTTTCAGGCTTAGGTCCAGCTTTGGGTTTCTTCCCGGGAGTGGCAACTTGCTTGCCATTCTTCTTGAAGTTCCCCTTCTTTCCCTTGCCCTTTTCCTTGAAACTAGTGGTCTTGTTAACCATCAACACTTGATGCTCCTTCTTGATTTCTACCTCCACAGCTTTGAACATTGCGAAGAGCTCGGGAATTGTGTTATCCATCCCTTGCATATTATAGTTCATCATGAAGCCTTTATAGCTTGGTGGCAGTGATTGGAGAACTCTGTCAATAACACTATCATCTGGAAGATTAACTCCCAGCTGAATCAAGTGATTATGATACCCAGAAATTTTGAGTATGTGTTCACTGACAGAACTATTCTCCTCCATCTTGCAGCTATAGAACTTGTCGGAGACTTCATATCTCTCAACTCGGGCATTTGTTTGAAATATTAACTTCAACTCTTGGAACATCTCATATGGTCCATGACGTTCAAAACGTCTTTGAAGTCCTGATTCTAAGTCGTAAAGCATGGCACACTGAAGTATCGAGTAGTCATCAAATCGAGCTTGCCATACGTTCATAACATCAACATCTGCTCCTGCAGCTGGCCTTTCACCTAGCGGTCCATCAAGGACATAATTCTTCTGTGCAGCAATGAGCATAATCCTTAAGTTACGGACCCAGCCCATGTAGTTTCTACCATCATCTTTCAACTTAGCTTTCTATAGGAATGCATTAAAATTCAAGGGAACGGTAGCACGGGCCATTGATCTACAACATAGATATGCAAAAACTATCAGGACTAAGTTCATGATAAATTAAGTTTAATTAATCATATTACTTAAGAACTCCCACTTAGATAGACATCCCTCAAGTCATCTAAATGATACGTGATCCAAATCAACTAAACCATGTCCCATCATCACGTGAGATGGAGTAGTTATCAATGGTGAACATCTCTATGTTGATCATATCTACTATATGATTCACGTTCGACCTTTCGGTCTCCAGTGTTTTGAGGCCATGTATGTACATGCTAGGCTCGTCAAGTTTAACCTGAGTATTCCGCATTTGCAAAACTGTCTTGCACCCGTTGTATGTGAACGTAGAGCCTATCACACCAGATCATCACGTGGTGTCTCAGCGCGACGAACTATCGCAACGGTGCATACTCAGGGAGAACACTTATACATTGAAATTTTAGTAAGGGATCATCTTATAATGCTACTGTCGTAGTAAGCAAAATAAGATGTATAAAAGATAAACATCACATGCAATCAAAATATGTGACATGATATGTCCATGATCATCTTGTGCCTTTGATCTCCATCTCCAAAGCACCGTCATGATCTTCATCGTCACCGGCTTGACACCTTGAACTCCATCGTAGCGTCGTGGTCGTCTCGCCAACTATTGCTTCTACAACTATCGCTAACGCATAGTGATAAAGTAAAGCAATTACATGGCGTTTGCATTTCATACAATAAAGCGACAACCATAAGGCTCCTGCCAGTTGCCGATAACTTTTACAAAACATGATCATCTCATACAACAACGTATATCACATCATGTCTTGACCATATCACATCACAACATGCCCTGCAAAAACAAGTTAGACGTCCTCTATTTTGTTGTTGCAAGTTTTGCGTGGCTGCTACGGGCTTCTAGCAAGAACCGTTCTTACCTACGCATCAAAACCACAACGGTGTTTCATCAAGTTTGTTGTTTTAACCTTCAACAAGGATCGGCCGCAGTCAAATTCGATTCCACTAAAGTTGGAGAAACAGACACCCGCCAGCCACCTTTATGCAAAACTAGTTGCATGTGTGTCGGTGGAACCGGTCTCATGAACGTGGTCATGTAAGGTTGGTCCGGGCGCTTCATCCAACAATACCGCCAAATCAAAATAAGACGTTGGTGGTAAGCTGTATGACTATGACTGCCCACAACTTTTTGTGTTCTACTCGTGCATATCATCTACGCATAGACCTGACTCGGATGCCATTGTTGGGAAACGTATCATGCAATTTAGAAAAATCATGCGCTCATGCAAGATCTATCTAGGAGATGCATAGCAACAAGAGGGGGAGAGTGTGTCCACGTACCCTCGTAGACCAAAAGCGGAAGTGTTTGACAACACGGTTGATGTAGTCGAACTTCTTCTCGTTCCGACCGATCAAGCACCGAATGTACGACACCTCCGAGTTCTGGACACGTTCAGCTCGATGACGTCCCTCGAACTCTTGATCCAGCAAAGTGTCAAGGGGAGTTCCGTCAACACGACGGCGTGGTGACAGTGATGGTGAAGTGATCCGCGCAGGGCTTCGCCTAAGCACTACGAGAATATGACCGGAGGCGTAAACTGTGGAGGGGGGCGTCGCACACGGCTAACAATTGTTGGTATGTGTTCTAGGCGCCCCCTCCCCATGTTTATATAGGTGGGAGGGGGAGGGTGTCGGTGTCAAAACCGGCGGATCTCGGGTAGGGGGTCCCGAACTGTGCGTCTAAGGTCGATGGTAACAGGAGACAGGGGACACGATGTTTACCTAGGTTTGGGCCCTCTCTACGAAGGTAATACCCTACTTCTTGCTTGATTGATCTTGATGAATATGAGTGTTACAAGAGTTGATCTACCATGAGATCGTAATGGCTAAAACCCTAAAAGTCTAGCCTGTATGACCATGATTATGATTGCCCCTACGGACTAAACCCTCCGGTCTATATAGACACCGGAGGGAACTAGGGTTGTACAAAGTCGGTTACAGAGAAAGGAATCTTCATATCTGGGCGCCAAGCTTGCCTTCCATGCCAAGGAGAGTCCCATCCGGACACGGGAGAGAGTCTTCGGTCTTGTATCCTCACAGCCCCTCAGTCCGGCCCACGTTACATAGTCCGGACGCCCGAGGACCCCTTAATCCAGGACTCCCTCAGTAGCCCCTGAACCAGGCTTCAATGACGATGTGTCCAGCACGCAAATCGTCTTCGGCATTGCAAGGCAGGTTCCTTCTCCGAATACTCCAAAACGGTCTTCAAACGCAACGAGCGTGTCCAGTTCTGCAAAACAAGTACCACACACAACCGTAGAGAGTATAATATTTCACGAGTCCAATCTGCTGACAACTTTTTGTAGCGTGACATCACGTCTCTCCCCGGTTATTATTTCGAACCGTTTTTGTCCTGTCGATCCACGTTTCGAGACGCGGTTTTATTGGCACGTCTTGTTGAAGCAGAGATCGTGTCCCCTTATCACGGGATTCTCATCAATACGGGCGTGGGTAATCCAACCGTACCATCTGCACAGTCCTTGGGAATAGGCGAGTTACAAGGCGAGTGGGGAGGCATTTGATATTCACTGCATTTATAAGGAGATAAGGATTCCTTTCTTTCACCCGCGCCGTCTCTCTCTCTCTCTCTCTCTCTCTCTCTCTGCCCTCCCATTCTCGAGCTCCAGCGCCCAAGTCCTCATCTTTTCTGCCTCAAGAAAGCACTCGATCATGTCCGAATCTGGAGCGCAAGGCAAGTGGATGGCCTCCTCTGTAAAGGAGAAGGACATCACCGAGCTTCGGGAGGCCGGGTACCTGGCCAAAGAAATCGCCCACCAGCTTCCGGCAAAGGGGCAGATCGTCCCCACCCCGAAGCCCAATGAAAGGGTGGTGTTCACCCCCACTTCATCCGCGGGCTAGGGTTTCCCCTCCACCCTTTCGTCCATGGACTCATGTTTTATTATGGGCTAGATTTCCATGATCTAGCCCCAAACTCTTTCCTCAACATCTCGGCATTTATTGTCGTGTGCGAGGCCTTCCTCCGCATTCCTCCCCACTTCGGACTGTGCCTTAAGATCTTCAACGTGAAGTTGAAGGTGGTGGATGGCCAACACGCAGAGTGCGGAGGTGCCATGGTGAGCAAGATGCCCAACGTCACATGGCCCAAAGGTACCTTTGTGGAGACCGTCAAAGAGTGGCAGAAACTGTGGTTCTATATCACAGAGCCCCGCGACGCTACCTGGGCTGCGGCTCCCGAATTCAAGTCTGGAGCCCTGCTACCTCTTGAGCTTGCGTTGGTTTTTCCCTTGAAGAGGAAAGGGTGATGCAGCAAAGTAGCGTAAGTATTTCCCTCAGTTTTTGAGAACCAAGCTATCAATCCAGTAGGAGGTTACACACAAGTCGCCTTATACCTGCACAAACAAATAAGAACCTTGCAACCAACGCGATAAAGGGGTTGTCAATCCCTTCACGGCCACTTGCAAAAGTGAGATCTGATAGAGATAATAAGATAAATATTTTTGGTATTTTTATGATAGAGACTGAAAGTAAAGATTGCAAAGTAAAAATAGATTGGAAACTTATATGATGGAAAATAGACCCGGGGGCCATAGGTTTCACTAGTGGCTTCTCTCAAGAAGCATAAGTATTACGGTGGGTGAACAAATTACTGTCGAGCAATTGATAGAAAAGTGCATAATTATGAGAATATCTAGGCATGATCATGTATATAGGCATCACGTCCGCGACTAGTAGACCGAAACGATTCTGCATCTACTACTATTACTCCACACATCGACCGCTATCCAGCATGCATCTAGAGTATTAAGTTCATAAGAACGGAGTAACGCATTAGGCAAGATGACATGATGTAGAGGGATAAACTCAAGCAATATGATATAAACCCCATCTTTTTATCCTCGATGGCAACAATACAATACGTGCCTTGCTGCCCCTGCTGTCACTGGGAAAGGACACCGCAAGATTGAACCCATAGCTAAGCACTTCTCCCATTGCAAGAAAGATCAGTCTAGTAGGCCAAACCAAACTAATAATTCCAAGAGACTTGCAAAGATAACCAATCATACATAAAAGAATTCAGAGGAGATTCAAATATTATTCATAGATAATCTTGATCATAAACCTACAATTCATCGGATCTCGACAAACACACCGCAAAAAGAATTACATCGAATAGATCTCCAAGAAGATCGAGGAGAACTTTGTATTGAGATCCAAAGAGAGAGAAGAAGCCATCTAGCTAATAACTATGGACCCGAAGGTCTGTGGTAAACTACTCACACATCAACGGAGAGGCTATGGTGTTGATGTAGAAGCCCTCCGTGATCGATTCCCCCTCCGGCGGAGCGCCGAAAAAGGCCCCAAGATGGGATCTCACGGGTACAGAAGGTTGAGGCGGTGGAAATAAGGTTTCGTGGTGCTCCTGGATGTTTTCGGGGTATATGGGTATATATAGGAGGAAGAAGTAGGTCGGTGGAGCTGCGAGGGGCCCACGAGGGTGGGGGGCGCGCCTCCCTACCTCATGGCCTCCTCGCTTCTTTCTTGACTTCCACTCCAAGTCCTCTGGATAACGTTTGTTCCAAAAATAACTCTCCCGAAGGTTTCATTCCGTTTGGACTCCGTTTGATATTCCTTTTCTGCGAAACACTGAAATAGGCAAAAGAACAACAATTTGCACTAGGCCTTCGGTTAATAGGTTAGTCCCAAAAATAATATAAAAGTACTTAGTAAAGCCCATTAAACATCCAAAACAGATAATATAATAGCATGGAACAATCAAAAATTATAGATACGTTGGAGACGTATCAAGCATCCCCAAGCTTAATTCCTGCTCGTCCCCGAGTAGGTAAATGATAAAAACAGAATTTTTGATGTGGAATGCTACCTAGCATATTTCTCAATGTAATTTCCTTTATTGTGGCATGAATGTTCAGATCCGAAAGATTCAAGCCAAAAGTTTAATATTGACATGAAAATAATAATACTTCAAGCATACTAACAAAGCAATCATGTCTTCTCAAAATAACATGGCCAAAGAAAGTTATCCCTACAAAATCATATAGTCTGGCTATGCTCTATCTTCATCACACAAAGTATTTAATCATGCACAACCCCGATGACAAGCCAAGCAATTGTTTCATACTTTTGATGTTCTCAAACTTTTTCAATCTTCACGCAATACATGAGCGTGAGCCATGGGCATAGCACTATATGTGGAATAGAATGGTGGTTGTGGAGAAGACAAAAAGGAGAAGATAGTCTCACATCAACTAGGCGTATCAACGGGCTATGGAGATGCCCATCAATAAATATCAATGAGAGTGAGTAGGGATTGCCATGCAACGGATGCACTAGAGCTATAAGTGTATGAAAGCTCAACAAAAGAAACTAAGTGGGTGTGCATCCAACTCGCTTGCTCACGAAGACTTAGGGCATTTTGAGGAAGCCCATCATTGGAATATACAAGCCAAGTTCTATAATGATTCCCCCTAGTATATGAAAGTGACAACATAGGAGACTCTCTATCATGAAGATCATGGTGCTACTTTGAAGCACAAGTGTGGTAAAAGGATAGTAACATTGTCCCTTCTCTCTTTTTCTCTCATTTTCTTTTTTTGGGCCTTTCTCTTTTTTTTATGGCCTATTTTTTTTCTTTTTTTTTCTTTTCGTCCGGAGTCTCATCCCGACTTGTGGGGGAATCATAGTCTCCATCATCCTTTCCTCACTTGGGACAATGCTCTAATAATGATGGTCATCACACTTTTATTTACTTATAACTCAATACTTAGAACAAAATATGACTCTATGTGAATGCCTCCGGAGGTGTACCGGGATATGTAATGAATCAAGAGTGACATGTATGAAAGAATTATAAACGTGGCTTTGCCACAAATACAATGTCAACTACATGATCATGCAAAGCAATATGACAATGATGAAGCGTGTCATAATAAACGGAACGGTGGTAAGTTGCATGGCAATATATCTTGGAATGGCTATGGAAATGCCATAATAGGTAGGTATGGTGGCGTTTTTGAGGAAGGTATATGGTGGGTGTATGATACCGGCGAAAGGTGCCCGGCATTAGAGAGGCTAGCAATGGTGGAAGGGTGAGAGTGCGTATAATCCATGGACTCAACATTAGTCATAAAGAACTCACATACTTATTGCAAAAATCTATTACTTATTGAAACAAAGTACTAAGTGCATGCTCCTAGGGGGATAGATTGGTAGGAAAAGACCATCGCTCGTCCCCGAGCGCCACTCATAAGGAAGACAATCAATAAATAAAACATGCTCCGACTTCATCACATAACGGTTCACCATACATTCATGCTACGGGAATCACAAACTTTAGAACAAGTATTTCTCAAATTCACAACTACTCAACTAGCATGACTCTAATATCACCATCTTCATATCTCAAAACAATTATAAAGAATCAAACTTCTCATAGTATTCGATGCACTTTATATGATAGTTTTTATTATACCCATCTTGGATGCTCATCATATTAGGACTAATTTTATAGCCAAAGCAAACTACCATGCTGTTCTAAAAGACTCTCAAAATAATATAAGTGAAGCACGAGAGATCAATTATTTCTATAAAATAAAACCACCACCATGCTCTAAAAGATATAACTGAAGCACTAGAGCAAAATTATCTAGCTCAAAAGATATAAGTGAAGCACATAGAGTATTCTAATAAATTCCGATTTATGTGTGTCTCTCCCAAAAGGTGTGTACAGAAAGGATTATTGTGGTAAAATAAAAAGCAAAGACTCAAATCATACAAGACGCTCCAAGGAAAACACATATCATGTGGTGAATAAAAATATAGCATCAAGTAAAGTTACCGATAGACGAAAGAGGGGATGCCTTCCGGGGCATCCCCAAGCTTAGGCTTTTGGTTGTCCTTGAATTTTACCTTGGGGTGCCTTGGGCATCCCCAAGCTTAGGCTCTTTCCACTCCTTATTCCATAATCCATCAAATCTTTACCCAAAACTTGAAAACTTCACAACACAAAACTCAACAGAAAATCTCATGAGCTCCGTTAGCGAAAGAAAACAGACCACCACTTAAAGGTACTGTAATGAACTCATTCTTTATTTATATTGGTGTTAAACCTACTGTATTCCAACTTCTCTATGGTTCATACCCTCCTATACTACTCATAGATTCATCAAAATAAGCAAACAACACACGAAAAACAGAATCTATCAAAAACAGAACAGTCTGTAGTAATCTGGATCAAACGCAAACTTTATGTAACTCAAAAATTCTATAAAAATAGGACGACCTAGATATTTTTTTATTGATCTACTGCAACTGGAATCAGTATTTTATCACGTTCTGGTTAATTTTGACAATTGTTTTCGTGAGCAGAAAGTTCCTGATTTTTTTCAGCAAGATCAAATAACTATCATCCAAGAAGATCCTATAGGTTTTACTTGGCACAAACACTAATTAAAACATAAAACCACATCTAACCAGAGGCTAGATCAAATACTTATTACTAAACAGAAACAAAAATAAAATTGGGTTGCCTCCCAACAAGCGCTATCGTTTAACGCCCCTAACTAGGCATTAAGATTTCGATGATGCTCACATGAAAGACAAGAATTGAAGCGCAAAGAGAGCATCATGAAACACGTGACAAACACATCTAAGTCTAACATACTTCCTATGCATAGGCATTTTATAGGAAAACAAATTAGCAAGACAAGCAAGATCTAGCATATGCAAGGAAGAAGAAAGAAACAATAGCAATCTCAACATAACGAGAGGAAATTTAGTGACATGTAAATTTCTACAACCATATTTTCCTCTCTCATAATAATTACATGTAGGATCATAAGCAAATTCAACAATATAGCTATCAGAAAACATATTCTTAACACGATCCACATGTATGCAAAGTTGACACTCTTTCAAAATAGTGGGATTAACATTAACTAAAGTCATGACCTCTCCAAACCCACTTTTATCAAAAACTTCATAAGATTGAACATTCTCCAAATATGTGGGATCTAAAGTTGACACTCTTCCAAACCCACTTTCAATATTATTGCAAACATTATTATCAATCTCATATTCATCCTGAGGCTTAAATAAATTTTCAAAATCATAAGAAGAATCACCCCAATCATGATCATTGCAAGAAATAGTAGTCATAGCAAAACTAGCATCCCCAAGCTTGAGCTTTTGCATATCATTAACACAATTGACATCAAGAAAATTTATAATAACATCATTGCAATCATGATTTTCATCGAAGGAACTATCAAGTATGGGTGCAATAGCAGCGATCTCATGTTTAACATAAGGAACTATAGCAAATTCATCTTCATAAATATTGGCCTCATGGCCAAAAGAATAGCAAGCATCATGTTCATCAAGGGATATTTCAATCAAATCATCGGAATCATAATTATCTATAGATTCATGCATATCATTATTTTCTTCAGAAGCAACGGTCATTCTTTCAATAAATTCTTTGACATACACATTATGAGCATAGTTTTCGTAGCAATATTTAAGTATGTCAAAATTTTCACATTCGTAGAGAGTAATATCATACTTTTCAATCAAAGAAGCAACTTCATAAGCACCCTTAAAAGCAACAAATTCTTCAATTTGGTCGATATCATAGTAATTATAAACACCCTTTGCATAAGAAGATAAGATTTAATTATCATTAAACTCACATAGGTAGGGAAGGTGTTTTTTAGGGTTCTTAGAGCAACAAGTAAAATCATAAATTTCACAAAGATTCCAAGCATAACACATCAATCTGTTTATTTGATCCCATAAGAGTCTCCCTTTTTCAGACAAACGGTGACGCACAAAATGAGCATGCTCATCTAAAGATTTCCCATCAACTAGGCTAGTTGGGGTTTCAGCACGAGCGCATAAGGATCGAAGATGATCCAAGTAGAACACTTTAAGTGGATCCATATCAATAGATTTTTAGCAAGCAAAGATGCAAGCAAATAGAAGGCACATGGAAACACAAACAAAAAGACATACGGGAAGAAAGCGAAGAAAAGGCGAATAAAACGGCAAGGGTGAAGTGGGGGAGAGGAAAATAAGAGGCAAATGGCGAATAATGTAATGCGAGGGATAAGAGTTGTGGTGGGTACTTCGTATGTCTTGACTTGACTTGGCAACTGCGCCAGAGATGGCTAGATGCTGGGAGATCAAATCTTGACTTGACTTGGCGTAAGCCTCCCCGGCAATGGCGCCAGAAATCCTTCTTGCTACCTCTTGAGCTTGCGTTGGTTTTTTCCTTGAAGAGGAAAGGTGATGCAGCAAAGTAGCGTAAGTATTTCCCTCAGTTTTTGAGAACCAAGGTATCAATCCAGTAGGAGGTTACACACAAGTCGCCTTATACCTGCACAAACAAATAAGAACCTTGCAACCAACGCGACGAAGGGGTTGTCAATCCCTTCACGGCCACTTGCAAAAGTGAGATCTGATAGAGATAATAAGATAAATATTTTTGGTATTTTTATGATAGAGACTGAAAGTAAAGATTGCAAAGTAAAAATAGATTGGAAACTTATATGATGGAAAATAGACCCCGGGGCCATAGGTTTCACTAGTGGCTTCTCTCAAGATAGCATAAGTATTACGGTGGGTGAACAAATTACTGTCGAGCAATTGATAGAAAAGTGCATAATTATGAGAATATCTAGGCGTGATCATGTATATAGGCATCACATCCGCGACTAGTAGACCGAAACGATTCTGAATCTAGTACTATTACTCCACACATCGACCGCTATCCAGCATGCATCTAGAGTATTAAGTTCATAAGAACGGAGTAACACATTAGGCAAGATGACATGATGTAGAGGGATAAACTCAAGCAATATGATATAAACCCCATCTGTTTATCCTCAATGGCAACAATACAATACGTGCCTTGCTGCCCCTGCTGTCACTGGAAAATGACACCGCAAGATTGAACCCAAAGCTAAGCACTTCTCCCATTGCAAGAAAGATCAATCTAGTAGGCCAAACCAAACTGATAATTCGAAGAGACTTGGAAAGATAACCAATCATACATAAAAGAATTCAGAGGAGATTCAAATATTGTTCATAGATAATCTTGATCATAAACCCACAATTCATCGGATCTCGACAAACACACCGCAAAAAGAATTACATCGAATAGATCTCCAAGAAGATCGAGGAGAACTTTGTATTGAGATCCAAAGAGAGAGAATAATCCATCTAGCTAATAACTATGGACCCGAAGGTCTGTGGTAAACTACTCACACATCATCGGCGAGGCTATGGTGTTGATGTAGAAGCCCTCCATGATCGATTCCCCCTCCGGTGGAGCACCGAAAAAGGCCCCAAGATGGGGTCTCACGGGTACAGAAGGTTGCGGCGGTGGAAATAGGGTTTCATGGTGCTCCTGGATGTTTTTGGGGTATATGGGTATATATAGGAGGAAGAAGTAGGTCGGTGGAGCTGCGAGGGGCCCACGAGGGTGGGGGTGCGCCCAGGGGGTAGGCGCGCCTCCCTGCCTCGTGGCCTCCTCGCTTCTTTCTTGACGTCCACTCCAAGTCCTCTGGATCACGTTTGTTCCAAAATTAACTCTCCCGAAGGTTTCATTCCGTTTGGACTCCGTTTGATATTCCTTTTCTGTGAAACACTGAAATAGGCAAAAAACAGCAATTTGCACTGGGCTTCGGTTAATAGGTTAGTCCCAAAAATAATATAAAAGTGCTTAGTAATGCCCATTAAACATCCAAAACAGATAATATAATAGCATGGAACAATCAAAAATTATAGATACGTTGGAGACATATCAAGCCCCAATGCGGCTCACCTCCTTGCTAGAGAAGGGCCTGAATTGGTCTTTGTCAGACGAGCTGATAGCGCTGCAAACGCGCATCCAGAGCATGGTGGACAAGAACATCAAGCTCGTCAATGTGATCCAGGTGATGCTAGTTCGCCGGATCCTTCCATGCCAGAGCCGGATTTGCCATTTATGGGAGTTCAATCGGGCCGAGCACTAGTCCTTGCAACGGTTCTTCGGAACTACGCACGAAGACATCTGGAAGGTGCTCTTTAAGGGCAACGAGGCGCGGCCGGAGACGAGCGAGGATCGTGGGCATGCCCTAGCCCATCCCGCCAATGTAGTAAGTCTTTCGCGTTTCAAGGTGTATCCTTTACTTGCTTATTCAGGGAAGATACCCAAACCTCACTATTTATTTTTTCAGGGCTGGACAAAGAAGGCGGAGCAGATTAAGTGTCTGGCTCCGCTGCCTGAGGAACCAGCCATCCCGCTTCTGACGAAGATGCTGGTTCCGTCGCCCTACCAGGCGCCGGAGAAGAAGGCCAAGAAGAAGGCTAAGGGGGCCAGGAGTGGCCTCCGCTGCAAGGGCGCTTTGGACGCGACGTCCGAAGACACCGAGACTCATTCCTCTGCCGCCGAGGATGACGACGAGGAGGAGGAGGAAGAAAGCAACTCTCCCCCTGAGGGGGGGAAGGAAGAAGAGGACGGCCTCCACAAATCTGGAGGCAGAGGCGTCCAAGAGGGGGAAGGGTTCCCTCGCGGATAACTCCGCGTGGGATATCGACAGCAGCCCAGAGCCGCGCCCCCGAGACAAGCCCCTGGCCAAATCGTGAGTACTAAAAAATCCAGATGCATTCATATATCCGGCCTCTCCACTCGATAGTCTTAATATGTTGAGTCATTCACTTGCAGCCCGGCTCGGTCCAACCTCGAGCGGTCCTCATCTTCGGGGAATTCGTTGGACCTGAAGGCGATGGACAGCGGGTCCCTTCCGGCGGCCTCCTCTCCCAGGGCCATGGATGACACCGAGGTGTTGTCCCGAAGGATCTCAGCCCGGGGAGAGACTCAGGAGGCCGCCAGGGCGGCGCCGGAGGGTAAAACCTCGGCCACCGGACACATGGGGGAGCAAATCCTCATGGAGACCGGCGATGGGGGCCATATTCAGTTCGGCCCCCAGCCAAATACGGTCCCGGAGACCTATACGTCTCCGGAATCTGGCGAGCCACCTCCTTCGAAAGAAGGAGGTGTGCCTATTCTGCCGGTGACCTCTGTGCAACCAGAGGCACCGGATGCTCTCCTAGAAGCGCTGCGAAGTGCTTCCATTGTGGAGGAACACCGTACCCTCATGGGTACGGTGATTGAAAATATTCTATCCGCGAAGAGCGGACTGACCGAAGCCTGCACAAGCCTTCTAACAGGCTTTGAGGTAAGCAACACGATTATGTGAAAATAATTTCACAGTATAGACAGTAGCCCCTGAGACTCTGTTCGGTGTTCGGAAAGAAAAGCCGGAAGAGGATCGAAGAATGTTCGCGGGAGACTAACCATATGTGTCTATGTGATTGAGTAGGTGTCATTGCTGACTGTGACCTCCCACGCTGTCGAAGTCTCCGTACTGAAGCAGAGGCTGGAGCAGGCCGAGGACGAGCTCGGCCAAGCAAGGAAGCAGCTGGAGGATAAGCAAGGTATGTAATGACCTGCTGTATATTCGGAAAGAATAGATGATTTGTATTGACCATAGTGTCATGATATTTGTAGGGGTGGCGACCGAGGTCGAGGCCCTTAAAAAGGCGCTGGCCGAGGCTGAGGAGAGAGCTGCCAAGGAGCGAGCCGCCCGCGAAAAGCACGAGGCCAGGGTCGGTGAGGTCCAGCAAGAGCTCCAGGATGACGTGAAGAAATGCGAGTCCTTGGAGCGCGATATTTCGGCTCAAGAGATCGAACTCGCCAAGGCTCGCCAAAGCGCACAAGATGCCCGAGTTGAAGCCCAGGGCGCTCTCTAGGAGATTCAAGAGGCCAAGAGGATTGCGGCGGGTAAGGCCTTCATTATGCAGGGCAAATATGTGAAGAAGAGGTACCTCTTACTAACCCGGATTTGGAGTTCTCCAGGAGCGTTTGTGGATTTGCTGCGCAGTGTTTCTGACGCTGCGGCATTCTTCCGAGCCGAAGAGGGGAGCTCAACGGAGAAGCTGTTTTGGTCGCAATACCTTTCGCCAGAACATCCGGTGCCCTTTAGCGACCAGCTCAAATAGCTGGTCGAACTGCATAGGGTGGACGAACTAGCCATGAAGGATTTAATAATCCGTCTGTGGCCTGCCGAAGCTATACCCAGCAGCTACTTCGGGCTCGTAAAGCGGTTGGTCAATGCCTGCCCCCGGCTTGATGTTATCAAGCGCTCGATCTGCATCGAGGGTGCGCGGATGGCCTTCGCCCGCGTCAAGGTGCAGTGGGCGAAGATGAACACCGTCAATCTCGTGACCGAGGGACCTCCAGAGGGCAAGGTACACCGCACGCCCGAGCTATATTTTGACAATGTCCTGGAGGGATCCCGCATTGTGGCAGAGCAGTGTGCGAAAGATGTGATCTTTGAATGAATACATTCATACTATCTCGCTCTGTATTATGAAACAAAGTCGATTATGTAATGTAATGTTTTTTTAAAATTTGACCTCCTGTGCGGCCGTTTTTATGAAATCTGAGAGTTGGCCAGTCGTCGGCTTCAGCCCCCACATAGGTAGTACGGGGGTGTTCGGGGTGGAATCTAAACACTCTTGATCCAATTATTTGGTCCTTGAAGGAGGTGTTTAGCGCAACGAACCAGGCAATCGGACTATGTGGCTTTATCACCCTCACTTAGCCAGAGGAGTTTGACAATAAGAATTTAGGCGCAGCCCCTAGTATCCGAACTAGGGTGCTGTAAACACCTGATCGGGTAAGAACCGATTCCTCGCGTAATGCAGAAAAAATCGCTAAAGATTTGAAACCTCTGAAGAGCTGACCGGCTCACGCCGCATCATGATAGTCAGTTTTCGGCTTTCTCTACTGAGGTGCTCATCCGGATAAACCAGGACACAATCGCAGTAGTTCTCCCTTTACTACCCTAGCCGATATAGCGGAATGTAAGGTAGTAAGCACAGGAGCCGGGCAACCCAACTATTGACCAAAGACATGATTCAGAGCCAATGCATATAATGCTAAATTCGGGGTGCCGAACTATACTGTAAAAAGTGTTCGGACTTTGGTGTCGTATTATGGGGCGCAATGAAGCCCCTGGCGGATTAAAGCGTACCAAAGTGTACGGGTGCAATTTGATAAGATTATCAAGAGAGAAAAAAAAGAGTAGCAAGCTAGTGCCATAGAAGTTGGGCCGCAAACTGTTTCCATTATAGTTTGATTAATACGTCAAAGCATATCTGTACAAGTAGTGTAATAAGCAACGGGGCTATTTAATATGCCACGACCAAGGGAGAGCTGTGTGCGGGTCCTGAAAACAGGTAGAGTGATCGTTAAAGAGACCACCTAGAAATGCCCTTATACACCAATGCTTCTTGTCGTCTTGGTGTATCTATCCTTCGAAAGGATAGGTGATCAGGCCGTCAAGAAAGGCCTGCGGAAAAGAAAACCTCAAAAGGGGAAAAAGGAAAAAGGAAAAAGTGAAAGTAAGTGTGTCTAGGGAAGGTCGAGCCGTATTATGGATCACAGTCTAATTATGCCTCCGTCTATGCCCATGGTATTTTGAGTGCGTAGTTATGTACACGCGGTACGAACGCCGCCACTTGGTCGGGACTGGGACGGAGGCCAAATTGCTAGTCGAGCTCTTGACGAGCTGGTCTGTCCTGCTGCAGAGTAGTCCGGACTCGTTTGACAGTGTTCGGGAGCTCAGCCGCTGAATTAAGGTTCTGCTTAAAAAGGCCGCTCTGTACTTCTGCTGCTAAAGCAGCGGTGTGCTCCTCGGTACGGAGGGAGCGTTCCGTGTTTCCATTGACTATTATGACGCCGCGTGGTCCGGGCATCTTGAGCTTGAGATAAGCATAGTGTGGCACCGCGTTGAATCGAGCAAATGCGGTTCGTCCGAGCAGTGCGTGATAGCCACTGCGGAAGGGGACGATATCGAAGATCAACTCTTCGCTTCGGAAGTTGTCCGGGGATCCGAAGACAACCTTTAGTGTGATTGAGCCCGTACAGCAGGCCTCTACACCTGGTATGACTCCTTTAAAGGTAGTCTTTGTGGGTTTGATCCGTGAGGGATTAATGCCCATTTTGCGAGTTGTATCCTGATAGAGCAGGTTCAGGCTGCTACCACCATCCATGAGGACTCGCGTGAGATGGAATCCATCAATTATTGGGTCGAGGACCAGTGCGACTGAACTGCCATGACGGATACTAGTCGGATGGTCCCTGCGATCGAAAGTGATCGGACAGGAAGACCATGGGTTGAACTTTTGGGCGACTGGCTCCATCGCGTAGACGTCCCTGAGCACGCGTTTGCGCTCCCTCTTGGGGATATGGGTAGCGTATATCATGTTTACTGTTTTAACTTGGGGAGGGAACTTCTTCTGTCCTCCTGTCTTCGGCGGACGGGACTCCTCATCATCGTCCTCGCTTTGCGAGCCCTTCTCCGTGTTCTCGGCATTTAACTTGCCGGCCTGTTTAAAAACCCAACAGTCTCTGTTGGTATGGTTGGCTGGTTTGTCTGGGGTGCCATGGATTTGGCATGGACGATCGAGTATGCGGTCCAAGCTGGATGGGCCCGGAATGTTTCTTTTATATGGCTTCTTCCGATGGCCGGACTTGGAGCCGCTGAATCCGGCGTTGACCGTCGTGTCATCGGTATTGTAACCGTTGCTTCGACGCTTGTGCCTGTTGCGTCGGGGCTTGCCGTTGCTGTTTTTGGCCTCAGAGGTGCCAGCTTCGCTTCCAGTGTTATTGCTACGGGCTAGCCAACTATCCTCACCCGCACAAAAGCGGGTCATGAGTGCTGTGAGGGCTGCCATCGACTTCGGCTTTTCTTGGCCAGGTGACGGGATAGCCATTCGTCACGGATGCTATGCTTAAAGGCCACTAGGGCTTCGGCATCTGGGCAGTCGACGTTCTGGTTCTTTTTAGTTAGGAACCTGGTCCAGAATTTCCTGGCTGACTCTCCGGGCTGTTGGACTATGTGACTTAAGTCATCGGCATCTGGAGGTCGTACGTATGTACCTTGGAAGTTGTCACGGAAGGCGTCTTCCAAGTCCTCCCAGCTGCCAATAGAGTTTTCAGGCAGACTGTTTAACCAGTGCCGAGCTGGCCCTTTGAGTTTTAGCGGGAGGTATTTGATGGCGTGAAGGTCGTCATCGCGGGCCATATGAATATGGAGAAGAAAGTCCTCAATCCATACCGCGGGATCTGTTGTTCCATCATATGATTCGATATTTATGGGTTTAAACCCTTCTGGGAATTCATGCTCCATTACTTTGTCAGTGAAGCAGAGGGGGTGTACGGCGCCTCTGTATCGGGCCATGTCGCGACGTAGTTCAGATGTAACCTGTCTGCGGTTTTCGGCCCGGGCGTGGTTATGTTTATCACGTCCGGCTAGATGGCCATCGTTGCGTGTCGGGGCATGCCCCCGTGATCCGTAGATCGATCTGGTCTGACCTGCTCTGTTCTTTAGGTCCTGCCGCAGGTCATATGTATAACACTGAGCTGTTTTATCTCTCCCTTTATGGTGAGGTAAGACGGGCTGGAGTTCGGCTTGAGGTGCCGCTTTATCCCGGCCGCGTGGTGGTCGATCAGCCGCTTATGCGCTGATGCTACGGGCTCCAACGCCTCATCATCGAATTGGGGTAACAATTTGCGCTTCGGGTAACTTTTGGTTGGGCGTTCGAGGCCGTATTCCTCGGCTGCTAGGACATTAGTCCATCTGTCGTTGAGCAGATCTTGATCAGCTTGAAGCTGCTGCTGCTTCTTTTTCAGGCTCCTCGCAGTGGCTATTAGCTGGTGCTTAAAGCGCTCCTGCTCGAGAGGTTCCTCAGGCATGATGAAATCCTCGTTGCCGAGGCTCACCTCATCCTCGGAGAGTGGAAGATAATTACTGTCCTCCGAGTCTTCGTTTACGGCCTGTTCATCAGGGCTGACTCGCTCGTCCTCCCGTTCGTCCTGTTCGGAGGTTGGCTCAACGGAGTATTCCTTGTCTTCGGCATCGTCCGGAGTATTGTTTTCTGTCGTGCCAGTATCGCTATCTTTTCCACGACGTGATTTAGAGCGGCGCCGCTGACGTCGGCGTTTTGGCTGTGTCTCAGGAGGTTTATCCTCGACTGGATCCTTCTCATTATCGCCATTGTTCTCCTTAGGTGTATCCACCATGTACATGTCGTACGAAGAAGTGGCCCTCCAGCACCCGGTAAACGGCGGGTTTTGGCCCTGCTCCTCTTCGTCATCGTCGTCCATACAGTCAATGTCTTCGGAGCCGTAAGCGAGCATGTCGGTTAAGTCTTCAACGATGGCTATGAAGTGGGAGGTGGGTGGGAAGCAAAATTCCCCATCATCAGCCCCCAGCTCAAACCGGATATAATTTGGCTGTGAGTCCCCTGCTAAGGAGAGGGTTTTTAATGAGTTTAGCACGTCACCTAAAGGTGAGTGCCGGAAGATGTCCGCGGCGCTGAATTCAACGATCGGCGCCCGATCAGGCTCGATGGCCGCGGATGCACGTGGTTCGGAACCTATGGCCGGAGACGAATCCGCGGTTCCGATGACGCAGATCCCGCTTGAGGTTGGGTGTGTGTGCGGCTCCAACGCCGCTGAGACTGCGGCTTCCGTGGCAGGGTTGAGCTTTCCGTCCTCAGATGGCGCGATCTGCTCCGGATCTAGGGCCAAAGCAGTTACAGGCCCTATCTCCTGGGTATGGTCCGATGAAAGATTTAAGTAATGTTCATCGCGGAGGCAGGGAGCGGCTGCCATGGGCTCGAATCCATCGAAGATCAAGTCTCCGCGGATATCAGCGACATAGTTCAAGCTTCCAAATCTGACCTGATGGCCAGGGGCATAGTTGTCGATCTGCTCTAGATGGCCAAGCGAGTTGGCCCACAGTGCGAAGCCGCCGAATATGAAGATCTGTCCGGGGAGGAATACTTCCCCTTGGACAGCATTGTTGTAGATGATTGACGGGGCCGTCAAACCTCTTGAAGACGACACAGCGGAACTCTCAATGAAAGCACCAATGTCGGTGTCAAAACCGGTGGATCTCGGATAGGGGGTCCCGAACTGTGCGTCTAAGGTCGATGGTAACAGGAGACAGGGGACACGATGTTTACCTAGGTTTTGGCCCTCTCTACGGAGGTAATACCCTACTTCCTGCTTGATTGATCTTGATGAATATGAGTGTTACAAGAGTTGACCTACCACGAGATCGTAATGGCTAAAACCCTAAAAGTCTAGCCTGTATGACTATGATAATGATTGCCCCTATGGACTAAACCCTCTGGTTTATATAGACACCGGAGGGAACTAGGGTTGTACAAAGTCGGTTATAGAGAAAGGAATCTTCATATCCGGGCGCCAAGCTTGCCTTCCACGCCAAGGAGACTCCCATCCGGACACGGGAGAGAGTCTTCGGTCTTGTATCCTCACAGCCCCTCAATCCAGCCCACGTTACATAGTCCGGACGCCCGAGGACCCCTTAATCCAGGACTCCCTCGGAGGGGTGCTGCCTTGGGCGCCCCAAGTAGGAGGAATCCTACTTGGGGTCCCTATTCCAATTCGCCCCCTTTCCTTTTACCGGAGGGGGAAAAAGGGAAGAGAGGGAGGAGGAAGGGAAGGGGGCGGAACCCCCTCCTCCTTCTCCTATTCGGCCTCCTTCCTTAGGGGGGCGCCACCCCTTGTGGGCTAGTGTGCTCCCCTCCTATGGCCCATAAGGCCCATTATTCCCCCGGGGGGTTCCGGTACCCCCCCCCAGTACTGCGATATGTACCCGATACACCCCGGAACGCTTCTGGTGTCCGAATACTATCATCCTATATATTAATCTTTACCTCTCGACCATTTCAAGACTCCTCGTCATGTCTGTGATCTCATCCGGGACTCCGAACAACATTCGGTCACCAAATCACATAACTCATATAATACAAAATCGTCATTGAACGTTAAGCGTGCGGACCCTACGGGTTCGAGAACTATGTAGACATGACCGAGACACCTCTCCGGTCAATAACCAACAGTGGAACTGGATGCTCATATTGGTTCCTACATATTCTACGAAGATCTTTATCGGTCATACCGTAATGATAACATACGTTATTCCCTTTGTTGGAAATATGCCCTAGAGGCAATAATAAAATGGTTACTATTATATTTCCTTGTTCATGATAATTGTCTATTGTTCATGCTATAATTGTATTAACCGGAAACCGTAATACATGTGTGAATACATAGACCACAACATGTCCCTAGTGAGCCTCTAGTTGACTAGCTCGTTGATCAATAGATGGTTGTGGTTTCCTGACCATGGAGATTGGATGTTGTTTATAACGGGATCACATCATGAGGAGAATGATGTGATGGACAAGACCCAATCCTAAGCATAGCACAAGATCGCGTAGTTCGTTTGCTAGAGCTTTTCTAATGTCAAGTATCATTTCCTTAGACCATGAGATTGTGCAACTCCCGGATACCGTAGGAATGCTTTGGGTGTATCAAACGTCACAACGTAACTGGGTGGCTATAAAGGTGCACTACAGGTATCTCTGAAAGTGTCTGTTGTGTTGGCACGAATCGAGACTGGGATTTGTCACTCCGTATGACGGAGAGGTATCTCCGGGCCCACTCGGTAATGCATCATCATAATGAGCTCAATGTGACTATGGAGTTAGCCACGGGATCATGCGTTACGAAACGAGTAAAGAGACTTGCCGGTAACGAAATTGAATAAGGTATAGGGATACCGACGATTGAATCTCTGGCAAGTAACATACTGATGGAAAAAGGGAATTGTATACGGGGTTGATTGAATCCCGGTTCATCCGATGAGATCATCGTGGAACATGTGGGAGACAATATGGGTATCCAGATCCCGCTGTTGGTTATTGGCCGGAGAGGCATCTCGGTCATGTCTGCATGGTTCCCGAACCTGTAGGGTTCGGTGACGCTAGAGTTGTAATGGGAATTGTATGTGGTTACCGAAAGTTGTTCGGAGTCTGGGATGAGATCCCGGACGTAACGAGGAGTTCTGGAATGGTTCGGAGGTAAAGATTTATATATGGAAAGTCCTATTTTTGCCATCGAAAAATGTTCGGGATTTTTCGGTATTGTACCGGGAAGGTTCTAGAAGGTTCCAGAGTGGGGCCCACCTGCAAGGGGGGACTGTTGGGGAACGTAGCAATAATTCAAAATTTTCCTACGTGTCACCAAGATCAATCTAGGAGATGCTAGCAACGAGAGAGAGGGAGTCCATCTTCATACCCTTGAAGATCGCTAAGCGGAAGCGTTACAAGAACGCGGTTGATGGAGTCGTACTCGCGGCGATTCAAATCGTGGAAGATCCGATCTAGCGCCGAACGGACGGCGCCTCCGCGTTCAACACACGTACAGCCCGGGGACGTCTCCTCCTTCTTGATCCAGGAAGGGGAGAGGAGAAGTTGAGGGAGAACTCCAGCAGCACGACGGCATGGTGGCAATGGAGCTCGTGGTTCTCCGGCAGAGCTTCGCTAAGCACTACGGAGGAGGAGGAGGAGTTGGAGGAGGAGAGGGCTGCGCCAGGCCAGGGGGTGCGGCTGCCCTCTCTCCCCCTCACTATATATAGGGGGAAGGGGGGTGGAGGAGGCGCCCAAGGGTTCCCTAGGGGAGGGGCGGCGGCCACAGGGGAAACCCTAGATGGGTTTGGGCGCCCCCACCCCTGGGAAACTTGCCCCCCAAGCCGGGAGGGGTGGCTGCCCTAGGGGTGGCGCCCCCACCTCTCCTGGTTACGTGAGAGGGGTTGGGAGGGGCGCACAACCCCTTAGTGGGCTGGTTTGCCCCTTCCCCTTGGCCCATAAGGCCCCCCCAACGCTTGCCGGGGCCTCCGAAACACCTTTCGGTCACGCTGGTCGTCACCCGGTACTCCCAGAACAATTCCGGACTCCAATACCCTTCGTCCAATATATCGATCTTCACCTCCGGACCACTTCGGAGTTCCTCGTCACGTCCGGGATCTCATCCGGGACTCCGAACAACCTTCGGTAACCACATACTATTTCCCATAACAACTCTAGCGTCACCGAACCTTAAGTGTGTAGACCCTACGGGTTCGGGAACCATGCAGACATGACCGAGACACCTCTCCGGCCAATAACCAATAGCGGGATCTGGATACCCATATTGGCTCCCACATGTTCCACGATGATCTCATCGGATGAACCACGATGTCGGGGATTCAATCAATCCCGTATACAATTCCCTTTGTCTGTCGGTATCTGCCCGAGATTCGATCATCGGTATCCCAATACCTTGTTCAATCTCGTTACCGGCAAGTCTCTTTACTTGTTCCGTAACGCATGATCCCGTGGCTAACTCATTAGTCACATTGAGCTCATTATGATGATGCATTATCGAGTGGGCCCAGAGATACCTCTCCGTCATACGGAGTGACAAATCCCAGTCTCGATTCGTGCCAACCCAACAGACACTTTCGGAGATACCTGTAGTGCACCTTTATAGCCACCCAGTTACGTTGTGACGTTTGGTACACCCAAAGCATTCCTACGGTATTCGGGAGTTGCACAATCTCATGGTCTAAGGAAATGATACTTAACATTAGAAAAGCTCTTAGCAAACGAACTACACGATCTTGTGCTATGCTTAGGATTGGGTCTTGTCCATCACATCATTCTCCTAATGATGTGATCCCGTTATCAATGACATCCAATGTCCATGGTCAGGAAACCATAACCATCTATTGATCAACGAGCTAGTCAACTAGAGGCTTACTAGGGACATGTTGTGGTCTATGTATTCACACATGTATTACGGTTTCCAGTTAATACAATTATAGCATGAACAATAGACAATTATCATGAACAAGGAAATACAATAATAAACATTTTATTATTGCCTCTAGGGCATATTTCCAACAGTCTCCCACTTGCACTAGAGTCAATAATCTAGTTCACATCACTATGTGATTGTAATGAATCCAACACCCATGGGGTTTGTTCATATCTCGCTTGTGATAGAGGTTCTTAGTCAACGGGTCTGAACCTTTCAGATCCGTGTGTGCTTTACGAATATCTATGTCATCTTGTGGATGCTACCACGCGCTACTTGGAGCCATTTCAAGTATCTGCTCTACTATACGAATCCGGTTTACTACTCAGAGTCATCCGGATTAGTGTCAAAGTTCGCATCGACGTAACCCTTTACGACGAACTCCTTTTCACCTCCATAATCGAGAAAATTCCTTAGTCCACTAGTTACTAAGGATAAGTTTGACCGCTGTCATGTGATCCATTCCTGGATCACTCTTGTACCCCTTGACTAACTCATGGCAAGGCACACTTTAGGTGCGGTACACAGCATAGCATACTGTAGAGCCTACGTCTAAAGCATAGGGGACGACCTTCGTCCTTTCTCTCTCTTCTGCCGTGGTCAGGTCTTGAGTCTTACTCAATACTCTCACCTTGTAACACAGCCAAGAACTCCTTCTTTGCTGATCTATTTTGAACTCCTTCAAAATCTTGTCACGGTATGTATTCATTTGAAAGTACTATTAAGCGTTTTTGATCTATCCTTATAGATCTTGATGCTCAATGTTCAAGTAGCTTAATCCAGGTTTTCCATTGAAAAACACTTTTCAAATAACCCTGTATGCTTTCCAGAAATTCTACATCATTTCTGATCAACAATATGTTGACAACATATACTCATCAAAAATTCTATGGTGCTCCCACTCACTTCTTTGGAAATACAAGTTTCTCATAAACCTTGTAAAAACCCAAAATCTTTGATCATCTCATCAAAGCGTACATTCCAACTCCGAGATGCTTACTCCAGTCCTTAGAAGGATTGCTGGAGCTTTGCATACTTGTTAGCATCTTTCAGGATTGACAAAACCTTCTGGTTGTATCACATACAACCTTTCCTCAAGAAAATCGTCGAGGAAACAATGTTTTTTGACATCCTATCTGCAAGATTTCATAAATAATGCAGTAACTGCTAATATAATTCCAACAAACTCTTAGCATCGCTACGAGTGAGAAAATCTCATCGTAGTCAACTCCTTGAACTTGTCGGAAAACATCTTAACGACAAGTCGAGCTTTCTTAATGGTGACACTTACCATCATTGTCCGTCTTCCTTTTAAAATCCATCTGCACCCGACAGCCTTACGACCATCAAGTAGTTCTTCCAAAGTCTATACTTTGTTTCTATACATGGATCCTCTCTCGGATTTTATGTCCTCGAGCCATTCGTCGGAATCTGGGCCCACCATCGCCTCCATAGCTTGTAGGTTCATTGTTGTCTAGCAAAATGACTTCCAAGACAGGATTACGTACCACTCTGAAGTAGTACGCATCCTTGTCGACCTACGAGGTTTGGTAGTGACTTGATCCGAAGTTTCATGATCACTATCATAAGCATCCACTTCAATTGGTGTAGGTGCCACAGGAACAACTTCCTGTGCCCTGCTACACACTAGTTGAAGTGACGGTTCAATAACCTCATCAAGTCTCCACCATCCTCCCACTCAATTCTTTCGAGAGAAACTTTTCCTCGAGAAAGGACCCGTTTCTAGAAACAACCACTTTTGCTTCCAGATCTGAAATAGGAGGTATACCCAACTGTTTTGGGTATTCTATGAAGATGCATTTATCCGCTTTGGGTTCGAGCTTATCAGCCTAAAACTTTTTCACATAAGCGTCGCAGCCCCAAACTTTTAAGAAACGACAGCTTAGGTTTCTCTAAACCATAGTTCATACGGTGTCGTCTCAACGAAATTGCGTGGTGCCCTATTTAAAGTGAATGCGGTTGTCTCTAATGCCTAGCCCATAAACGATAGTGGTAATTTGATAAGAGACATCATGGTATGCACCATATCCAATGGGGTGCAGTTATGATGTTCGGACACACCATCACACTATGGTGTTCCAGGCGGTATTAGTTGTGAAACAATTTCCACGATGTCTTAATTGTGTGCCAAACTCGTAACTCAGATATTCATCTCTATGATCATATCACAGACATTTTATCCTCTTGTCACGACGATCTTCAACTTCACTCTGAAATTACTTGAACCTTTCAATAATTCAGACTTGTGTTTCATCAAGTAAATACACTCAGCATCTACTCAAATCATCTGTGAAGTAAGAACATAACGATATCCACTGCATGCCTCAGCACTCATTGGACTGTGCACATCAAAATGTATTACTTCCAACAAGTTGCTTTCTTGTTCCATCTTACTGAAAACGAGGCCTTTCAGTCATCTTGCCCATGTGTTATGATTTGCATGTCTCAAGTGATTCAAAATCAAGTGAGTCCAAACGATCCATCTGTATGGAGTTTCTTCATGCATATCTACCAATAGACATGGTTCGCATGTCTCAATCTTTTCAAAAATGAGTGAGTCCAAAGATCCATCAACATGGAGCTTCTTCATGCGTTTTATACCAATATGACTCAAATGGCAGTGCCACAAGTATGTGGTACTATCATTACTATTTTATATCTTTTGGCATGAACATGTGTATCACTACGATCGAGATTCAATAAACCATTCATTTTAGCTGCAAGACCATTGAAGGTATTATTCAAATAAACAGAGTAACCATTATTCTCCTTAAATGAATAACCATATTGCGACAAACATAATCCAATCATGTCTATGCTCAACGCAAACACCAAATAACAATTATTTAGGTTTAACACCAATCTCGATGGTAGAGGGAGCATGCGATGCTTGATCACATCAACCTTGGAAACACTTCCAACACATATCGTCATCTCACCTTTAGCTAGTCTCCGTTTATTCCGTAGCCTTTTATTTCGAGTTACCAACACTTAGCAACCGAACCGGTATCTAATACCCTGGTGCTACTAGGAGTACTAGTAAAGTACACATTAATATAATGTATATCCAATATACTTTTGTCGACCTTGCCTGCCTTCTCATCTACCAAGTATCCAGGGTAGTTCTGCTTCAGTTACCGTTCCCCTCATTACAGAAGCACTTAGTCTCGGGTTTGGGTTCAACCTTGGGTTTCTTCACTAGAGCAGTAACTGATTTGCCGTTTCATGAAGTATCCCTTCTTTCCCTTGCCCTTCTTGAAACTAGTGGTTTTACTAACCATCAACAATTGATGCTCCTACTTGATTTCTACTTTCACGGTGTCAAACATCATGAGTTGCTCAAGGATCATCATGTCTATCCCTGATATGTTATAGTTCATCACGAAGCTCTAATAGCTTGGTGTCAGTGACTATGGAGAACCATCACTATCTCATCTGGAAGATTAACTCCCACTCGATTCAAGCGATTGTAGTACTCAGACAATCTGAGCACATGCTCAACGATTGAGCTTTTCTCCCTTAGTTTGCAGGCTTAAGAAACTTGTTAGAGGTCTCATACCTCTTGACGTGGGCACTAGTCTGAAATCCCAATTTTACTCTTTGGAACATCTCATATGTTCTGCGACGTTTCAAAAACGTCTTTGGTGCCACAATTTTAAACCGTTAGCATTACGCACTGAACTATCACGTAGTCATCAAAACGTGTATGTCAGATGTTTCGCAACATCTACAGACGACGCTCAAGGTTCAGCACACCGAGCGGTGCATTAAGGACATAAGCCTTCTGTGCAGCAATGTGGACAATCCTCAGTATACGGACCCAGTCTGCATAATTGCTACTGTCAACTTTCAACTAAATTTTCTCTAGGAACATATCTTAAACAGTAGAACTAAAGCGTAAGCTATGACATAATTTGCAAAGACCTTTTGACTATGTTCATGATAATTAAGTTCATCTGATTATTTAATGAACTCCCACTTAGATAGACATCCCTCTAGTCATCTAAGTGATACATGATCCGAGTCAACTAGGCCGTGTCCGATCATCACGTGAGACGGACTAGTCATCATTGGTGAACATCTTCATGTTGATCGTATCTACTATACGACTCATGTTCGACCTTTTGGTCTCTTGTGTTCCAAGGCCATGTCTGTACATGCTAGGCTCGTCAAGTCAACCTAAGTGTTTCGCATGTGAAAATCTAGCTTACACCCGTTGTATGCGAACATTAGAATCTATCACACCTGATCATCACGTGGTGCTTCGAAACAACGAACCTTCGCAAGGGTGCACAGTTAGGGGGAACACATCTCTTGAAATTTTAGTGAGGGATCATCTTATTTATACTACCGTCGTTCTAAGCAAATAAGATGTAAACATGACAAACATCACATGCAAATCATAAAGTGACATGATATGGCCAGTATCATCTTGCGCCTTTTGATCTCCATCTTCGAGGCACGGCATGATCACCTTCGTCACCGGCATGACACCATGATCTCCATCATCATGATCTCCATCATCGTGTCTTCATGAACTTGTCTCGCCAACTATTACTTCTACTACTATGGCTAACGGTTAGCAATAAAGTAAAGTAATTACATGGCGTTTTTCATTGACACGCAGGTCATACAATAAATTAAGACAACTCCTATGGCTCCTGCTGGTTGTCATACTCATCGACATGCAAGTCGTGATTCCTATTACAAGAACATGATCAATCTCATACATCACATATATATAATTCATCACATCCTTTTGGCCATATCACATCACATAGCATACCCTCCAAAAACAAGTTAGATGTCCTCTAATTGTTGTTGCATGTTTTACGTGGCTGCTATGGGTTTCTAGCAAGGACGTTTCTTACCTACGCAAAACCACAACGGTGATATGACAATTTCTCTTTACCCTTCATAAGGACCCTTTTCATCGAATCCGATCCGACTAAAGTGGGAGAGACAGACACCCGCTAGCCACCTTATGCATCAAGTGCATGTCAGTCGGTGGAACCTATCTCACGTAAGCGTACGTGTAAGGTCGGTCCGGGCCGCTTCATCCCACAATGCCGCCGAATCAAGATAAGACTAGTAACGGCAAGAAAATTGACCAAATCATCGCCCACAACTACTTTGTGTTCTACTCGTGCATAGAATCTACGCATAGACCTAGCTCATGATGCCACTGTTGGGGAACGTAGCAACAATTCAAAATTTTCCTACGTGTCACCAAGATCAATCTAGGAGATGCTAGCAACGAGAGAGAGGGAGTGCATCTTCATACCCTTGAAGATCACTAAGCGGAAGCGTTACAAGAACGCGGTTGATGGAGTCGTACTCGCGGCGATTCAAATCGTGGAAGATCCGATCTAGCGCCGAACGGACAGCGCCTCCGCATTCAACACACGTACAACTCGGGGACGTCTCCTCCTTCTTGATCCAGAAAGGGGAGAGGAGAAGTTGAGGGAGAACTCCAGCAGCACGATGGCATGGTGGCAATGGAGCTCGTGGTTCTTCGGCAGAGCTTCGCTAAGCACTACGGAGGAGGAGGAGAGGGCTGCGCCAGGCCAGGGGGTGCGGCTGCCCTCTCTCTCGCTCACTATATATAGGGGTAAGGGGGTGGAGGAGGCGCCCTAGGGTTCCCTAGGGGAGGGCAGCGGCCACAGGGGAAACCCTAGATGGGTTTGGGCGCCCCCACCCCTGGGAAACTTGCCCCCCAAGCCGGGAGGGGTGGCTGCCCTAGGGGTGGCGCCCCCACCTCTCCTGGTTACGTGAGAGGGGCTGGGAGGGGCGCACAGCCCCTTAGTGGGCTGGTTTGCCCCTTCCCCTTGGCCCATAAGGCCCCCCCACGCTTGCCGGGGCCTCCGAAACACCTTTCGGTCACGCTGGTCGTCACCCGGTACTCCCAGAACAATTTCGGACTCCAATACCCTTCGTCCAATATATCGATCTTCACCTCCGGACCACTCCGGAGTTCCTCGTCACGTCCGGGATCTCATCCGGGACTCCGAACAACCTTCGGTAACCACATACTATTTCCCATAACAACTCTAGCGTCACCGAACTTTAAGTGTGTAGACCCTACAGGTTCGGGAACCATGCAGACATGACCGAGACACCTCTCCGGCCAATAACCAATAGCGGGATCTGGATACCCATATTGGCTCCCACATGTTCCACGATGATCTCATAGGATGAACCACGATGTCGGGGATTCAATCAATCCCGTATACAATTCCCTCTGTCTATCGGTATGTTACTTGCCCGAGATTCGATCGTCGGTATCCCAATACCTCGTTCAATCTCGTTACCGACAAGTCTCTTTACTCATTCCGTAACGTATGATCCCGTGGCTAACTCATTAGTCACATTGAGCTCATTATGATGATGCATTACCGAGTGGGCCCAGAGATACCTCTCCGTCATACGGAGTGACAAATCCCAGTCTCGATTCGTGCAACCCAACAGACACTTTCAGAGATACCTGTAGTGCACCTTTATAGCCACCCAGTTACGCTGTGACGTTTGGTACACCCAAAGCATTTCTATGGTATCCGGGAGTTACACAATCTCATGCTCTAAGGTAATGATACTTGACATTAGAAAAGCTCTTAGCAAATGAACTACACGATCTTGTGATATGCTTAGGATTGGGTCTTGTCCATCACATCATTCTCCTAATGATGTGATCCCGTTATCAATGACATCCAATGTCCATTGTCAGGAAACCATAACCATCTATTGATCAACGAGCTAGTCAACTAGAGGCTTACTAGGGACATGTTGTAGTCTATGTATTCACACATGTGTTACGGTTTCCAGTTAATACAATTATAGCATGAACAATAGACAATTATCATGAACAAGGAAATACAATAATAACCATTTTATTATTGCCTCTGGGGCATATTTCTAACAGGGACCCACTTGAACGTAGGTAGTGGGGCCAAGGCCCCCACACCCCTGGTAAAAGGCGCATCAAGATCCCCCCTTAGAAGGAATAAGATCATATCCCGAAGGGATATGAGCAACATCCCTAAAAAGGGGGGATAACAATCGGTGGGGAAGGGAAAGGATGGGATTTCTTTCCTCCCACCTTTGCCAACGCCCCAATGGACTTGGAGGGCAAGAAACCAGCCCCCTCCAGCCCTATATATAGTGGGGAGGCGCATGGGAGCTGCAACCCTGGCCCCTGGCGCAGCCCTCCCCCCAAGTCCTCCTCGTCCTCCGTTGAGCATAGTGAAGCTCTGCCGGAGAACCACGAGCTCTACCACCACGCCGTCGTGCTGCCGGAGTTCTCCCTCAGCTTCTCCACTCCCCTTGCTGGATCAAGAAGGAGGAGACGTCCCCGGGCTGTACGTGTGTTGAACGCAGAGGCGCCGTCCGTCCGGCGCTTGGATCGGATCTTCCGCGATTTGAATCGCCGCGAGTACGACTCCATCAACCGCGTTCTTGTAACGCTTCTGCTTAGCGATCTTCAAGGGTATGAAGATGCACTCCCTATCTCTCGTTGCTAGCTTCTCCTAGATTGATCTTGGTGACACGTAGGAAAATTTTGAATTATTACTACGTTCCCCAACACCCTTTATCATCGATATGTTACTTGCCTGAGATTCGATCATCGGTATCTTCATACCTAGTTCAATCCCGTTACCAGCAAGTCTCTTTACTCGTTCCATAATGCATCATCCCGCAACTAACTCATTAGTCACATTGCTTGCAAGGCTTCTTATGATGTGCATTACCGAGAGGGCCCAGAGATACCTCTCCGATATTCGGAGTGACAAATCCTAATCTCGATCTATGCCAACCCAACAAACACCTTCAAAGATACCTGTAGAGCATCTTGATAATCACCTAGTTACGTTGTGACGTTTGATAGCACACAAGGTATTCCTCCGGTATCCGGGAGTTGCATAATCTCATAGTCGAAGGAATATGTATTTGACATGAAGAAAGCAATAGCAATAAAACTGTACGATCAATATGCTAAGCTAAAAAATGGGTCTTGTCCATCACATCAATCTCCTAATGATGTGATCCCGTTCATCAAATGACAACACATGTCTATGGTTAGGAAACTTAACCATCTTTGATTAACGAGCTAGTCTAGTAGAGGCTTACTAGGGACACCGTGTTTCGTCTGTGTATCCACACATGTATCAAGTTTCCGGTTAATACAATTCTAGCATGAATAATAAACATTTATCATGATATAAGGAAATATAAAATAACAACTTTATTATTGCCTCTAGGGCATATTTCCTTCATTTTTCACTGTAGGAGTTTTCCACATAAAAAAGATGTGCGGTAGTTGCATGTCAAGGCATGACCCGCAATTGCACACGTTGTGCAGCGGTTGCATGTCCACACCTAAAGTTTTTTGTGCGCGCAACTACATGTGCTACAACCCTTATGCAAATGTTGCGGACACAATGCATACGCAACTAGGGGTGTCGGGGTGCTAGGAATGGGTGTGAGCCGGTAATAGGGATGGCAATGGGTACCTATTACCCACGTACCCTGCGGGTAAAAATCCTATTAGGGTAAGGGTATGGGACAAAAAGTTACCCATGGGTATGTAAATAGGGAAATCTCAAACCCACCGGTACGGGTATAAGATCATATAACCCATACCCACATACCCATGTACCCTTATAAAATCTAGCAAGTACGAAAAAATTACCTCCACCCTTTGTCATGAGTTTGTGAACTTAAAAATGTATGACTATGCACTACTGTTTATGACTACTATGTGTTGATGTTTTGAAGTGTTGTTGTTTACAAGAAAGTGCTGATGTTTATAAAATGTGGTGTGTCTATGATGTGTTGTTGTTTATAAGTATGTATTGATCTTATTATGTGTTGTTGTTTATAAATTATGATTGTATCTTGTTGTTATGATTATGTGTCGCTCAAATTGATGTTATGCAAACATGGTTATTTTTACCCGCGGGTACCCATTTACCCTATGGGAAAAATTTGTACCCATTAGCGGGTATGGGTACAGATGACGGGTAAGATTAAATGGGACGGGTAAGGGTATGTGGTAGCTCCACCCGTACCCAAACCCTATGGGTGCCATCCGCCTGGTAAGGTGTAATAAGTATTTTTATTTTATTTCTTCATTACATAAAAGATTTTGTTTTTTGTACTCTATAATCAACTGTATTTTTCGGTTACTATTATTTTCTTCATTTTTGTCCATCCTTGTTTCTCGTCGACGTACATGAATACCTAGACCTGATGTACATGAATTGTATTTGTTTTTTTTTTGGGGGAAAGGCCATCATGGCTAGCTTTATTGAACTAAAGAACAATTACATCGTTTATTAGTTGGCTAAGTAAAAAACCCGGTGGTTCATTAGCCCAACTATTGTCACACTTATTACAAAAACTGAACTTTGCTAGCTTGTGAGCAACAGAATTTGCATCACGAAAACAATGCTTAAAGATGACCTTCCCTATTGACGTAGCTATATCAACGCATTCCGCAAAGATTGCCGCTGCCGCATCCCACCATTGAGCCTGCCCTTGACAGTAATTCATCACATTCAAATAATCGGATTCTGCTTCAACTATGTTAAAACCCAAAGAATTTGCCAGGTTTAGTCCATCGCGCATTGCCATTGCTTCAACAGTCATTGCGTCAGCTGCGTTTTGGATGAGTCTACATTGAGCTGCTATGAATATTCCTCTTGCATCACGCAAAATTGCCGCTGTTGCACCCAAGCCATCATCTACATGGAACGAGGCATCAACATTAAGTTTAACGAAGTTGGGTTCTGGTCTCGTCCACTTATGTTCACTCGTCTATGGCTTTTGAATTGACTTCACATATTTCCCGACAATAGCCAAGATCGGACCAGGCCACCGGAGTGGAGGAGGGCAAGAATCATGATGTGTATGTTGCCTACGCAGCCACCATAAATACCGGCATCCGGTGGCGAAAACTTCTTTGCAGTTCAGACTTGGCATAACTGACAAGGGAACGTCTGACTCAACGAGTAGATGTTCCAAAGTTACCGATCCCGAACGATCAATGTGTAAAGCACTGTTTACCTTATCAATAAGGCCCAGATCAGTCCACAATCTCTTGGCAAGTATGCATTGAAAGAGCAGGTGTCTCACATCTGCAGGGCCATTCTTGCATATCGGACATACACCACTCACAGGCAAGTGTTTATTTGATAAGATTGATTTCAGAGGGACAATTCCTCGGAGCGCTCTCCAACAAAAAAATTTGTACTTTTCGTGGAACTTGCAACTCCCAGAGGTGATTCCATATTGCTGATTGCCTGGTACTACTGGACGTGAGATTATCTCCTACTTTGCCTCCGTATTTATGTGCCCATTGTTCGTGGTAAGCAGTCCGAAAAAAAATCCCTTAACTCGTAAGATGCCAAGCAACAAAATCATCAAAGGCTTGAAAGTTTATCGAAATCTGCAGAATCCTTCTTACATCCACAGGGTTAAAGATGTCTCTGATCAAGTCGTCATCCCACTGTCCTGTAACTGGATCAAGTAGCTCCACCACCTTAGATATCACGGTGTGTCCCCGAGGAGTTAAAATCTTCCTGTCCGGACTTGCAGGAACCCATGGATCATTCCATATATTCACCTTCTCTCCCGAACCAATTCGCCAAATATAGCCACGCTTAAAAGTGGCAAGACCCGCAATGGTACTCTGCCATGTAAAAGAAGATCCTTTTTTGGGGCCTGCAGAGAGTAAATCAGTGGATGGGAAGTATTTGGCCTTCAAGATTTGGGAACAAATAGATTCTGGATTTGTAATCAGCCTCCAACATTGCTTAGCTAATAAAGCCAAATTAAAGGAGTGTAGATCCCTGAATCCCATACCACCATCACATTTTGGAATGCATAATTTCCACCAAGAAAACCAATGCATCTTTTTATTTTCTTCATCATATCCCCACCAAAATTGTGCAATCACATCTGTAATATCTTTACACACTCCCTTCGGAATGCAGAATACAGACATAGCAAAAACTGGAATGGCCTCTGCAACAGCTTTCAATAGAATTTCCTTCCCTCCTGTAGATAACGGTTTCTCTCAGTGGTAGTCAACATTACAAGCAGACAAGCAAATAAGGCCCAGTCCAGCCCAATAAGAAAAATACAAACAGAACACAGCACACAGGGCAACTGGGCGAAGTTCTCAAGAAAGAAAACCGGGGACAACGTTCCAGACTGAGAAAAAATTGGAGTGAATTATAAAAAACCCACCACGTTTGAAGTTATGCTTCGAAATTGTCACCACATTTCTTGCATGCCCCCAAAATCTACCTCATTTCTTGTTAATTTTTTCAATAAACACAAATGACCGATTTAGGACTAATCAAACCAATTTCTGACATGTTAGGCCGGCTGGTCAGGTCCAAGTGGCACTAAAAGTCAACAGAATTGCCTAAAAAAGACTAAAAGTCGACACAAAAGCATTGACAGTTAAGTTGGATGTGGGTGAAGTTCTCAAGAAAGAAAACCGGGGACAACGTTCCAGGCGGAGAAAAATCGCATCGGATGAAACTGGTGACATCATTCAACCGAGACTTCGTTAAGTCTGTGAGCATTAGTCGCTTACCAGAAACAATATGATACATCATAAAACGAAGCATAAAATAGCTACCAAACACACGCGAAAAAAGAAAGAGTACTCGTGACAAACACATGACCCACCCCACGGCAACCAGCAACTCATCTGCGTGACTCGACACAGTTTTGAAGCTTTATTCAGAACTCTATGCAGTAGCGATGGGGTTGGAGGTCTGGCTCCCCATGGACTTGAAGGCTTCGAACCTCGGCTCCTTGTCCTCGAACTTGTGGCGCACGTACAGCTTCATGTAGTCCTCGAACACGAACCTGGGGTACGCCCCGCCGGCCGCCTCCGCCAGCGCCGGCGCCGGGAAGATCACCGCGTCGCTGGCCGGGTTGTAGAAGGAGGCGATGGACATCCGGTTGCCGTCGGCCTGCGCGACCACGCGGTGGAGCACGCTCTTGTACCTGCCGTTGGTGATCACCTCCAGCTGGTCGCCCAGGTTGACGACGATGGAGTGGCGCGTGGGCGGCACATCCACCCACTCGCCGTCCTTGAGCAGCTGGAGGCCGCCGACGCGGTCGTCCTGGAAGAGCAGGATGATGCCGCCGGCGTCGGTGTGGGCGCGGAGGCCCTTGACGAGGTCGGGGCGCGGGCACGGCGGGTAGCTGCTGACCTTGGTGCCGAAGGTGGGGACGCCCTTGGAGCCCCGGAACGCCCGCGTGAGGTACCCTTTCTCGAGGCCGAGGTTCTCGCAGAGCAGGTCCAGCAGCCGCTCCGCCAGCCTCTCCAGCTCCGCCGCGAACTGCTTCATCACCCGCCGGTACTCGTCGTCGAGGTCGGGTATCTCGGCGATGTTGGGCTCCGGGAGGTGGCGCACGAAGAAGGTGCTCTCCCAGTCCAGGTTCTCCGCCGCCTTGTCGCCGTCCTGCAGCGTCTTGCTGGCGAACTCGAGGAACCTCTGCTCGCGCACCCTCTTGTAGTGCTCCTTGGTCATCTTCTCCACCTCGTCCATCAGCTCCGTCGAGATGCCGTGGTCCAGAACCTGCACGCACCGCCGAAAACAGAGAGAGAGCAAATCAACATTAAGGATGGGTCGATGAGGAGATTCATCTTGTCAGATTATGCCATATTACTACTGTGGTGTATTCACCTGGAAGAAGCCCCAGTTCTGGCATGCATCGTGCAGAAGGTTCATCGCCGCCGGCCGCTCCTCCCCGCGGAGCAGACCCATGTCGATGATCGGGAATGACAATGTCGATGCCATCTTACCCTCTTGATTCGTCACGTCACCCTCGAGACAAGCTGCGTCTCCGGATGTTTCTTCTTGCACCGAGCTTCAGAGCTTGCCTGATGCTGTATGAAAGAGCCAGGAGTGCAGTGCCTGGAAGAAGGCCAGCTTCGGGTGCAATTTATAGCCTCGATCGACCAGGCACCCAAAATGCTTCGACCAGAGAATTGCAAAAATAAAATAAAATGCTTCGACTAGAATGGGTCGACCTTGACCCCTCAGATACATATTAGATATCGCTGATTTAGTATAACTTTATGCTAAATCAACGAGAAATAATAGGGAACGGAACTTATGAACATTGTACTGTAGTATTATTAGCAGTCATTATGCTAAATCTTTCAATCAGAATCACGCAATAAATTACAATGGTCATATCGGATTTCCAAAATATTGTTATGGGCTTTAAAGTGTAGAATCTATATTCGTAAAGGGAGTTGATAGATCGGCATCCACAGTTTAATTTCACCTCATCTCCCATCACCACCCCTTCAGGCTGGGTTTTTCATCCTCACACTCAAAACTGAATTAATTCGCGTGACCCTCCTTTTATTTTTTCATGCTTGCTTTGACAGGTGCTGATTCAATTCAATCACGTAAATAATATATAATTAAGAATTCAAAAATAACATCATATATGTAAGATCACCTTCCTAAAAGACAGACAGTAGATTTTCCTCAATAACCTTCCAAACCAAAATCAGATATTCTTCAATAACAAATTGCTAATCCCGCACACTACGACATCTACTATTGAATGACAATAATAACTTTCCTAATACAACAAAAATAACATATATTTTTATACTTACCAAATCACATAATTCAACTATTATTAAAACTCAATCTGTATGTCATTTGGTACCCCTCCCATCGTTTGAACACATCCTCCACTCCCACTGATCAATTTTTTTAAACAAGCACTGATCCAATTTTTATGCAAATACAAAACCAACTTCCCATACGTTTTTCCATAAAGAATTAACTTCCACCCATTGGTGGTTTCCATTTTTCACGTACCAAAGCCTATCGATCAGCACCAGGCCCACCACAAATATGGGTACTGATCCCTCCTCTTCAGGCTCTTTCCGTACATAGTTAACTTCCACATAATTGGAAGTTTTCTACCCTTGCGCGGCACATTAAAAGTGCCTGACAGGACTGATCTTTCGTCTCGCCACCACATGCTCCGGTGTGGCTAACCCCTAACCGCCCTCGGGAAGGACGCATCCATAGGTGCCAGACATCGTTGCCGTTGCTTCGTCGAGGGGCCGTGACGCCGCATCCACTCTTATTCCCAGCCCTTTCTCCTTGGTCAACTTCACCTGCAACATCATGCTGACTGCCATTCAATACTTCTCTATCCCCCCGTTGGTTATGTGGCGGTTGAGAACAATAGTGGTTGTTACCTCTGCTTCGTTCTAAGCTCAACTACCACAAGGTTTGTGCTATTCAAACCCCCTCTCTCTCTCTCATGTAATTGTCGACGCACCCGCTCACTCCACATTGTTGTGCATCCGCGGGATGGAACCGATGGATCCTTAAATCACATAGTGGTCAACAGAGAGAGGAAAAAGACGTTTACAAATGATCGGCGTTTCCGGCATGGGATGTCAAACTCCGATACTTGCCCATTTTGCAATGAACCAGAAACCACAAGTCACTTACTATTGAACTGCCACTCCATCAAGCTGCTTTGGGACAATCTTCTTCTTCTTCGTCCTCCAGAAGTCGAACATATTCAAGATATTTGGTCTAACTCCTTAATTGATAAAGTTCGCTCTACAGTCATCATTGCCATTCTTTGGTCTATTTGGAAGCGGAGAAATGCTATGGTCTTCCGTGCTCATGACGAGGATCTGTATGTCACTCTACGACGATCTGGAGAGGATCTAGTGTTCTGGTCTAATCGCTGCAAAAATCCTGTCAAGCAGGCCCTTCTAAAGGATTGGGACACCATGTTGTATCATTTATCTGCGAGAATTTAGCTTTCATCTGCTATTTGTCAGGGGCTGACCCCTCATAATTTTTCTTTTTCTTCACCCTATGTAACTACCTGAATGTTGTCATCTCTCCCTGGCTAACATAAGTTCAGGCTGACGTAAGCCCGCCGTAGTTCCCCGTCAAAAAAAGAGAGGAAAAAGACGGGAGAAAAACTTTTGCGCTTGCGGCAAGGCACATGGAGGCATTCCACGCATTCCTTTTGCCCATGGCAACACACGGGTATATATTGTGCTAGTTAAGATCAACACAATGATGTGGTCAAGCAAAATTCGTTACACATCAAAGTGTTGCATGAAAATTAAAGTGTAGTAGACAACTCAACAACGAAAAAAGAATGTCCTTTCAAATCACTACTAGTAAATCCGACAATCTACACGAAAATGTGACTGGTTTCTTTATCCAACAGCAAGGCCTGGATCGAGCAGGAAAAAAAAATGCGACCGAAATTTTTGTTGTCTCTAATCGATCTTTGAGTAGACAGATCGACCGCGCACCCAAAATGCTGCGAGCGGACTGGACCGGAAGGGGTACGTGTCCACCGCGTCGGGCGTCGGCGATGGAGACGCGGCGCTCCGGTGCTCGGACCGGGGATGGGCGCGCCGCACTGGAGCATGCCCGCCGTTTGCCGCCGAGGCGAAAAGCTGGACGGCCCATGTCCTTCCAGCTGGCTAATCTCACTCACCCGATCGCGATCGGGACCGCGGCATGGCGCCGTCCATCTGCACCGCGCTGCACAGGAACCTCATTCCCATTCGCTCGGTTGGATGAGATGAGATGGGATGGGATGGGACGCAGCGCGAACAAATGCATCTTCGACTTGCCGGAGAAAAATGAGCGACCGGAAATGTGCCTCCGGGAATTCTGTTGGTTGGATTCGATGTGTTGGGAGGCTGACTGGACTGCCTGCCTACGTGAAAGCATATAAATCTGGAGTATAGAAGAAGAAGAAGTTGTTGAGATCGAGTAGCCTACGATGTAGCGTACGTATAAGTGAGAGTTTTTTCAATGTATACTGTATGAGCTGCCCGTTGCATGTTAGTTGGACAAGCTGCCAATAATAGACAACGGAATCCTAAATCCGAAATCCGAAAAATATGAAAACTCGAGAGGGCATGATCGATATCTTAGTTAGTTGTCAGCATATTATTGCTCTCCATATATGCATGTCTATTCCAACCGATGAGCCGGCCAAACTCATGAGAGATACTCTAGCAGCTAGCAAGGCGATGTTTTCTTGAAGAATGCTATCATAGTGATATATTTCAGAAAAGTTGGAATGTAGTAGTGGATTACTTTTACTCACATGACATTTACCAGCACGTCTCTTATCACCAGGATCAGTGGTGGACAAATTAGCACTAGAGTCCAAATTTGTGTTCTAGATCAACTTCTTGTAGCCTTTTATTAGGTTTCCCTCGACGTCCAAGTTCCACCTTTTGCATAGGCGGAAAAGCTATTGCCGGCAAAAGGTAAGAGCAACAAAGCAGAGAGAAGCATTAAGCTTGTGCGGTAAGGCATGGCGGAACGATGCGTTAGGGTGACGGCGAAACCTTGTGGATATGTCGGCAACTTGCTTTGATTTCTTTCTCCGTGCTGGATGCTGATTAGGTGTGAGTTTGAACATTTTGCTCGCCGTCACAATCCAGGGGCAAATCAGTGGCTCGTGATGTATGTAAAAAGATGAATGCTGAGAGTTGAGTAGCCGCATTTAGCTACTAGCATAATGCTCCATATGGGCATTTGTCTCTGCTTTACCATATATTCTAGAGTACTTTCAGTGGGCTTTCTTGTTGTACTCAAAAGCATACGGTTTTCTGGTAATGGTAGTTGCCACGTAGTCATTATTATTATTATTATAACTTAATGGAGTGAGTTATTTATAGACAGACAAGCAGATAGTTGTTAACCTTGCCGAGACTCAATACAGCGTCAAACCTATGAAACCAACAAAAACTATTAGTACTACCATGGCAAATGTTGCAGCCTTCAAGAGAATGTAGCGACAGTCGAACAACTTGATTTTCATGGAGAAGCTGGATGCACCCTCCAACCAGGCGATTGCACAGCTAATTCTTTTTGAAACAAGTTGCACAGCTAATTCTGGTTCTGGAACAATCAGATTGAGGATTTTGGCGGTGTCCGCACCGGCACCCAACATGCCTATGGGACTGGCACTAGCCCTTCTGGTGCGACATCAGTGCTGGATTGGGTCTGATCCTATGTCTAACCTAGCTAGACATGGCATTACGCAAAGCATATTTAGCACAATTAATAAAAGGAGTAAAGTATGACTAGGACGCAGGAAAAAGGAGGCACCGATCGAAGCAAACTTGGGAGCAGCTTGCCACTTGGTAAACGCGGAGAAAGCTTCGGTGTAGCTTTCAGGCCTGTGCTCCTGAAAGCCACACTGAGCTGAGCTCTTATCGCCAATCGGCATGGCCGTGTAGACGTGTACACTGAAAGGAAGTTCCTTGAACCAGGACTGTAGTATGAATTAATTCTGAACTTAGCTCCACCGACGCTGAAACTGACGCTGTGTGTGCGCTCATGGCCTCACAAAGCGGATAGTGTGAAACTGTTTCAGGAAGACCGGGCATGTTAGCGATGGCGAGGACCATGAACAGTGCACGAACCGAAGACGACTCCCGAATTTTGGGAATCCAAGGCGTCCGATGAGGTGCCACCGAGCTGCGCTGATGGCGAGTGCAACATGCCAGTGCCAGGTCCATGGCACCAGTTGAGCTGATGATGACTGGTGATCAGGTCCAAACTTGTCCCGGTCTGAGTGTCCTGGAGCACCTACTGATTGACAGTCGGTTCGCTGATGATAAGCTAGTACGGTGCAGTCTACGCACAGTGCGATTTAAACGGACGTGGCTCGCACGATAGCCAGCCACGCTTAAGGGCAGCTGGGTTGTCTAAGAGCATCTATAACCCAACCCCTCAAACTCGTCTCAAACGCTCAGGCAAGCCGCCCGGTCATGATTTTTTAACCTAGACGGGCCTCTCAAACGGCCCTCAAACGCCCGGGCTGACCGACACCCTCCCATATCCAGTCTAAATATAGGGGGTATATGGGGGCGTCCGGACGTGTCCGCCACGTCAGACCCGACAGCCCGATCCCACCCCAAATTGCACCAAATCCATCAAACCTTTCCTCCTCCCGCGCGCCCTTCAACCATTCTCACGCCCGGACCCTCGCCGGCCTCCACCCTTGCTCCCAATCCTCATCTCCGGTCCCGATCCACCGTCGGAGATGTCGTCCAGTTCGACCCACACCGCTGCGAGGGAGAAGCAGTCCGCCTCGTCAGCGGGAGGTGTGGTGTCGATGGCGGCGACTTGCAAGGCGGAGAACGTCGCCCGCAAGTTCCGGCAATGCCAACAGCGAGAGAGGGAGGCGGCGACGGCGTCGCAGGGAGGTTCGGACGTGGTGGAATAGTTGTCTCCTTCGTCGCGTCCGGATCCCCACACCCGTTCCCTCCGAGTGCCCACGTGGAGTAAGCTGTCCGCCCCCTTTGGGACACAGAATGATCAGAGCGCCGACTGGGCCATTCCCGAGAGCTTTCCGCCCACGCAAATGTCGACGGTCGACGTGTGTGACTCGCCGCAGCTCGTTCGGGCGCGGATGAGCACGGGCCCCGGCAGTGCCCGGGCTGCCCTCAACATGTTCGACGGAATGACCGAACAAGAGTCGATACGTTTTCTTTACTCTTGTCCGATCATAGTTTAGCATAGACAACTAGTTCATTTGCTCATGATGAATGCATGCAAATTTGATCATGTCGAAGGCGTCCTTGTCGAACATGATCAATGACAATGAAGAACCGACCAAAATGGAGTATGAATTGGAGGCCACCACTGTTGGGGAACGTAGCAGAAATTCAAAATTTTCTACGCATCACCAAGATGAATCTATGGAGTAATCTAGCAACGAGGGGAAGGAGAATGCATCTACATACCCTTGTAGATCGCGATGCGGAAGCGTTGCAAGAACGCGGATGAAGGAGTCGTACTCGTAGCGATTCAGATCGCGGTTGATTCCGATCTAAGCGCCGAACCACGGCGCCTCCGCGTTCAACACACGTGCAGCCCGGTGACGTCTCCCACGCCTTGATCCAGCAAGGAGAGAGGGAGAGGTTGGGGAAGACTCCGTCCAGCAGCAGCACGACGGCGTGGTGGTGATGGAGGAGCGTGGCAATCCCGCAGGGCTTCGCCAAGCACCGCGGGAGAGGAGGAGGGAGAGAGGTAGGACTGCGCCAAGAGAGACCGGAAAACTCATGTCTTGGGCAGCCCTAGAGCTCAACTATATATAGGGGGGGAAGGGGGCTGCGCCCCTCTAGGGTTCCCACCCCAAGGGGTGGCGGCCAGCCCTAGATCCCATCCAAGGGGGCGGCCAAGGGGAGGAGAGGGGGGGGGGCGCCACTAGGGTGGGCCTTAAGGCCCATCTGGACCTAGGGTTTGCCCCCTCCCACTCTCCCATGCGCCTTGGGCCTTGGTGGGGGGCGCACCAGCCCACCTGGGGCTGGTCCCCTCCCATACTTGGCCCACGCAGCCTTCTGGGGCTGGTGGCCCCACTTGGTGGACCCCCGGGACCCTCCCGGTGGTCCCGGTACATTACCGATATCACCCGAAACTTTTCCGGTGACCAAAACAGGACTTCCCATATATATACCTCCGGACCATTTCGGAACTCCTCGTGACGTCCGGGATCTCATCCGGGACTCCGAACAACATTCGGTAACCGCGTACATACTTTCCCTATAACCCTAGCGTCATCGAACCTTAAGTGTGTAGACCCTACGGGTTCGGGAACCATGCAGACATGACCGAGACGTTCTCCGGCCAATAACCAACAGCGGGATCTGGATACCCATGTTGGCTCCCACATGTTCCACGATGATCTCATCGGATGAACCACGATGTCGGGGATTCAATCAATCCCGTATTCAATTCCCTTTGTCTATCGGTATGTTACTTGCCCGAGATTCGATCGTCGGTATCCCTATACCTTGTTCAATCTCGTTACCGGCAAGTCTCTTTACTCGTTCCGTAACTCACATCATCCCGTGATCAACTCCTTGGTCACATTGTGCACGTAATGATGATGTCCTACCGAGTGGGCCCAGAGATACCTCTCCGTTTACACGGAGTGACAAATCCCAGTCTCGATTCGTGCCAACCCAACAGACACTTTCGGAGATACCTGTAGTGCACCTTTATAGCCACCCAGTTACGTTGTGACGTTTGGTACACCCAAAGCATTCCTACGGTTATCCAGGAGTTGCACAATCTCATGGTCTAAGGAAATGATACTTGACATTAGAAAAGCTCTGAGCAAACGAACTACACGATCTTGTGCTAGGCTTAGGATTGGGTCTTGTCCATCACATCATTCTCCTAATGATGTGATCCCGTTATCAACGACATCCAATGTCCATGGTCAGGAAACCGTAACCATCTATTGATCAACGAGTTAGTCAACTAGAGGCTTACTAGGGACATGGTGTTGTCTATGTATCCACACATGTATCTGAGTTTCCTATCAATACAATTCTAGCATGGATAATAAATGATTATCATGAACAAGGAAATATAATAATAACCTATTTATTATTGCCTCTAGGGCATATTTCCAACAGTCTCCCACTTGCACTAGAGTCAATAATCTAGTCCACATCACCATGTGATTAACACTCATAGGTCACATCACCATGTGACCAACATCCAAAGAGTTTACTAGAGTCAACAATCTAGTTCACATTACTATGTGATTAACACTCAATGAGTTCTGGTTTGATCATGTTATGCTTGTGAGAGAGGTTATTAGTCAACGGGTCTGAACCTTTCAGATCCGTGTGTGCTTTACGAATATCTATGTCATCTTGTGGATGCTACCACGCGCTACTTGGAGCCATTTCAAGTATCTGCTCTACTATACGAATCCGGTTTACTACTCAGAGTCATCCGGATTAGTGTCAAAGTTCGCATCGACGTAACCCTTTACGACGAACTCCTTTTCACCTCCATAATCGAGAAAATTCCTTAGTCCACTACATACTAAGGATAAATTCGACCGCTGTCATGTGATCCATTCCCGGATCACTATTGTACCCCTTGACCAACTCATGGCAAGGCACACTTCATGTGTGGTACACAGCATAGCATACTGTAGAGCCTACGTCTAAAGCATAGGGGACGACCTTCGTCCTTTCTCTCTCTTCTTCTGTGGTCAGGTCTTGAGTCTTACTCAATACTCACACCTTGTAACACAGCCAAGAACTCCTTCTTTGCTGATCTATTTTCAACTCTTTCAAAATCATGCCAAGTGTGCGTTCTTTGAAAGTATCATCAGGCATCTTGATCTATCTCTATAGATCTTGATGCCCAATATGTAAGCAGCTTTATCCAGGTCTTCCTTTGAAAAACTCCTTT
The DNA here is from genome assembly GCF_002575655.3 of Aegilops tauschii subsp. strangulata. NCBI lineage: Eukaryota > Viridiplantae > Streptophyta > Magnoliopsida > Poales > Poaceae > Aegilops > Aegilops tauschii. Next base: position 363,424,464 of record NC_053039.3, read on the forward strand.
CAAACCACCCTTTATGCTTTCCAGAAATTTTACATCATTTCAGATCAACAATATGTCATTCACATATACTTATCAGAAATGTTGTGGCGCTCCCACTCACTTTATTGTAAATACAAGTTTCTAACAAACTTTGTATAAACCCAAAAACTTTGATCACTCCATCAAAGCGTATATTCTGACTCCGAGATGCTTGCTCTTAGTCCATGGAAGGATCGCTGGAGCTAGCATACCTTTTAGCATCCTTAGGATCGACAAAACCTTTCTGATTGTATCACATACAACCTTTCCTTATGAAAACTGGTAAGGAAACTTGTTTTGACATCCATCTGCCAGATTTCATAAATGCAGCTAATGCTAACATGATTCCGACGGACTTAAGCATCGCTACGGATGAGAAAATCTCATCGTAGTCAACTCCTTGAACTTGTGGAAATACTCTTTGCCACAAGTCGAGCTTCATAGACGGTAACATTACCGTCCACGTCCGTCTTCTTCTCAAAGATCTATTTATCTCGGATTTCATGGCTTCTAACCATTTGTCGGAATATGGGCCCACCATCGCTTCTCCATAGCTCGTAGGTTCAGTATTGTCCAACAACATGATATCTCAGACAGGATCACGTACCACTCTGAAGTAGCACGCATCCTCGTCGTCCTACGAGGTTTGGTGGTGACTTGATCCGAAGTTTCATGATCACTATCATAAGCTTCCACTTCAATTGGTATAGGTGCCACAGGAACAACTTCCTGTGCCTTGCTACACACTAGTTGAAGTGACGGTTCAATAACCTTATCAAGTCTCCACCATCCTCCCACTCAATTCTTTCGAGAGAAACTTTTCCTCGAGAAAGGACTCGTTTCTAGAAGCAATTACTTTTGCTTCCAGATCTGAAATAGGAGGTATACCCAACTGTTTTGGGTATTCTTATGAAGATGTATTTAACCGCTTTGGGTTCGAGCTTATCAGCCTGAAACTCTTTCACATAAGCTTCGCAGCCCCAAACTTTTAAGAAACGACAACTTAGGTTTCTCTAAACGGTGTCATCTCAACGGAATTGCGTGGTGCCCCTTTTAAAGTGAATGCAGTTGTATCTAATGCCTAACCCATAAACGACAGTGGTAATTCGATAAGAGACATCATGGTATGCACCATATCCAATAGGGTGCAGTTATGATGTTCGGACACACCATCACACTATGGTGTTCCAGGCGGTATTAATTGTGAAACACTTTCCATAATGTCTTAATTGTGTGCCAAACTCGTAACTCAGGTACTCATCTCTATGATCATATCACAGACATTTTATCCTCTTGTCACGACGATCTTCAACTTCACTCTGAAATTACTTGAACCTTTCAATAATTCAGACTTGTGTTTCATCAAGTAAATACACTCAGCATCTACTCAAATCATCTGTGAAGTAAGAACATAACGATATCCACTGCATGCCTCAGCACTCATTGGACTGCATACATCAAAATGTATTACTTCCAATAAGTTGCTCTCTTGTTCCATCTTACTGAAAACGAGGCCTTTCAGTCATCTTGCCCATGTGGTATGATTTACATGTCTCAAGTGATTCAAAATCAAGTGAGTCCAAACAATCCATCTGCATGGAGTTTCTTCATGCATATATACCAATAGACATGGTTCGCATGTCTCAATCTTTTCAAAAACGAGTGAGTCCAAAGATCCATCTACATGGAGCTTCTTCATGCGTTTTATCCCAATATGACTCAAATAGCAGTGCGACAAGTATGTGGTACTATCATTACTTTTGGCATGAACATGTGTATCACTACGATCGAGATTCAATGAACCATTTATTTTTAGGTGCAAGACCATTGAAGGTATTATTCAAATAAACAGAGTAACCATTATTCTCCTTAAATGAATGACCGTATTGCGATAAACATAATCCAATCATGTTTATGCTCAACGCAAACACCAATCTCGATGGTAGAGGGAGCATGCGATGCTTGATCACATCAACCTTGGAAACACTTCCAACACACATCGTCATCTCACCTTTAGCTAGTCTCCGTTTATTCCGCAGCTTTTATTTCGAGTTACTAACACTTAGCAACCGAACCGGTATCTAATACCCTAGTGCTGCTAGGAGTACTAGTAAAGTACACATTCATATAACGTATATCCAATATACTTCTGTCGACCTTGCCTGCCTTCTCATCTACCAAGTATCTAGGGTAGTACTGCTTCAGTGACCATTCCCCTCATTACAGAAGCACTTAGTCTCGGGTTTGGGTTCAATCTTGGGATTCTTCACTAGAGCAGCAAATGATTTGCTGTTTCATGAAGTATCCCTTTTGCCCTTGCCCTTCTAGAAACTAGTGGTTTTACTAACCATCAACAATTGATGCTCCTTCTTGATTTCTACTTTCGCGGTGTCAAACATCGCGAATAGCTCAAGGATCATCATATCTATCCCTGATATGTTATAGTTCATCACGAAGCTCTACTAGCTTGGTGGCAGTGACTATAGAGAACCATCACTATCTCATCTGGGTGATTAACTCCCACTCGATTCAAGTGATTGTAGTACTCAGACAATCTGAGCACATGCTCAACGATTGAGCTTTTCTCCCTTAGTTTGCAGGCTTAAGAAACTTATCAGAGGTCTCATACCTCTTGACGTGGGCACTAGTCCGAAATCCCAATTTCAGTCTTCGGAACATCTCATATGTTCTGCGACGTTTCAAAAACCGTCTTTGGTGCCACAATTCTAAACCGTTAGCATTACGCACTGAACTATCACGTAGTCATCAAAACGTGTATGTCAGATGTTTCGCAACATCTACAGACGACGCTGAGGTTCAGCACACCGAGCGGTGCATCAAGGACATAAGCCTTCTGTGCAGCAATGAGGACAATCCTCAGTTCACGGACCCAGTCCGCATAATTGCTACTACCAACTTTCAACTAAATTTTCTCTAGGAACATATCTTAAATAGTAGAACTAAAGCGCAAGCTATGACATAATTTGCAAAGACCTTTTTGACTATGTTCATGATAATGAAGTTCATCTGATTATGAACTCCCACTCAGATAGACATCCCTCTAGTCATCTAAGTGATTCATGATCCGAGTCAAACTAGGCCGTGTCCGATCATCACGTGAGACGGACTAGTCATCATCGGTGAACATCTCCATGTTGATCGTATCTACTATATGACTCATGTTCGATCTTTCGATCTCTTGTGTTCCGAGGCCATGTCTGTACATGCTAGGCTCGTCAAGTCAACCTAAGTGTTTTGCATGTGTTCCGAGGCCATGTCTGTACATGCTAGGCTCGTCAACACCCGTTGTATTCGAACGTTAGAATCTATCACACCCGATCATCACGTGGTGCTTCGAAACAACGAACCTTCGCAACGGTGCACAGTTAGGGGGAACACTTTCTTGAAATTATTATAAGGGATCATCTTACTTACTACCGTCGTTCTAAGCAAATAAGATGCATATACATGATAAACATCACATGCAATCAAATAGTGACATGATATGGCCAATATCATTTTGCTCCTTTGATCTCCATCTTCGGGGCACCATGATCATCTTTGTCACTGGCATGACACCATGATCTCCATCATTGTGTCTTCATGAAGTTGTCACGCCAACGATTACTTCTACTTCTATGGCTAACGCGCTTAGCAATAAAGTAAAGTAATTTACATGGCGTTATTCAATGACACGCAGGTCATACAAAAAATAAAGACAACTCCTATGGCTCCTGCCGGTTGTCATACTCATCGACATGCAAGTCGTGATTCCTATTACAAGAATATGATCAATCTCATACATCACATATATCATTCATCACATCTTCTGGCCATATCACATCACATAGCACATGCTGCAAAAACAAGTTAGACGTCCTCTAATTGTTGTTGCAAGTTTTTACGTGGCTTGTATAGGTTTCTAGCAAGAACGTTTCTTACCTACGTAAAACCACAACGTGATATGCCAATTTCTATTTACCCTTCATAAGGACCCTTTTCGTCGAATCCATTCCGACTAAAGTGGGAGAGACAGACACCCGCCAGCCACCTTATGCAACTAGTGCATGTCAGTCGGTGGAACCTGTCTCACGTAAGCGTACGTGTAAGGTCGGTCCGGGCCTCTTCATCCCACAATGCCGCCGAAACAAGATAAGACTAGTAGCGGCAAGAAGAATTGGCAACATCTACGCCCACAACTACTTTGTGTTCTACTCGTGCATAGAAACTACGCATAGACCTAGCTCATGATGCCACTGTTGGGGAACGTAGCAGAAATTCAAAATTTTCAACGCATCACCAAGATGAATCTATGGAGTAATCTAGCAACGAGGGGAAGGGGAGTGCATCTACATACCCTTGTAGATCGCGATGCGGAAGAGTTGCAAGAACGCGGATGAAGGAGTCGTACTCGTAGCGATTCAGATCGCGGTTGATTCCGATCTAAGCGCCGAACCACGGCGCCTCCGCGTTCAACACACGTGCAGCCCGGTGACGTCTCCCACGCCTTGATCCAGCAAGGAGAGAGGGAGAGGTTGGGGAAGACTCCGTCCAGCAGCAGCACGACGGCGTGGTGGTGATGGAGGAGCGTGGCAATCCCGCAGGGCTTCGCCAAGCACCGCGGGAGAGGAGGAGGGAGAGAGGTAGGGCTGCGCCAAGAGAGACCGGAAAACTCATGTCTTGGGCAGCCCTAGACCTCAACTATATATAGGGGGGAAGGGGGCTGCGCGCCCTCTAGGGTTCCCACCCCAAGGGGTGGCGGCCAGCCCTAGATCCCATCCAAGGGGGCGGCCAAGGGGAGGAGAGGGGGGGGGCGCCACTAGGGTGGGCCTTAAGGCCCATCTGGACCGACACCCTCCCATATCCAGCCTAAATATAGGGGGTATATGGGGGCGTCCGGACGTGTCCGCCACGTCAGACCCGACAGCCCGATCCCACCCCAAATTGCACCAAATCCATCAAACCTTTCCTCCTCCCGCGCGCCCTTCAACCATTCTCACGCCCGGACCCTCGCCGGCCTCCACCCTTGCTCCCAATCCTCACCTCCGGTCCCGATCCACCGTCGGAGATGTCGTCCAGTCCGACCCACACCGCTGCGAGGGAGAAGCAGTCCGCCTCGTCAGCGGGAGGTGTGGTGTCGATGGCGGCGACTTGCAAGGCGGAGAACGTCGCCCGCAAGTTCCGGCAATGCCAACAGCGAGAGAGGGAGGCGGCGACGGCGTCGCAGGGAGGTTCGGACGTGGTGGAATAGTTGTCTCCTTCGTCGCGTCCGGATCCCCACACCCGTTCCCTCCGAGTGCCCACGTGGAGTAAGCTGTCCGCCCCCTTTGGGACACAGAATGATCAGAGCGCCGACTGGGCCATTCCCGAGAGCTTTCCGCCCACGCAAATGTCGACGGTCGACGTGTGTGACTCGCCGCAGCTCGTTTGGGCGCGGATGAGCATGGGCCCAGGCAGTGCCCGGGCTGCCCTCAACATGTTCGACGGAATGACCGAACAAGAGTCGATACGTTTTCTTTACTCTTGTCCGATCATAGTTTAGCATAGACAACTAGTTCATTTGCTCATGATGAATGCATGCAAATTTGAATCATGTCGAAGGCGTCCTTGTCGAACATGATCAATGACAATGAAGAATCGACCGAAATGGAGTATGAATTGGAGGCCACCACTGTTGGGGAACGTAGCAGAAATTCAAAATTTTCTACGCATCACCAAGATGAATCTATGGAGTAATCTAGCAACGAGGGGAAGGGGAATGCATCTACATACCCTTGTAGATCGCGATGCGGAAGCGTTGCAAGAACGCGGATGAAGGAGTCGTACTCGTAGCGATTCAGATCGCGGTTGATTCCGATCTAAGCGCCGAACCACGGCGCCTCCGCGTTCAACACACGTGCAGCCCGGTGACGTCTCCCACGCCTTGATCCAGCAAGGAGAGAGGGAGAGGTTGGGGAAGACTCCGTCCAGCAGCAGCACGACGGCGTGGTGGTGATGGAGGAGCGTGGCAATCCCGCAGGGCTTCGCCAAGCACCGCGGGAGAGGAGGAGGGAGAGAGGTAGGGCTGCGCCAAGAGAGACCGGAAAACTCATGTCTTGGGCAGCCCTAGAGCTCAACTATATATAGGGGGGGAAGGGGGCTGCGCCCCCTCTAGGGTTCCCACCCCAAGGGGTGGCGGCCAGCCCTAGATCCCATCCAAGGGGGCGGCCAAGGGGAGGAGAGGGGGGGGGGGGCGCCACTAGGGTGGGCCTTAAGGCCCATCTGGACCTAGGGTTTGCCCCCTCCCACTCTCCCATGCGCCTTGGGCCTTGGTGGGGGGCGCACCAGCCCACCTGGGGCTGGTCCCCTCCCATACTTGGCCCACGCAGCCTTCTGGGGCTGGTGGCCCCACTTGGTGGACCCCCGGGACCCTCCCGGTGGTCCCGGTACATTACCGATATCACCCGAAACTTTTCCGGTGACCAAAACAGGACTTCCCATATATAAATCTTTACCTCCGGACCATTCCGGAACTCCTCGTGACGTCCGGGATCTCATCCGGGACTCCGAACAACATTCGTTAACCACGTACATACTTTCCCTATAACCCTAGCGTCATCGAACCTTAAGTGTGTAGACCCTACGGGTTCGGGAACCATGCAGACATGACCGAGACGTTCTCCGGCCAATAACCAACAGCGGGATCTGGATACCCATGTTGGCTCCCACATGTTCCACGATGATCTCATCGGATGAACCACGATGTCGGGGATTCAATCAATCCCGTATTCAATTCCCTTTGTCTATCGGTATGTTACTTGCCCGAGATTCGATCGTCGGTATCCCTATACCTTGTTCAATCTCGTTACCGGCAAGTCTCTTTACTCGTTCCGTAACTCACACATCATCCCGTGATCAACTCCTTGGTCACATTGTGCACATAATGATGATGTCCTACCGAGTGGGCCCAGAGATACCTCTCCGTTTACACGGAGTGACAAATCCCAGTCTCGATTCGTGCCAACCCAACAGACACTTTCGGAGATACCTGTAGTGCACCTTTATAGCCACCCAGTTACGTTGTGACGTTTGGTACACCCAAAGCATTCCTACGGTTATCCAGGAGTTGCACAATCTCATGGTCTAAGGAAATGATACTTGACATTAGAAAAGCTCTGAGCAAATGAACTACACGATCTTGTGCTAGGCTTAGGATTGGGTCTTGTCCATCACATCATTCTCCTAATGATGTGATCCCGTTATCAACGACATCCAATGTCCATGGTCAGGAAACCGTAACCATCTATTGATCAACGAGTTAGTCAACTAGAGGCTTACTAGGGACATGGTGTTGTCTATGTATCCACACATGTATCTGAGTTTCCTATCAATACAATTCTAGCATGGATAATAAACGATTATCATGAACAAGGAAATATAATAATAACCTATTTATTATTGCCTCTAGGGCATATTTCCAACAACCACCGCATTTGAAGTTGGGACAACATCTGATCCCAATCCGAGCAAGAAGAAGAAGAAGACCAAGACGCCGAAGGCAAGAGGTCCAGCATTCTCAAGATTTGAGGACATCTTGTTGGTCAAAGCAGGCGGAGGAGGCAGTCCGGATGCAAGCGGAGCAGGTAGCTCGGATGCAGGCGGAGCAGGCAACCCGGATGCAGTCGGAGCAGGACGCGCCCAGCCAGTGATCTAAGGCCATCCGTCACGCTCGGACAATGATTTCATTTTGCCATGTCCGGTTTGTTGAACTATGATTTGCTTTGTTTTGTTTCGAACTCGGGCATTTGAACTGTTTGTACCATATGATCGACGTGCATGGATTGCATGGATTTGAGGATTAGAATTTGTGGTATGTGGATGTGCGGCGCAGCATTTGAGGGGTGCTTGGTCAGGGCCCGCGGACACGACGGGGCGTGTCCGTGGGCGTTTGAGGGGCCGGATTTGCCAAGTCCGGTTGTAGATGTTCTAAGAGCATGTACAGTCGGGCGCCTCAAAACGGCCTCAAGCATTGGGGCGGCCCACCTAGTCACTGACCGGTCACGAAAATCTGATTCAGACGGGCGTCTCAAACGGGCCTCAAACGCTCGGGCTGACCGGCACCCCTGATATTCAGTCCAAATATGGGACGGATATGGAGGCGTCCGTGCGCGCCCGTCACGTCGGACTGATGACGGGGTTCCACGCGAAAATCGTCCGGAAACCAGGCGGTCTGAAGCTCATCTCCTCCGTCGGACCGATGTCGCCGTGTGGCACTGCTCCGATGGGCTGCGTAGTGCCTAGCCCGGCTGTTTAAGTCGGCCATCGGCACCGAAACCCTACCATCCACATTTTCCTTCGCCTGTCCGCCATCGCCGCCACTTTTCACTCCCCGTCTGCCTAGTAGCCATGCCCTTAGGCCACTGGGTGAGGAGCCACCCATTTCTAATGCCGGAGCGCCGGCTGGAGCTCCTTAAGCAGATCCGACCAAGGCGCGAAGGCCGGATCACCACGGGGCTACCTCCGGATGCAGTGGATCCGGAGGAGGAGTTGAAGGAGGAGGAGGAGGAGGAGGAGGAGGATGAGCCAAAGGAGGTGGAGGATATGGGTGATGCTGGCGACACAGATCTGCATGTGGAGCAGCAGGCCATCCTCAATTCCCGTTGCTCGGAGTCGGTCGCGGAGGCCAGACGTCGTCGCCGACAGGAGATGGAGGCCGCGGAGGAGGCAGAGAAGCTCGCCTATATGGATGAGGTCGAGCAGGAGGCGGAGAAGCTCGCCCTCCTACGCGCCCGTCCAGCCAGCGTCAGGCACCGACGTTGTGGACTTCTCCAACAACGAAGATTAGCTAGGGTAGCATGAAGGATTATTATTTTTGCATGCTTTGCATTAATTTAAGGGTTGAAATATGAAAGACTCGGTTGCGAGTGGCTAATTTAAGATGTGACCGATAACTATCAACGAATGCGCTCGGTCGCGTTCACGGACGTTAGAGCTGAATTTGCAAAGTCCGGCCGTATATGCTCTAAGCCATGACTGGCTCACCTCTAGTTGTACGTTAGTAGTACATCCGACATTCATCCGCGTGCATTTCCCAAAAGATACTCACGACATGATGGTGCGGAAATGAAGACTGTTTCTCCTTGCTCTCTCTGGCCAGATCCGCGAGCAGTCAGCGTGGACCGAGCACGCATGCAGGACATGGCAATTATCAGGTTTGAACGAGTCAAAAAGGCCACATCGCCTCAACCTCTCCAGTCGACCAACCAGCCATCAATCAACTCGTGGCTGCTCGTGACGGGCGGCGATTGGTTGGCCCAATCATGGATGCGCGCCATCGATCGGCCTCTCTCGCGCGCGCCCGCGCACGGTGTCGCGCCGCGGCTCCATCTCCATGCCGCGCGCCTTAAACCCTCCGCGCCCACCGGAACACCAGGACGGCGGGTGATGGAGGAGCACATGGATGGGCTGGCGTCGTCAGGTGCATGCACGCGCTGCGTGGCATGGCATGGCACGGGCGCGGCGAGCAAGCGCCCGGGCGCGGCATGGTAACGTGTGGCACGGTGGGCATTGGATGCGCGCGCGCCCGCCCGCCCGCCACCGCGTTAATTATTTGCCTCATGCGGAGACACAGCGCCGCTCGGCCGGACCACCACGGGCACGGGCACACGGGATAGACTACGTCGTCCATTGCTAGTAGTACCATGTACGTGCGTAGTACGTGCTACAGGAGCAGGTGCATGCGGGGGTGGGGTAGACTAGACGGCGACGGGGACCGGGGAGTGATTTGGCATCCACCGAGATATCGAGAGACGCGTGACATCGCATGTACCACCTCAAAGGAAAGAGAGAGATATGCGTGGGGCAAATTTGACAATTTTGACTTCTGGACGAAATCATTTCACAAAATGAACTGCGTTGGAAAAAAATTCACTCGGCTGACCGTTTTGAGTGGCGCCTGACACGAAGGTGCCACACCCTACGGTGCAGCGCCTAGCTCGAGGGCGTTGCACTTCTGTCCAGCGTGGCAGCCCCGGGGCCCGCACCGAGCAGTGCAGCGCCTCAGAGCTAGCCGGCACACATGTAAGCGCCGCACATTGACTTAGATGCAGCAGCCGCACGCTAGCCCTCCCCCACCCACCCAATTCTTCAGCAGTTACAGAAGCATCTTTGCGGCGGCTGGCTCCTCTCCCCCTCTCAATCCCCTCTCCAAAAATGTTCAGATCTGACGATTTGGTCCGTGGATTTCTTCACCAATCCATCCTAGAAGGTACTCTCCTCCGATTCCCTTCTTTCTATCCATATAATGTATCTTATTTTGAAGATATGGAACCTTTGTTTGATTAGATTAGAATGTTGCATGTATATAGATTTGTGAAACCCTTGTTTGATTAGATTAGAATGTTGCATGCATATAGATTTGTGGGACTTCAAGATTTGTAGATGATGTGTATTTATTTTGTAACCCTAGTTTACTTTATTTGTATTGAAAAGATATGCTTTCGATATATATGTTGGGATGTTATTTGTATTGAAAAGATATTCGTATTGAATCTTGCATAAAGTAGGCCTAGTTTAGTTTATTTCTATTGAAAAGATATTCGTATTGACAAGAATGCTTTGGATACATATGTTGAGATGTTATTTACATGAAACCATCATAGAACATTATATTGTTTTGGATACACATTAGGAAGTATAGGGAGTAAGCTAACGTAAGTTACTTGTTTGAAATTTGTAGGATGGTTTGGCTTCTCGATGATCACTGGGACCATCAACACCGGGCATACTTTATGTCGGTGCAGCAGCGGGTAATAATGAAAGTGGTCGGTATTATGAATTTCGTGTTTATTTCAAACACAAATGCCCCATATGTAATTTTCTGATTTGCTTGTTTGTAGGAGCTTCAACCTCTGAAGATTCGGTCTCACGGGGTCAACCTTGGGGGGATGCGCTATGATGAGCGGTACACACCGTATGTAAGGGAGACAGGACTCCTCCCTTCCATTCAGTTGGTCAGACGGTCGACGCCACCCCTCAATGCTGCAGCAATCACCGCGCTTGTTGATCGTTGGAGGTCGGAGACACACAGTTTCCATCTTCGGACCGGGGAGATGACCGTGACGCTCCAGGATATTGCTATGATCGCCGGTCTTCCTATCGAGGGGAATACTCTTTGTATGAGCACCGATTCTGATGGGTGGCGCGAGCAGATGCATGCCCTTATCGGTATGGTTCCTCCGGAGCCTCGGGAACCAGAAGCAGAAGACAAGAAGAAGGAAAGAGTCGCAGCCGGTGCTCCTTTCACCTGGATTGCATGGAACTTTGGTACTTGCCCTGAGGATGCTAATGAGGATGAGGTCAAGACATATGCTGGTGTCTACATGTGGTACGTTATATCCAGGAATATGTTTGCTGATGGCACAGGCAAGAATGCTCCATGGATGTGGCTGAAGGCGTTGACCGTCTTCGATAGCGAATGGAGTTGGGGTTCGGCGACACTGGCTTACTTCATTGCTACATTATCAATGCGATCTTCCTGTTAATTCAACCATGTTCTCTTTTATGTGCAGTTGGATGAAGCCTGTTGTAGGACCTCAAAGGACGGAGGTTAAGGCGGTTCGATATCTCATTCACTTGTACATGTTGCAGCGCCAGGGCCAAAGGTTAAGGCGGTTATCGAACCTTGTCGGTTGTCGTGACCCCGAATATGTATCACCCCAGCGGTCTAGGTCGGCGACACCATCAGATCCCACTTCTGGCCATGGTGCTCCTTTGGAGGATGAGGATGTGGGTGTGGTCACCCAAGAGGTATGCCAATAGCATCTATTCAATTATTGATGCATTGCTAACTTTATCCTCACACATGGTCTTTTCCATATCGTTTGTTTTTGTAATAGGTTGCTAATGACATGATGATGACCCACAACTATATGTGATCAATTGTAGCCTTTTCGATAAGTAAGAGTGTCAAACCCAACGAGGAGCAGAAGCGAATGACAAGTGGTTTTCAGCAAGGTAATGTCTACAAGTGCTGAAATTGTAAGTAACAGAGTAGTTTGATAGCAAGATTATTTGTAACGAGCAAGTAACGATAATAGAAACAAAAGTGCAGCAAGGTAGCCCAATCCTTTTGAGGCAAAGGACAGGCCAAAACGGTCTCTTATAATAGGCAAAGCGTTCTTGAGGGTACACGGGAATTTCATCTAGTCACTTTCATCATGTTGGTTCGATTCGTGTTCGCTACATTGATAATTTGATATGTGGGTGGACGGTGCTGTTCTTACTTGAACAAACCTACTACTTATGATTAACCCCCACGCAAGCATCCGCAACTACAAGAAAAGTATTAAGAATAAATTCTAACCATAGCATTAAACTTATGGATCCAATCGGTCCCTTACGAAATAGCGCATAAACTAGGGTTTAAGCTTCTGTCACTCTCGCAACTCTTCATCTAATAACTATTCCACAATGCATTCCCTTAGGCCCAAATATGGTGAAGTGTCATTTAGTCGACGTTCACATGACACCACAAAGGGAATCACAACATACATACTATCAAAATATCGAACACATATCAAGTTCACATGATTACTTGCAACAAGATTTCTCCCATGACCTCAAGAACAAAAGTAACTACTCACAAATGATAATCATGCTCAAGATCAGAGGGGTATTAAATAGCATAATGGATCTGAACATGTAATCTTCCACCAAATAAACCATATAGTAATCAACTACAAGATGTAATCAACACTACTAGTCACCCACAAGTACCAATCTATAGTTCCGGTACAAAGATTGAGCACAAGAGATGAGCTAGGGTTTGAGAGGAGATGGTGCTTTTGAAGATGTGGATGGAGAATTCCCTCCCCAAGATGGAAGAGTTGTTGGTGATGACGATGACGATGATTTCCCCCTCCGGGAGGGAAGTTTCCCCGGCGGAATCGCTCCGCTAGAGGGCAAAAATGCTCGTGCCCAAGTTCCGCCTCGAGACGGCAGCGCTTCGTCTCGAAAGTCCACTCCTTATTTTTTCTAGGTCAAAATGACTTATATACCAGAAGAGGGGCACCGGAGGTGGGCTGTGCTACTTCTTGAGCTTGTGTTGGTTTTTCCCTTTAAGAGGGAAGGGTGATGCAGCAAAGTAGAGTAAGTATTTCCCTCGGCTTTTGAGAACCAAGGTATCAATCCAGTAGGAGACAACGCTCAAGTCATCGAATACCTGCACAAACAAACACCAACTTGCACCCAACGCGACAAAGGGGTTGTCAATCCCTTCACGGTTATTTGCAAAGTGAGATCTGATAGAGATGGATAAACGGTAAAGTAATATTTTTGGTATTTTTGGTTTATGGAACAGAAAGTAAAAGATTGCAAGCGAAGTAAATAGGAAACTAAAATTGTACATAGGAAACTTATATGATGGAAAATAGACCCCGGGGCCATAGGTTTCACTAGAGGCTTCTCTCAAGATAGAAAATATTACGGTGGGTGAACAAATTACTGCCGAGCAATTGATAGAAAAGCGCAAAGTTATGACGATATGTAAGGCAATGATCATGAATATAGGCATCACATCCGTATCAAGTAGACCGACTCCTGCCTGCATCTACTACTATTACTCCACACATCGACCGACTCCTGCCTGCATCTAGAGTATTAAGTTCATAGAACAGAGTAACACATTAAGCAAGATGACATGATGTAGCGGGATATACTCAAGCAATATGATGAAAACCCCATCTTTTTATCCTCGATGGCAACAATACAATACGTGTCGGTTCCCCTTCTATCACTAGGATCGAGCACCGCAAGATTGAACCCAAAGCTAAGCACTTCTCCCATTGCAAGAAAAACCAATCTAGTTGGCCAAACCAAATCGATAGTTCAAAAAGACTTGCAAAGATATCAAATCATGCATATAAGAATTCAGAGAAGATTCAAATAATATTCATAGATAAGCTGATCATAAATCCACAATTCATCGGATCTCGGCAAACACACCGCAAAAAGGTATTACATCGAATAGATCTCCAAGAATATCGAGGAGAACATGGTATTGAGAATCAAAGAGAGAGAAGAAGCCATCTAGCTACTGATAACCCACAAGTATAGGGGATCACAACAGTTTTCGAGGGTAGAGTATTCAACCCAAATTTATAGATTCGACACAAGGGGAGCCAAAGAATATTTGACGGTATTAGCAGCTGAGTTGTCAATTCAACCACACCTGGAGATTAGTTATGTGCAGCAATTAATCAGTAGCAAAGTAATATGATAGTTTTGATAGTAGTAACAACAGCAACGGTAACAGTAACAGTGATAGCACTAATCTTGTAGCAAGTGCAACAGTAACGATAGCAATAGTAACTTAGCAAGAACAATATAGGATAAATTCGTAGGCATTGGATCGGTGACTTGTTGGATGATATTCATCATGAGACAGTTATAACCTAGGGCGATACAGCACTAGCTCCAGTTCATCAATATAATGTAGGCATGTATTCCGTAAATAGTCATACGTGCTTATGGAAAGAACTTGCATGACATCTTTTGTCCTACCCTCCCGTGGCAGCGGGGTCCATATTGGAAACTAAGGGATGTTAGGGCCTCCTTTTAATAGAGAACCGGAACAAAGCATTAACACATAGTTAATAAATGAACTCCTCAAACTATGGTCATCACCAGGAGTGGTCCCGACTATTGTCACTCCGGGGTTGCCGGATCATAACACGTAGTAGGTGACTATAACTTGCAAGATCGGATCTAAAACATGGATATAATTGTGATAACATAAACGGTTCAGATCTGAGTTCATGGCACCCGGGCCCAAAGTGACAAGCATTAAGCATAGCAAAGTCATAGCAGCATCAATCTTAGGACATAGTGGATACTAGGGATCAAGCCCAGACAAAACTAACTCGATTACATGATGAATCTCATCCAACGCCTCACCAACCAGCGTGCGTACGAAGGAATTACTCACTCCCGGTGGGGAGCATCATGGAATTGGCGATGGGGAAGGGTTGGTGATGATGAAGAACGAAGATCCCCCTCTCCGGAGCCCCAAACGGGCTCCAGATCTGGCCTCCCGATGAAGAACAGGAGGTGACGGCGGCTCCGTCTCGTGGATCGCGATAATTCTTTCTCCCGGATTTTTTTCTGGAAAATAGGATTTTATAGCGTTGGTTTCAGGGTCTGCGGGGCCACCAGGTGGGGACAACCCACCTGGGTGCGCCAGGAGAGGGGGGCGCGCCCTGGTGGGTTGTTCCCACCCAGGTGCCCCTCTCTGGTAGGTCTTGGCTCCAGAAATTCTTATTTATATATAAAAATTCCTCGCAAAGTTTCGTTCCATTCCGAGAACTTTTATTTCTGCACAAAAACAATAGCATGGTAGTTCTGCTGAAAATAGCATCAGTCCGGGGTTAGTTTCATTCAAATCATACAAATTAGATTCCAAAACAAGAGGAAAAGCGTTAGTAAAAGTAGATACGTTGCAAACGTATCAGCTACTAGCTATGGACCCGTAGGTCTGTGGTAAACTACTCACGCTTCATAGGAGAGGCAATGGTGTTGATGTAGAAGCCCTCCATGATCGAATCCCCCTCCGGCACGACATCGGAAAAGGCCCCTAGATGGGATCTCATGGGAACAGAAGGTTGCGGTGGTGGAAGAGTGTTTTTGTGTCTCTCTTGGTAGGTTTTGGGATATTTGAGAATATATAGGTGGAAGAAATAAGTCGGTGGAGTCACGAGGGGCCCACAAGGCTGGGGGCGCGCCCTACCCCCCTGGGCGCGCCTCCCGACTTTGTGGCCACCTCGTGGCTTCCCTGACGTGTACTCCAAGTCCTCTGGATGTCTTCTGGTCCAAGAAAAATCATCGCGAAAGTTTCATTCCGTTCGGACTCCGTTTGATATCCCTTTTCTACGAAACTCTAAAACAAGGAAAAAACAGGAACTCACACTGGGCTCTAGGTTAATAGGTTAGTCCCAAAAATAATATAAAATGGCATATTAATGCATATAAAACATCCAAAACAGATAATATAATAGCATGGAACAATAAAAAATTATAGATACGTTGTAGACGTATCAAGCATCCCCAAGCTTAATTCCTGCTCGTCCTCGAGTAGGTAAATGATGAAAATAGAATTTTTGATGTGGAATGCTACCTAACATATTTATCCATGTAATTTTCTTTATTATGGCATGAATGTTCAGATCCGTATGATTCGAAACAAAAGTTTAATATTGACATAGAAACAATAATACTTCAAGCATACTAACAAGATAATTATGTCTTCTCAAAATAACATGACCAAAGAAATCTTATCCCTACAAAATCAAATAGTTTGGCTGTGCTCCATCTTCATCACACAAAATACTCAAATCATGCATAGCCCCGATGACAAGCCAAGCATTTGTTCATACTTTTGACGTTCTCAAACATTTTCATCTTTCACGCAATACATGAGCGTGAGCCATGGACATAGCACTATAGGTGGAATAGATGGTGGTTGTGGAGAAGACAAAAAGAGGGAGATAGTCTCACATCAACTAGGCGTATCAACGGGCTATGGAGGTGCCCATCAATAGATATCGATGTGTGTCGGTGGGAACGACACCTATGGGATCACTGGAATCCCTTCTACGGTTGGCGGGCACGGGGTCGTGAGAAGAGCAGGTCTAACAGGAAGCACACGGATCATTTACCTAGGTTCAGGCCGCGAGGATGCGTAATACCCTAGTCCTGCTTTGGTGGATGTATTGAGTGTTCTTGTGTTCTTGAGCTAGCTACGGGGTGTGACTTTCCCAAAAGAGCCGAATCCCCCTCCAGTATGCCATGGGCCTCCTTTTATAGTCGAAAGGGGCTACCACAGTGGCACACAGGAGGTGGAAAGGTCTACAGTGCTACGAGCTTATCGCCCATATTACAGGACAAGACGCATTTAATGGATCGCTTAGGTGTCCCTTAGTTTTATCGGGGACGGGAACGGGGCCCGTCCCGTCCGTCGCCGCCACGCGCCCAGTCCAGCGATGCATGTGGTGCCATGTAGGCAGGCAGGCAGCTGAGGTGGCGCGGTGGTAGGGTCTTCACGAAGATCTGCATGCCACCACGCAGGTGCTTGCTGAATTGGTGTAGAGGCCGCCCGTCGCCACGCAGGTGCCTGCCTAGCTGGTTGAGCTAGCAGCTGCTTGGGGACGGCGGTGGAGTCTTGGCTGGTGCGGGCTCGGCAGTGGCCCCGCTGATGCCCTCGGCAAGGGCCTTGCCGGGGGCCCGGCAAGGGTCTTGCCGTGGCATTGCAGTCGTCCCCGGCAAGGCGCTTGCCGGGGGTCTTGTGAATCTCCTCGGCTAGGATCCCGCCGAGGGTCGCCGTCTTCTGGTCCTCATCTGATCTCACATGTTTATGATCTTGACAAAGATCTGCATGCCACTACGGAGGTGCCTCCCGAGCCTTGGTCCCAACGTAGTCGTTGGCGGCGTTTGGAACTCTTGGGCTCAAGGGTGGCTCACTCCGCTGGTGTTGGGCGAGCTGCCCCGGCAAGGCTCTTGCCGGGGCTGCTGAGGCTGCCCCGGCAAGGGTCTTGCCGGGGGAACCTGCTTCGCCCCTCTGCTCTTCGGGTTATTGGTCTTGGCGTTGCCTTGCTTATCTTAGGCTTCGGCTTTTCTCTGGCTTCCCTCCTTTGCCCTGCTACGTGCGGCCGTGGTGCGCGGCTCTGACTGCCCGTGCACAAGTAAAGGGGTCAAAAGGAGAGCCCCTACTTTTGTACACCGACAGGAGCCCCCGGGCCTGGGCCACACATAAGCGCGACGCGTTGTTGGGCCAAGCCCAGAACTGTGCGCGGGCAGGTGGGGCGGATTTTACCGCAGTAACTGTTTCGTCCGCTGCGCTTCCCCGCGACCCGCGTTGAACGCGCGACGCGGAGGGGCGTGCGTGATGTGGGGGTCATGCGTGGGGCGGTTCCCGCACGCATGCGTTACATCGTAGTAAAGAGGCGGCTCGAGCCTTCCCTATAAAAAGAGGGAGGTGTGGAGGCGCGACTCATTTACTGAGTGGACACGGGTCACGGTCTTCAAGGCTCCCACGCCCCACGATCACGGGGCGGGGAACGGTCGCCTCACCCATCCCTTCGACTCTGCTCGCTCGCCATGTGTCCTTCATGCAGGTGGCAGGCGGTGGAGGTGGGAAACCGGGCCATCGCCGATAGGGGCAGCGGGTCGGTCCTGATTCCCTACGCCCTTGGTGACCGGATTGGTCGAATGGGGCGGCTGAGCCCCGGCTCTGCCCCTTTATAAGAAGGGGAGGGGGACGTCATCCCACATTCTCCCATCATCCATTTCCTTCTACCTCCGCTCCTTTCTTCCATCTGCCATGGCGAGAGGAAGTGCTTCCCAAGATTTCGCGGCGGCGGAGCCGGTCGTGAGGGGAAGGGGCGAGGCCGAGGTCGTCGTGGCACTCGGGGAAGAGGTGGACGGGGTGGCGCACCGGTCCTGCCTCCGCCAGCGGCGCCCCTCCCGATGGAGGGCCATGTCAGGGACCAGCCCTGTGAGTTCTTCATCAGGCTGCGCCGGCCACCGCATCGTTGTCTTCATCTTCCTACCCTGTTTGCTCGGGAGATGGAGCGTGACCCGCCCCAGACCCTCAGGTTGCACATGAGGGGCTGCGGGAATGGCGGCACGCGGGTCGACATGGACTTCCCCGCCCCTCAGGTCATGTACCTCCGTCGTGGATGGAAGACGTTCGCCCGCATCCACAGCCTGACGGCGGGGCTCCTCCTCTACTTCAAGTTAATGGAGGACAGCCTGCTCTCCATCAAGGTCTTCGGAGATCTTGGAACTCGCCTGAAGTGCTGCGTGGAGAGCTCCTCCGACAATGAAGATTCCTCCTCGAGCGGGAGTGAAGAGGAGGACAGCGACAGCGACGACGAGGGAGTCGAGCGGCAGGATGCCGACTCTGACTTCGACTGACCGCGCCGCCCCTCCCTCGGCCTCGCGCCCTGCCGAGGGACTTCCTCGTCAAGCTCTCCATCGGGGCGCTCCCCGTCATCTCCTTGGGCAGCTGGCATAGGAGGGCCGGAGAAGGCGAAGAAGGCGGGTGGCGGCTGTCAAATCGGAGTACGCGGGCACCGACGCCTTCATCGTGTATTGCCGGCCCGCTGCCTCGTCTTCAAGCTCCTTTCCCGGCACCAAGACGTTCTCTTGGTGCCTTCTGCTCCTCGTACCTTGCCTAGGCGCTCTTTTTGCCCTCCTCCTGTCTTGTTCCACCTTCTGAGGAGAGGGACAAGAAAGGGATTACGGGCATCTCATCCCTTTTTAGTTTGTAAGCCTGCAGGCACTTGTTAGATTTAAAGCTTGTAATCCCCTTGCTCGTGTTTTTTATTCCGTACGAACTGTACATGTACGGGACGTTTTTAATGAAAAAGGCTGCTTGCCGGGTTCTTTGTGCGTGAGCGAGGCCCATGCCAAGGAACGAGTCCTTGTTATTTCTAAGATAAACATTGTCACCCGGCAACAGGCCTTGCCGTCCCCCACTTCAGTCGGCCATTCTTGCGCTCTTGGCGGAGGTAGGGGCGAAGCAGAGTTAGGCCCCTCGCCTTTTTCCTGGCTACCGCGTCTGCGACCCGGTTTTGTCCCAGTGGCTTGGGTACAAGAAGAAGGGGGAGCACGGTGGTTTCGGAGCGAAACGAGGTCTCATTTGTCCCAGTTCCATACGGAAGTGCATAACAGGGGATGAAAGACTTATCTGAATCCGCAGCCCCCGGCAACCTTGGCTTGCCATGGTTGGATCCTTGTGTCTTCAGCCCCCGGCAGTCTTGGCTTGCCGGGGCCGGAGCGCCGATCTATTCTCTTTCTCCCAAGCGGCTCAGCAGAAGTATCCACGTGCCCTGCGAACCAAAGAGGACAGAAAGACGCACACTCGACCTCTAGGCTAGGGGTTAGTCGCCGCTAAGCACTATCAACCCTAACTGAGGGAGAGACTCAACCTAGCATGCATGCTATAAGTTAGGGTGCCAGCGCTTCGTTTATTTATGCTCAGGATCTGCGCCTGGCTTTGTACAGAGGGTTACATGCCTTGTTGGCAAAGCTTGTACAAAAGGTGGCTTGCCGGGAGGCCCGGCAAGCCGCGCCTTATGGGTAAAATTTGCGAAGATGCTCGATGTTCCAGGAGTTTCTCACTGGGACAACATCTTCGGTCTCGAGGCGGACTGCACCAGGCCTGGTCACTCGTATTACCCGATAAGGGCCTTCCACTTTGGCATCAACTTGTTGGAATTCTTGGCCGACTGAACACGCCGAAGAACAAGGTTGCCTTCCTCAAAGCTTCGGGCATGAACCTTGCGGCTATGATAGCGACACAAGGCTTGCTGGTAGCGTGCAGCTCTCACAGCCGCCCGAAGACGATCTTCCTCATGGAGCGTTGCGTCATCTTGTCGCAATTGCTCTTTCTCAAGCTCGTCGTAAGCGAGGACTCGAGGTGACCCGTACATGTGTTCTGTGGGGAGAACTGCTTCTGCACCGTATACCAGGGCAAAGGGTGTCTGGCCGGTGGCTCGATTTGGCGTCGTCCTGATCGACCAAAGAACCGCCGGCAACTCATCAATCCAGCGCCTTCCGCTCTTGTGTAGCTTGTCAAAAGTCTTTGTCCTCAGGCCTCGCAACACTTCAGCATTTGCCCTCTCCGCCTGGCCGTTGCTCCGTGGGTGTGCCACGGAGGCGAAACAGACCTTGCTGCCGATGTCTTGGATGTATTGCATGAAGGTGTGGCTTGTGAACTGCGTGCCATGGTCGGTGATGACTCTGTTGGGCACACCAAAACGGCAGACTAGTCCCTTGAAGAACTTGACGGCTGACTGTGCTGTCACCTTCCTCACTGCTTCCACCTCCGGCCACTTTGTGAACTTGTCGATTGCAACGTACAAGTACTCAAAGCCCTCGACAGCACGGGGGAAGGGCCCAGTATGTCGAGCCCCCAGACCGAGAATGGCCAGGAGAGAGGGATTGTTTGAAGGGCTTGAGCTGGTTGATGAAGCTTCTTTGAATGGAACTGACACGCTTCACACTTGGTTACTAGTGCTGTTGCATCCTGGAGAGTAGTGGGCCAGAAGAAACCCTGCCGGAACGCCTTGCCGGCGAGGGCCCTCGACCCTATGTGGGAGCCACATATGCCTCCGTGTATCTCCGCCAACAGCTCCAGTCCTTCGTCCCGGGGAATGCACTTCAATTTCACACCGTTCGGTCTCTTCCTGTACAGGACGTCATCGACGAACTGATACATAGCAGACCGACGGGCTACTTTCTCCGCTTCTTCCTGCTCCTCAGGAAGCTCCCCTGTTTGGAGGAATCAGACGGTATGCCGTGCCCATGCCGGAGCCTGGGGCTCGACGGCAAGGACCAAGGGCATTTCTTCTACCATGGGAGCGGCTGTCTCTACGGCCAGGGCTTGATGGCCCGCCGGAGTCGGTCGCTCCTTGGCAGGCTCAGAGTCCACGACAACAACCTTGCCGGCGGCCCCTGGGGGCTTAGCAGGAAAGTACTTGCCGGGGCCTGATTTCTTCCGCTTGTTCTGCTCCGTTGATGGTTCGACGGATGGTTGAGTTAACCGAAGCAAAAAGGTACCTGGTTCCACAGGTAGCTTGAATGCAGCGCGCTTTGACAGGTAATCGGCGATGTCGTACTCCGCTCGGGGAACGTGCTTCGCTTGTATACCGTCAAAGCGTTCCTCCAGCTTCCTCACCTCATCTACGTAGGCCTCCATCAACGGGCTCTGATAATCTTTGTTGACTTGTCTGACGACAAGCTGCGAATCACCCCTGACGATGAGCTTTTTAACTCCGAGGTCTGCGGCGATCCTGAGACTGGCAAGCAACCCCTCGTACTCAGCAGTGTTGTTGGTGGACATCTCCCTGGGAAAGTGCATCTGGATTACATACTTGAGGTGCTCTCCAATGGGTGCGATGAGCAGCACACCAGCACTGGCGCCTTGCAGCGAGAAAGCTCCGTCAAAGTACATAATCCAGTCGCGAGCTGTTTCCTTGCCGGGGAGAGTGGTCTCCTGGATATCTTCATCACGCGTTGAGGTCCATTCTGCAATGAACTCCGCCAGGACTCTACTCTGGATGGTTGAAGTACTTTCAAACTTCAACCCAAAGCTTGATAACTCCAAGGCCCACTCCACAATCCTTCCGGTTGTGTCTGGGTTGTGCAGTATCCGTTGCAACGGGAGACGGGTGACGACAGTGATCTCGTGGGCTTGGAAGTAATGACGCGGCTTCCTCGAGGCCATAAGGAGGCCGAAGAGCAATTTCTGCACACCAGAGTATCTTGACCTAGCCCCCTGAGGGAGCTGACAAAGTAAATCGGGTGCTGCATCATCATCTTCTTCTGCACCACTCCACTTGACTGCGCGGGCTCTGTCCTGATGGCGTCAGACTCTGCCGGGAGCCTTGCCTTGCCGGCACCAGGCCCTGCCGGGGGAGTCTCTGACTTGCTGTCCGCCGGTCCTACCGTTGCCACTGCCTCTTCGTCAACCTCCCTCTGCGCCACTAGCGCGGCGCTGACCACTTGATTCGTCGCCGCCAGATACAGCAGCAACGGCTCTTGTGGTTTAGGCACAACTAGTATCGGTGTAGAGGAAAGGTATCTCTTCAGGTCTTGCAACGCCGCCTCGGCCTCTGGGGTCCACTCCATTGGGCCCGCCTTCTTCAAGATCTTGAAAAAGGGAAGGGCGCGCTCAGTGTTCAGCTTGAGGTTGATCTTGCGCAGGTTGGCAAATGTCTCTTCTAAGTCTTGTACAAGAGTTGCCCTGTCCTTGGTTTTGACCACTATATCATCCATATAGGCTTCCATATTTCTATGTAGCTGGGGTTCAAAACCAATTTGGACTACCCTTGCAAATGTTGAACCAGCACTCTTCAACCCGAAAGGCATCCGTAAAAAGCAATACGTACCACATGAATGTTGTCTTCTCTTCGTCTTCTCTTGTCATGAAGATCTGGTGGTAACCCGAGTAGGCGTCGAGGAATGATAACATATCACACCCGGCCGTGGAGTCAACAATCTGGTCGATGCGCGGCAACGGGAAGGGGTCCTTAGGACAAGCCTTATTGATATCTGTGTAGTCAATGCACAACCTCCACTTCCCGTTTGCCTTGCGCACCACCACCGGATTGGCCAACCACGTCGGATGGAGCACTCCCCTCACCAAGCCTGCTGCTTCCAACTTTCTGATCTCCTCTGTGATGAATTCCTGCAGTTCCAAAGCTTGCTTCCTGACCTTCTGCTTGACGGGTCGCGCATGGGGACATACAGCAAGATGGTAGTCAATCACTTCCCTGGGAACGCTGGGGATGTCAGATGCTTGCCACGCAAACACATCGACATTCGCCCACAGGAAAGTGACGAGCGCGCTTTCCTATTTGCTGTCAAGGTTGGAGCTTATGGTGAAAGCCCCTCCCGTACCATCCTCCTTGACGGACACCTTCTTGGTCTCTGGTGGCACAGCTCTGGATTTCTTGCTCTTGCCGGTGGAGCTCTCTGGCACATCCTCGACGGTAGCACAACACTCTGAAGAGGTGCGCTTGCCGGAGTGGGTGCGAGAGGTCTTGCCGGTCTTCTTCTTCCCTCCCGGTGCTTCAGCGGCAGGAGCAAGTGCCTTGGCGGCAGCTGCTGCAACTGCTTCCCGGTAGAGTAGGTCGGCGCAGATCAGCGCGTCCTTCTTGTCGGAGGGGACGGTGATGATGTTCATCGGCCCAGGCATCTTCAGCGTGTTGTAGGCGTAGTGCGATGCTGCCATGAACTTGGCTAGTGCCGGGCGGCCGAGGATCCTGTTGTAGGGCAAGGGGATCTCGGCTACATCGAAGACAATCCTCTCCGTCCTATAGTTCAACTTGCCTCCAAACGTCACAGGCAATGTGACCTTCCCCTTCGGCTGGCTCCTTCCCGGGTTGACCCCTTGTAACGTGCCCGTTTCCTCGAGGTCTCCGTCAGGAATTTGCAGCCTTTTGATCACAACGGGTGAGATCAAGTTCAGATCGGCCCCGCCGTCAACCAGCATCTTGTTCACCTTGAGGTTGCGTATCGTTGGTGACACCAACAACGGCAAACACCCGACCGCAGTTGTGCGGTCAGGGTGGTCCACGGCGTCAAAGATGAGGGGCGTGCTGGACCACTTCAGCGGCTTCTGAGCGTCGAATGAGGGCTCCGTTGCTGTGATCTCACGCACCCACTGTTTGAGCTGGCGGTGAGAAGTATGCAGCGAGGCGCCACCATCGACGCACATGGCCTCTGTAGCCTTCTGAAACTCTTGCTCGCCAGACTCGTCGTCCTCGTCATGATCGTCGTCTTCTTGCTTCGTGTCGCGGCCCCGGGCGGGCCTCTCTTGTTGGTTGTCCTTGCCGCGGCAGCCTCCTTGTCCGCCACGCTTCTTGCCGGATCCCACGGCACCATCCTGGCCCTTCTCCTTGTCCTGCCTCTCATACTCAGCTTTTTGCTTCTCAGCAAGCAGCTCGACGGCAGTTCTGGAGGTCGTGGCCCTTGGTGCGATGGATCTTGCAATATTGCTTGTCGAAGCCCCCCGGCTTGTCGGCAGCCGCCAAGGCCCGGCAAGCGGCGCACCCGGCAATTTCCTTGCTGGGGTCGTCTGCCTTAGCCTTCTTGGCGGCACCGGTGCTGTCGGATCCCTCGACGGCAAGCACGGTCTTGCCCTTGCGTTTCCTGTTGCGACGCCGGCGCTTCTTCGCCGGGGCGGCGGTGTCTTCATCAGTAGAGTCGGTTTCCGCGCCGGCGTCTTCGCCGGGGTACTTCCTTCCCTCTTCAGCCCGAGCGCACCTATCGGCCAGAACATAAAGTTCAGCCACATCCTTAACCTTGTTCATCGCCAGCTCTTCGTGCATCTTGCGGTTGCGCACGTTCTGATGGAACGCGCTAATCACGGCAGCGGGATGAACATCGGGGATGTTGTATTGCACCCGGCTGAACCTCTGGATGTACTTGCGCAGGGTTTCCCCTTCCTTCTGGGGAATGATATGCAAATCACTGGCCTGGCCATGAGCTTGGTGGCCCCCGGTGAAGGCACCAACGAACTCATGGCACAGATCTGACCAAGAAGAAATGGAATCCACCGGCAAGTGCATCAACCAAGACATGACGTTGGGCTTCAGTGCCAACGGGAAGTAATTGGCAAGCACCTTGTCGTCGCGAGCTCCGGCAGCTTGCATCACGATGGTGTAAATGCTGAGGAATTCTGATGGATGGGTCTTGCCGTTGTACTTCTCGCTGACATCGGGCTTGAACGTGCGGTGGGACGGCCACTGGAACTGCCGCAGCTCACGGGTAAAGACTGGGCAACCCACCTCGTAAGGTAGGCCGCCAGAGCCCCCCGGTGCTGGGTGGTCCATGGCGTGTCCCGCCCGCTTATCCGACTGGTGGCGTGTATCGCGCCGGCGCTCGATAGTGGTTCGAGCATCTTCGTGGGCTCGTTCTCGAAGAACTTGGCGCTGGTCGCGGTGGGTCCGTGGGTCAGACGACGCTATGGAAATGTTATCACAAGCGTCATCGCGACGGACCGACACCCGCGGTGGCTGGTGTGGAGGAGGAGAGTGCACCATGGCCGCAGCACCCCCGGCCCCTCCACCGCTGGCATGCGGTGGTTCGACGGAGCGCCGGCCCGAGGGCCCTGCCGGTCACGGTTCATATTTATTGGCGACGGGGACGAGGCTCCAGATGGTGGCTCTCCACTCGTCGAGCTTCTCCGCAGCAGGAGGGAAGTCGAGGAGCAGCTGCGCGCGCCGAAGCTTCTGCTAGCGTGGGTGTCAGTGTCAAAACCAGCGGATCTCGGGTAGGGGGTCCCGAACTATGCGTCTAGGATCGGTGGTAATAGGAGACGGGGGACACGATGTTTACCCAGGTTCGGGCCCTCTCTATGGAGGTAATACCCTACTTCCTGCTTGATTGATCTTGATGAATACGAGTGTTACAAGAATTGATCTACCACGAGATCGTGATGGCTAAACCCTAGAAGTCTAGCCTGTATGACTACGGTAATGTGTATATCCTTTCCGGACTAACCCCTCTGGTTTATATAGACACCGGGGGGACCTAGGGTTTACATAGAGTCGGTTACATAAGAAGGAATCTTCATAATCGGTCGCCAAGCTTGCCTTCCATGCCAAGTAGAGTCCAATCCGGACACGGGTACAGTCTTCAGCCATCATGTCTTCACAGCCCATCAGTCTGTCCCAATGGATAACAAGCCGGACGCCCGAGGACCCCTTAGTCCAGGACTCCCTCAGTAGCCCATGAACCTGGCTTCAATGACGAGGAGTCCGTCGCGCAGATTGTCTTCGGCATTGCAAGGAGGGTTCCTCGTTTTTCCGTACTCCAAGATAGTCTTCGGATGCGATAATAGTATCCGGACCTGCTACACACACCATACACAACTGCAGAAAGAATATATTTTTACACGAGTTCCATCCACTGACAATTTTTCGTAGCACGACTGTACGTTCGACCGGCCATAATTCCAAATCGTTTTTGCGTTCGACGCCCCATGTCCCGAGACGCGGTTGCCATTGGTACGTCTTGTCAAAGCAGAGATCATGTCCCCTTATTGCGGGATCCTCATCAATGCGGGCATGGGTAACCCAATCGTGCCGCTTATACAGCCCTTGGGAATAGGCGGATCTTAAGGCGGGTGAGGAGGCGTTTAATATTCACTGCCTCTATAAGGGGATAAGGATTCCCTCTTCCTCGCTCACGCCTTCTCTCTGTCTCCGCCTTTCCAATCTCGAGCTCCAGCGCCCAAGTTCTCATCTCCTTTCCACTCAAGCAACCATGTTCGGATCCGGAGGTCAGGGCAAGTGGATGGTCTCCTCCGTCAAGGAGGAGGACATTACTGAGCTTCGGGCGGCCGGATATTTGGCGAAGGAGATCGCCCACCGTCTGCCGGCCGAGGGACAAGTCGTCCCCACGCCGAAGCCCACCGAGAGGGTAGTATCCATCCCCCATTTCCTCCGCGGGCTAGGGTTTTCACTCCACCCTTTTGTCCGCGGGCTGATGTATTATTACGGGATAGATTTCCATGATCTGTCCCCGAATTCCTTCCTCAACATCTCGGCGTTTATCGTCGTGTGTGAGGCCTTCCTCCGCATCCAACCCCACTTCAGGCTGTGGCTCAAAGTCTTCAACGTGAAGCCAAAGGTGGTGGATGGCCAACACGCGGAGTGCGGAGGAGCCATGGTGAGCAAGCTACCCAACGTCTCCTGGCCGAAAGGTACTTTCGTGGAGACGGTAAAGGAGTGGCAGAGACAATGGTTCTACATCACAGAACCCTGCGGCACTACCTGGGCCGCGACTGCCGAATTCCGCTCCGGTGCTCCCATGTGACTCACCTCCTGGTCGAGAAGAGTCCGGACTGGTGTTCGCCCGATGAGCTGATAGCATTGCAGACGCGCGTCCAGAGCATGATAGCCAAGGACGTCAAGCTCGTCGATGTGATCCAGGTGATGCTAGTTCGCCGGATTCTCCCATGCCAGCGCATAAGTCGCCCTCTATGGGATTTCAATCCGAAGAAGCATCAGACCCTGGTGAGGCTCTTCGAGACCACCCTCGAAGATGCCTGGAAGTTGCTCTTTAAGGGCAACGAGAAACCGCCGGCCACGGATTCAGACCGTGGTCATGACTGTAAACACCCCGCCAGCGAGGTATGTTATTTTTGATGTATCCCCAACTTAATTGTTTCGAGGATGGTGTCTGAGCTTTTATTATTGCTTTTTCAGGACTGGATGGAGAGGGCGAAGCGGATCCAGTGTCCGGCTCCGCTGCCTGAAGAACCGTTCATCCCGCGTCTAGCGAAGATGCTAGTGGCAGCGCCATATAAGGCGCCGTAGAAGAAGGACAAGAAGAAGGCCAAGGGGGCCAAGAGTGGCCCCCGTCGCAAGGGCACTTCGGACGTGACGTCCGAAGACGACGAAGCTCATTCCTCTGTCCCTGAGGACAATGACGAGGAAGAGGAGGAAGAGGAGAACAACTCTCCCCCTGAGGAGAGGAGGAAGAAGAGGGCGGCTTCGGCGCATCTGGAGACGGAAAAGCCCAAGAAGGGGAAGGGCGTCCCAGCGGTCAATACCGCGTGGGACGTTGACAGCAGTCCGGAATGACGCCCCCGCACTACGCCCCAGGCCGCGTCGTAAGTGACACAGCTCGCTCATGCGCACATCCGGCCCTTTCTCTTCATTATCTTAACATAGTTAGCTGTACTATTGCAGTCCGGCCGGCGACCTGATCCAGCGATCCTCATCTGGAGGTTCGTTGGCTCCGTCGGAGATGGCGAGCATCCCGTCACCGCCTGCTTACTCCCCCAAGGCCAGGGACGACACCGAAGTGCTGTCCCGGAGGATCGCTCTGAACTGGGGAGGAGCCCAGGACGCTGTCCGGGAGGCGCCACAAGGCGAGACCTCCACTACTGGACATATGGGGGAGCCGAGCCCCATGGAGACTGGCGAAGAGGGCCGCATCCAGTTCGGCCCTTAGCCGAATACGATTCCGGAGACTCATATGGCTCCGGAGTCAGGCGAGCAGCCCCCTTTGAAGGAGGGGGGTGCGCCGCTTCCACCGGTGGCCCCTGTCCATCCAGGGGCGCCGAATAACCTGATGGAGGCGCTACGAGGTGCCTCCGTCGTGGACGAGCACTGTGTCCTTATGGGTGCGGTGATCGAGAAGGTTCAGTCCGCCAAGAGTGGACAGAATGAAGCCTACAGCAACCTGTTGACAAGTTTCGAGGTAAGAAAGAGAAAAAAACATGTAGACCGTAGCCCCTGAGACACTGTCCGGTGTTCGGCGAGAAGAACCGGACAGAGGATCAACCCTTTGTTATAGAAGACTAACTGAATATGTATCAATAAGCAGGCGTCACTATTGGCCGCAACCTCGCATGCTGCCGAAGTCTCTGAATTGAAGCAGAGGCTGGAGCGGACCGAGAACGAGCTCAGCGAGGTTACAATTCGGCTCCAGGAGAAGCAAGGTGAATGAAGACTTGCTATGTGTTCGGAAAGAATAAGCGCTGTATATTGACCGCGGTGTCATGATATGTGCAGGAGCCGCGACCGAGGTCGAGGCCCTGAGGAAAGCCCTGGGCGAGGCCGAGGAGAAGGCTGTCCAGCAGCAAGCCGCCCGTAAGAAGCTCAAGGCCCGGGTCAAAGAAGTCCAACAGGAGCTCCAGGATGCGGTGAAAAAATTGGAGACCTTGGAGCATGATGCGTCGGCTCAAGGGGCCGAACTCACCAAGGCTCGTCAGAGCGCGGAGACCGCACGAATGAGGCCCAGGCCGCTCTCCAGGAGATCCAGGAGGCCAAGAAGATCACGGCGGGTAAGGCCTTTAAGATGCAAAGCAAGTATGCGGAGAAGCAGTACCTTTTACTAACCCGAGTTCGGAGTTCCCCAGGGGCTTTTGCGGATTTACCACGCGGTGTATCGGACGCCGTGGAGTTCTATCGAGCCGAAGGAGGGGGCTCTACGGAGAAGCTATTCTGGTCACAATATGCGGCGTCAGAGCCTCCCGTGTCCTTCACCGATCAGCTGAAACAGCTGGTGGAGCTACATAGGGTGGCCGAACTAGCCATGAAGGATTCGATAATCCGGCTATGGCCAGCCGAAGCTATGCCTGGCAGCTACTGC
Organism: Aegilops tauschii subsp. strangulata; assembly: GCF_002575655.3. Taxonomy (NCBI): domain Eukaryota; kingdom Viridiplantae; phylum Streptophyta; class Magnoliopsida; order Poales; family Poaceae; genus Aegilops; species Aegilops tauschii. Next base: position 363,454,131 of record NC_053039.3, read on the forward strand.
GGACTCGTGAGGCGGATGATGAACGCATGTCCTCGGCTGGATGTCATCAAGCGCTCTGCCTGTATTGAAGGTGCCCGCATGGCCTTCGCCCGTTGCAAGATGTGGTGGGCAAAGATGAACGCCGTTGAAGTTGCCAGAGGGCCGCTGGAGGGCAAGGAGCACCGCACACCCGAGCGATACTTCGCGGATGTCATAGAAGGGTCTCGACTTGCAGCAGCGCAATGTTCGCAGGACATTGTATTTGAATAAATGTATTCATGTTGCCTTTGCCTTGTATTATGAAAACAAAGCCTGTTTTGTAATGTAATTTTGCTATGCTTTTAATTGTTTCATCCTGTGCGGCCGCGTTGCATGTAATCTGAGGGTTGGCCAGTCGTCGGCTTCTGCCCTCACGTAGGTAGTACGGAGGTGTTCGGGATGGAATCTAAACAATCTTGATCCAATTATATGGTCCTTGAAGGAGTTGTTTAGCGCAACGAACAAGGCAATCAGACTATACGGCTTAAACGCCCTCACTTAGCCATAGGAGTTTTATAATAAAGCATGGGCGCAGCCCCTGGTTTAAACCAGAGTGCTGTCAGCATCTGATCGGGAAGTGCCGATCTCTCGCATAATGCGGAAAAAATCTCCAACGATTTGTAACCCTCGAACAGCTGACCAGCTCTCGCCATATCATGACAGTTAGTTTTCGGCTTTCTCTACTGAGGCGCTCATCTGGTCAAGGCCAGGGCACAATCGCAGTAGTTCTCCCTTTACTACCCTAGCCGATTCAGCGGAACGTATGGTAGCAAGCACAGGAGCCGGGCAACCCAACTATTGACCAAAGATATGATTCGGAGCCAATGCATATAATGCTAAATTCGGGGTGTAGAACTTATCTATAAGAAGTGTTCGGACCTTGCTGCCGTATTATGGGGCGATGGGGAGCCCCTGGCGAATGTGAGGCGTACCAAAGTGTACGGATGTGGTCGATAAGCAAATCGAAATAAAATGAAGTAAGAAATGAAAACCACAGAAACTGGGCCGCAAACCATTTTCATTATAGCTGTATGGATACGTCGAGGCGTATCTTGTACAAATATTGCGATAAGCATCCAGGCTATTTAACATGCCGGAATCAAGAGGGCGCAGCATGCGGGTCCTGAGAAATAAGTAGAAATACCGTCAAGAAGAACGTATAGAGGTTACCCTACACACCGATGTTGCTTGCCGTCTTTGTATGTCGATCCTTCGAAAGGACTGGTTATCAGGCCCACGGGAAAAAGGAACCTGAAACAAATAAAAAGAAAAAGGGTGAAAGTATGTCTGAGTCCGGGGTCGGTCAAGCCGTACTGTGGACCACAAGTTGTGCCTCCGTCGATGCCCATGGGATTTTGAGTGCGTAATTGTGTGCGCGTGGTACGAGTGCCACTACTTGACCAGGGCTGGGACGGAGGCTGAATTGCTAGTTGATAACCCACAAGTATAGGGGATCGCAACAGCTTTCGAGGGTAGAGTATTCAACCCAAATTTGTTGATTCGACACAAGGGGAGCCAAAGAATATTCTCAAGTATTAGCAACTGAGTTGTCAATTCAGCTACACCTGGGTAACTTAATATCTGCAGCAAAGTATTTAGTAGCAAAGTAGTATGAAAGTAACGGTAACGATAGCAAAAGTAATATTTATGGGTTTTGTAGTGATTGTAACAGTAACAACGGAAAAGTAAATAAGCGGAGAACAATATATGAAAAGCTCGTAGGCATTGGATCGGTGATGGAGAATTATGCCGGATGTGGTTCATCATGTAACAGTCATAACATAGGGTGACACAGAACTAGCTCTAATTCATCAATGTAATGTAGGCATGTATTCTGAATATAGTCATATGTGCATATGGAAAAGAACTTGCATGACATATTTTGTCCTACCCTCCCGTGGCAGCGGGGTCCTAGCGGAAACTAAGGGATATTAAGGCCTCCTTTTAATAGAGTACCGGACCAAAGTATTAACACATAGTGAATACATGAACTCCTCAAACTACGGTCATCACCGGGAGTGGTCCCAATTATTGTCACTTCGGGGTTGCCGGATCATAACACATAGTAGGTGATTATAGACTTGCAAGATAGGATCAAGAACTCACATATATTCATGAAAACATAATAGGTTCAGATCTGAAATCATGGCACTCGGGCCCTAGTGACAAGCATTAAGCATAGCAACATCAATCTCAGAACATAGTGGATACTAGGGATCAAACCCTAACAAAACTAACTCGATTACATGATAGATCTCATCCAACCCATCACCGTCCAGCAAGCCTATGATGGAATTACTCACGCACGGCGGTGAGCATCATGAAATTGGTGATGGAGGATGCTTGATGATGACGACGGCAACGGATTCCCCTCTCCAGAGCCCCGAACGGACTCCAGATCAGCCATCCCGAGAGGTTTAAGGGCTTGGCGGCGGCTCCGTATCATAAAACGCGATGAATCCTTCTCTCTGAATTTTTTCTCCCCGAACACGAATATATGGAGTTGGAGTTGAGGTCGGTGGAGCAACAGGGGGCCCACGAGGTAGGGGGGCGCGCCCCCACCCTCGTGGACAGGAGGAGGCCCACCTGACATGGATTATTCTTCCAGTATTTTAAATATTTTCCAAAAATAAGTTCTGTGGAGTTTCAGGTCATTCCGAGAACTTTTGTTTCTGCACATAAATAACACCATGGCAATTCTGATGAAAACAGCGTCAGTCCGGGTTAGTTCCATTCAAATCATGCAAGTTAGAGTCCAAAACAAGGGCAAAAGTGTTTGGAAAAGTAGATACGACGGAGACGTATGAACTCCCCCAAGCTTAAACCTTTGCTTGTCCTCAAGCAATTCAGTTGACGAACTGAAAGTGATAAAGAAAAACTTTTACAAACTCTGTTTGCTCTTGTTGTTGTAAATATGTAAAGCCAACATTCAAGTTTTCAGTAAAGATTATGACTAACCACATTCACAATAACATTTAGGTCTCATGTTTACTCATATCAATGGCATAATCAACTAGCGAGCAATAATAATAAATCTCGGATGACAACACTTTCTCAAAACAATCATAATATGATATAACAAGATGGTATCTCGCTAGCCCTTTCTGAGACCACAAAACATAAATGCAGAGCACCCTTAAAGATCAAGGACTGACTAAACATTGTAATTCATGGTAAAAGAGATCCAATCATAGTCATACCCAATATAAATTAATAGTAATGGATGCAAATGACAGCAGTGCTCTCCAGCTGGTGCTTATGATAAGAGGGTGATGACTCAACATAAAACGTAAATAGATATGCCTCCAACTAACAACAGTCCCAGGGGGAGTTTTGTTTGCAATTATTTTGATTTAGTTTGCATAAAGCATGGGACTGGGCATCCCGCTGACCAGCCATTTTCTCGTGAGTGAGGAGCGGAGTCCACTCCTCTTGAGAATAACCCGCCTAGCATGGAAGATACGGACAGCCCTAATTGATACATGAGCTATTCGAGCATACAAAACAGAATTTCATTTGAAGGTTTAGAGTTTGGCACATACAAATTTACTTGGAACGGCAGGTAGATACCGCATATAGGAAGGTATAGTGGACTCATATGGAATAACTTTGGGGTTTAAGGGATTGGATGCACAAGCAGTATTCCCGCTTAGTACAAGTGAAAGCTAGCAAAAGACTGGGAAGCGACCAACTAGAGAGCGACAACAGTCATGAACATGCATTAGAATTAATAAACATTGAGTACAAGCATGAGTAGGATATAATCCACCATGAACATAAATATCGTGAAGGCTATGTTGATTTGTTTCAACTATATGCGTGAACATGTGCCAAGTCAAGTCACTTAAATCATTCAATGGAGGATACCACCCCATCATACCACATCACAACCATTTTAATAGCATGTTGGCACGCAAGGTAAACTCCTAGCTAATTAAGCATGGCATAAGCAACTATAATCTCTAATTGTCATTGCAAACATGTTTATTCATAATAGGCTGAATTAGGAACGATGAACTAATCATATTTAGAAAAACAAGAGAGGTCGAGTTCATACCAGCTTCTCTCATCTCAATCAGTCCATCATATATCGTCATAATTGCCTTTCACTTGCACGACTGAACGATGTGAATAATAATAATAGTGCACGTGCATTGGACTAAGCTGGAATCCGCAAGCATTCAATAAACAGGAGAAGACAAGGCAATATGGGCTCTTGGTTAAATCGACAATAATGCATATAAGAGCCACTTCAACAATTTAATTATGGTCTTCTCCTATCGACCCCCAAAGAAAAGAAAAGAAATAAAACTATTTACACGGGAAAGGTCCCAACAAGCAAAAGAAGAACGGGAAATATTTTTGGGTTTTCTTTTAATTATTACTACTACAGCAAGAAAAGTAAACTAACTAAAAGCTACACTAATTTTTTTGGTTTTCTTAAGGTTTATTAAACACACAAGAAGAAAGGAAGAAAAAGGAAAATAAACTAGCATGGATATTACAGTGAAAGAGTATGAGCACTGACAACTAGCAATGAGTGTGTGAACATGAATGTAATGTCGGTGAGAAATACGTACTCCCCCAAGCTTAGGCTTTTGGCCTAAGTTTGTTTATTGCCACGGATGGCCTGACGGATATCCAAAGTTGTAGTTGGGGTTGTACTCACTACAAAAAAAATACACTTCCGTGATGATACGTGTTTGTCACAGTAGGTCGTGTTTTTTGTCATGCATGTACATCCATGACAAATTTATGACAGAATCAAGATAGTCATACCTGTGCTGTCGTAGAAGTGTTCCATGACATTACCAAAATTATCATCATGGAAGTGTCCACTTCCATGATGATAAATCGCGCGTCACATAAGTGCTTTCGTCAAGGGTGCCCAACACGTGACATCCACCGTAACGGAACGCCATTAAGCTATCGGGTCAGGTTTTGGATCCGATAACCCGTTAACAGCCCCGACCAATGGGGATTTTCTACGTGTAAAATCATCATTGGCTAGAGGAAACACGTGTCGGCTCATCGTTGGGACAGATGTCATCCACTCATTGGACAGAAGGCACCTATGATACGTCGACACGTGGCACGGCCCAACAGTGGCCCATTCCTGTGAAAAGGCCGGCCCGTTTGACTTGGTCAAAAGCTGGCGGGCCGGCCCATGGAAAGCCTGTTAATGGCCTGTTCGCATATAGCCCATTTACAGCCCGCTAACCCAAGGCCCGTTACGCCCTATCCGAATTAGGCCCAGTGGTGTCATCTGGGCCATCCAATATGATTCCAGCCCATTTTCACTTCTGGCCCATGTATAGCCCATGACGTCTTTCAGCCCATATGAGGCCCTTTGTAACTCTTGGCCCATTAGCGGCGCGTGCTGAAACTGGCCCGTAATGAACAGTGTATTACTTTACACCCATTAACGGCCCGTGGTGAAACTGGCCCATAATGAACAGTGTATCACTTATACCCATTAACGGCCCGTTATTCCGTTGGGCCGTTTCCAGCCCAAGTTAACTTTCGGCCTTCTGAGGGCCCATTTATTCTTGGGCTCATTTGCAGCATTCGGTTACTTACGGCCCGTTACTGTCATTTTCTGCTTGTGGGCCAAATTCAGCCCGTCGTTACAGTCGGCCCGTTTGTGGACCGTTAGTCTGTTGGGCCATTTTCATAGCATCACCAAATACGGCCTATTAACGATGGCCCGTTATGGTCGGTCCATGAAAGGACGATTCCAACTCTAGCCCATTTACGACCATAATGCGGTCTGTTTGGCCCATGTTTGGCCAATCGATCATACGGCCCGTATAAGGCCCATTGATGACACGGCCCGCAGGAGGCCCATTGTTTCTACGGCCCATAGAAGGCCCATTGTTTCTACGGCCCGTAGAAGGCCCACTGTTTCTACGGCCAGTAGGAGGCCCAGTGTCACTACAGTAAATATTAGCCCATGGTTATTGTGGCCTAGTTTTAAAAAATAGGTTATTGCAGCCACTAGCTAACCGCGGAAAAAGAACTGCAATGACTACAAGCAAACAAATAAACAAGACAACAAGGAAATAAATAAGCAGGCAACTAACGCTAGGCTATCACGACTATTACGCATATTACATCCACTGGGCATCAAAGTTCGCCACCAGTGCAAATATAGGGAACAAAGCAGCATATCATATACACTGGTTATCAAAGTTGGCGACCAGCGCAAATAAACGCCGCAGCAAAACAAATCCAGAACTGAAACCACTTCAGAAGATCTCAAGAAACAATATACTGGGTACCCATAATGCTGGCAAGATGCTTAGCAAGCTTATTAACTTTCTCTTGTTTGGCGCTTAAATCCTCCAGCGCTTGCTGTTGCACCAGAAAATATGCATCTGAATTCTGTAGGGACTTCCTCCGTCCTTCAGCTTCCTGCCGCAGCACATCTGATCGATGTCTTTCAACTTGAAGTTGAGACTCAAGAAGACGAACTGATTCAGGCATCGAGTTCGAAGAGCTTGTGCCAGCAGTAGTGGCCAGTAACTCGAACACTACATCAAGACAGAACTTTTGGGTTCCCTCACTCTCATCAAGATAGTTTTTATCAGCTTTCTTGGAGACCAACAGGGATGTCTCACTATCTTGACCTTATCTGCATTACTTCCTTTACCATTGGATAACGCGGTACTGTTCTCCAATATTTTGTCCGCATTCTAAAAGAGAAACAAGCAGACACATCACATGTTTACCATGTTGTATATGAAACTCATTTTGGTAAATGAGTTCAGTAGTAAAGTGGACAAGATAACAACATGAAACAAACATATATCTATGTACCATGGTCACTTTATGGTCTATATCATTCTAGTTTTTGTTGCCAAATCAAGATAGAGACACAGTTCAAATAATATTTGTTCAAGACAAAGCAGAATAGACAGAATATAAGTGTGGGTAACTATAGAGCAATAACAACACTTGTAATGTGCATGACATGAGAACATAACTGTTTATTCAATTGAAACTGAAATCAACATAGAGCAAGTTACAACAGCAAACCAGTTAAAGAAACAGGTTTAAAACATACCTGTTGCACCATTGGAGTTTCAATTCCATCCTTCAAATTTGAAAATAGTTGGTATGAGTAAATACAGTAATGCAAGAGCAAAGGAGTATGAACCATAGCTACCGAACCTGACCTGAGAACAAATCTTCTTCTCCTGTAAGCGTTGAGTTGGGATTCAGAGTGGTGGTCCTCGTGCTTTGGGCACTGCAGTTCCCTTACTAACTGCTCGTGTTTGGGTGCTCTGTGGTGGAGACGGTGCTGTGTCAACTGGAACTGGGTTACTATCTACCGGGGTTGGGGTTAGAAGGGGTGTAGCTGGTTCTCTGTCCAACTGGGTAGGGGTACAATCTGCGAGAGTCTGGGTTATGTGTGGTGGATCTGGTCCTTGGGCAAGTACAACCATGGTTCTATCTGCATCAACTGGTAGCACTATCTTTTCTGAAGACCGAGTTGTTACTCCCTTAGATACTGCCATCACGCTCTCCAATTCAAATGGCTGATAAACAAGAAAAGTAGTTGAAAGTATAGACATTGTATGATAGACAGGTGCAATGGATAGTGGGGAATAAAAGAGGGCATGAAATAATTCATATTTATGTTGTCTAACCAAACAAGATAGCATGACACAATTTCACATATATGATGGCTAACTAAACAGGATAGCATGACACAATTTCACATTATGATGGCTAACTAAAAAAGATGGAAAGACATAGTTCAAAATATGAGACTATGTAAACAAGATGACATGACATAACTATATAATGTGTGTATTAAATAGGTTGGCATGCCATAATTCACATACATTCACGGATAGAATGCCATAATTCAAAATATGATGACTGTAAACACTAAACAGGATGAGATGATATAACTATATGATGTCTTTATTAAATGGGTTGCCATGCCATAATTCAGATAGATGATGTGTATGTACTATGTAAACATGATGGCATGATATAATTCAAATATCTGATTTATATAGTAAGCAAGTAAGCAGATGGCAATCCATATATGATGTAAAAACTAAGCAATGCAAGACAACATGCATGACATGGGTAATATAACCCTGCCAAGTTTGAGCATAGACCTCAGGGGGGAAATAGGACTGGTCATCAGTCTCTAAATCCTCCTCTGAGGAGCTCTCTGTAACCAGCAAGATGTCTGCTTCAGCAGGTAGCATTGTCTGCTATGAATACCTTGTTTTCACTCCAGATACTTCCATCACCGCTTCAAATGGCTGATGCACAGGAAGAGTAGTTGAATATACAAACTTTGTCGACAAATGGAACACGTAATACAAAAAATTGATAGCATGATATAATTCACATACATGATGATTGGCTAAACAGCATGGCATTGAATAATTCACATATATAATGCCTTTGCAACAAGATAGCATTGTATAATTCACATATATAATGTCTTGCAACAAGATGGCAATGCATAATTCACATATATGGTAATTAGACACTGAACAGGTGGCATTCACACAAAGCATGTCTAAACTAATCAAATGGCATAGCAATGCGAGACACCATACGCACGATATGAGCAACATAACCCTGCCAAGTTAGAGCATACACCTCGGGGGGGGGGGATAGGACTGGTCATCTATCTCTGAATCCTCCTCTGAGGAGCTATCCATAACCAGCGAGATATGCGCTTTGTCAGATAGCATAGTCTGCTCTGAAGACCTTGTTTTCACTCCAGAATTTGCCATCACCATGTCAAATGGCTGATGCACACGAAGAGCAGTTGAATGTACTAACATTGTTGACAAATGTAATATGTAACGAAAAAAAGGATGGCCTGATATAATTTACATATAAGATGACTGGCTAAGCAGGATGGCATTGCAAAATTCACATATATGATGCCTGGCTAAACAAGATGGCGTTGCATAATTCACATAAACGATGAATAAACTAAACAGATGGCATTCGCACAAAGGATGTCTAAACTAAGCAAATGACATATTTGATGTATAAAGTAAGCAATGCAAGACACCATATGCATGATATAACCAACATCAGCATGCCAAGTTAGAGCGAAGACCTCAGGGGGTAAATAGGAGTTGTCTTCTCCTTCTGAATCCCCCTCAGAACAGATATCTTCCTCTCTATTACAATCCGAAATGCGTGGAGGGGGGGCTGCCTTTGCGCCTACCATGGAGCGACGTCTGCATGAAATTTTATTGCCACGCAAGGCTCGTCTCTTTTGCTCTACATGTTCAGTTCCATTGTTTACAATAACTGTCATGCATAGGAATAAAACATAGTGAGATTATGTAAGGAGTGCATGCAGAAATCCAGAGTGATGGTAGCAACCTGTGGATAGACCCAAAACCAATAATAGCAGGCAGATAATGGCTTCAGTTAAAAAATACAGATAATGGCTTCTTTACTGTTTGTTTCCCACCCAACATGAAACTCATAGTAGACACCGGAGATTAACCAGATAGTAGATAGATACTATTGATAGCGGCCCCGATATGTACCCCACAACCATTTAAAAACTCAAGTTTGACCATTAGTTTGGAGCTGACTCAGAGTCTAATCGGTGAACAGGACGATAAAGTAGCATGTAATATTAAGCGATGCATAACGTAAGCAGACACGAAAGAGTGCGACCTCTCTTGCGGACCCATGTAGTCCTCGAGGTCATCTGCTCGGTTGATGATGGTAATGCAGTTTTCATGGCTGCCAGCGGCGGGGAAGAAGATCTGAGGCGGCGAAAGACAGTCTGGAGGCCGGATCCTTGCTGTGCTGGACCCTTCTGTCGTTGGAGCAGCTGAGCTGGGGTGGACGACGGTGCAGCAGGAGCGGGACAAACCACGCAAGGTTTTCTTTGACAACTATCTGTAAGAGAAGTAATTCTGTAAGGGCTCGTTTGAATTGGAGGATTCCAACAATGCAGGGATAGGAAATAGACAGGAATAGGATAGGAATGCACGTGCAAAACAGAGAATTTGAAAACACAGGATTTCTGCCAATCTGGGTGTTTGATTCACAACAATTGGAAGATCACAGGATGCAAAGAAGCATGGTGAGATTAAGTCAAACCACAAGAAAATGTATGGTTATAATGCTATTATGCTACTATCTCTTAGTCTTGTGCTTCATGAATAGGAATTTGAAAAGGAGGACAAGTAAAAATTAAAATTCCTATGTTTTTTCTTTCAAGGAGACACTAAAGGAACAAATCCGTGTGCTCAGTGGACAATATGTATAACATGTAGATTAAAAAGAGATGCAACGAGTGTACAACCTCTTTGGCGAAGCCATGTCGATCTCAGCGTGATTGGGTTGGCCGGTGAGGATGCTCCGGCTGACTTTGCTGTCGGAGGAGGGGAAGAAGATCTTAGGCGTCTGTTGATGGAGACCGAGGTACTGCTCCACTGTGATGGAGGGTTTCGTCGTTGGAGCAGCTCCGGTGAGTTGTACGACGCCGAGGCTGAAGCAGGACAAGAGAGACAACAAACAACGTTAACCTGAGTGGAATTCTAATAGCATCTCCAAGACATGACGTAAAATACATAACCACAAAGTGCTAGATGTAAAATACATCAGCCGCTCATCTCTGAACTTAAGTGTCGAAACTGAACTTAACTGTCGAAACTGAATTTTGCCGTCGAAACTGAATTTTGCTGTCGAAACTGAACGCACTAGCAAGGTGAGGCTACACGTCGGTCGACTGACTTTTTCATCTCTGGTCAGTCGATTTTGCAGCCGTTGGATACGAAATCAAGGGCCTGCGGTTCATCTTCAACCTCCACCCCCTGAGCCGCCAGCCACCACCGGCGAAACAGCAGCCCCCCGCCGCCCGCGGCCGGCGGTGCGCCGCCCCGCCCGCCCCGAAAACACTCCCCACCGCCGGTCTGCCGCCGCCCCGGCCATCCCTCTAGGCCCCCCGTGCCGAGCTTTTTCTCCGGCGATCCCCACGCCACCGCCCCGCCAATGCCCCGCCACCGCCGGCGACCACCGCCCCATCCTGAACCCTAAGATAGATAGTGGGGTACCTCTCCGGCAAGCCCCCTCCCCACTGCGGCTGGTTCTTCCTTCACCCCGGCGAGCCCCCCCCCACCCCCTGAAAATCGACGGACCCAAAAGTCGATTCAGTAGACTGAAGTGTAGTTAAATCGGAGCATCATCGCAAGCAAGAGCAAGAGCGAGAGCAGCAGCGCGAGCAAGAGCAATAGAAAGAGCAGACCAGGCAGGGGACCGAGAGCAAGAGAAGAGCAGCAGCGCGAGCGAGAGCTAAAGCAGCAGCAGCTCCTACTGATGTGGACGTCGCCGCCGAGGGAGCGACGCCGTGGAGGAAGTGGCCGGCGACGCCGCCGTGGATGGAGCCGCGCCGTGTCGGCTCGGGACCGAGCGCCGGCAGCACCGGGAGATCGAATCAAGAAGAAAATGCGGCGATTAGTGTACAACCTCTTTGGTGGCGCCGATTAGGCCGCAGCTTTATCCGAGGAAACGGTGATGATGATGCTCTTCCAGTGGTGCAGGTGAAGACGGCGGTGTGGGAATGGAGGTGGCGCGAAAGACGAGGGGAACATCGGGGCAGCTCCTTGGAGGTGGAGGACGGGGTGGCTGAACCGGCGGGACGATGAGATCGACGACGGGTCCTCATCCGGTACGATGGATGAGGGACGTCGAGGTGTTGCTGTGGACGACGTCGTCGGGGAAGAGGCTCCGGCTGGGTGGCGGACGAAGCAGGGTGTCGGGTTTCATTGCGGGTCTCGGTGTACGAATGGGTGGGCGGATGGGATGGCAGTGGGGAACCATGGCTTAGAGACGCGCTTGTCCGAAATGTGGGGTAAGTTACGAAAGTACCCCCACCAATTTGAGGCGGTTCTTTCGGTTCAGGGGTACCACAGGCATTTCGCGTGTCGGGATTTCACAGGAGGTGGGAGTTTTCGCGCGCGTTGTAATTTCGGAATAGCAAGGCGCGGGTTGAGATGGAGGGAGTTGTCAGAGCACAAGGAGACAAAGATATATCTTAAATATTTCGGGCTAACAAGGCGCGGGTTGAAATTTCCGGACAAGCCTAACGTGTACTGTACCAAATCAATGCGCACTACAAATGTCATTCAAAACTTTGAATTCATGTTATGTTCAATTACAATATTTCGCTACGTGTATAATGCGTGCAACCTACTACTCAAATGAACGTTTTAGTGCATTCCAAACGTATATACTACCGCTTCAATATGAACTAAATTTGAATTCGTTTCTCTATTTGAATAAGATCTACAGTAATGATTGTTGTGAAGTCAAAGCATTTGAATTCGTTTCTCTGTTTTAATAAGATCTACAATCATCATTATTGTCAAGTTAAACCATCGTTTGTGTATTATCTTCACAGCACACCACATGATTAGTCTCGAGTTACATATGAACTATGTGTACTATATGAACTCGAACTAGATTTTTTGAATCCACTTTATTTTGATTTCAAATCACATTACATTTCTAGCTCTAGCTAGATCTTCATAATCTAAACGATGTCTAATATGTATAATGTGTTTATCACATTATGTATGGTGCCCTGCCCCCTACGCCTACAAGTATTTAGATGTGAGTTGCAAAAACCACACATTACCACAAATTCAAATAAAATGTGAGAATGTTCGATATATAGTATTGTTTAGATTGTTCGATATTTAGTTGTAAGCTGCAAACGCCACACATTATCACAAATTCAAATAAAATGTGAGATTGTTTGATGTATAGTATGGTTTAGATTGTTCGGCATTTAGCTGTGAGTTGCAAACGCCATGCATTATCACATTATGGTATAACATGTGCACAACACGTGTATCACCGCTATATTCATGCATGCAATGTTTAAAACACTATGATCTCCTATTCAAATATATGAATCCGCTTTCATATCAAATTATGATCTTTGTTAGTGTCTTACACCCACACAATCCTCTAACCTTTGTGGCTACAACTAACTTTCTCTCGTGCATGCACACGCCCTCCTCGCCCTCCCCCTCCCTCGGCATTCTATCCACCGGGCACATTCATTTTTTTCTTTAGGTCATTCTCCCAGAGTCTCCACAACTCCTTTCCGACACACACCGATCGATAAACCTCTCCAGCGATGCCTGCCTACAACATACACACACACCTTCAATCTCCTCCTTTACGTGTCCTTGCCTCATGTCTCTCATACAGTCAGACACACATGTAAACTCTCACCCCTCTTTTCATCGATCTCACAACCGCACACTCCTCTTATCTAGCTAGTAGTTGGGCCTCTCGCACCACCTCCTAGCTCCATTATCTCTGTCTATCCGTCTCGCTGGGCCTTATTTGCCTCTAACAAATGGACGTACACCGACCGATCTCTCGCTATACATATAGCTATCTAGGTCCTTATAACTCATTGTTACCCACACGTCAATCGATCTACCTCATTAGTTGTGTCTCTCCCTTCCTCCGACAAACAACAATTGATCTACCGATCTAGTTAGGTTTGCTTACCAAACACATGGTTCCCCTTCATCATCCATGGATGCGTCTCGACAGATCTATCACGCACAGGCACACACAGAAACACATCCCCACTCTTATTGATAACATTGCAGTTCCACCCTTAGTTTGTCTAGTAGGCCTCTCCCACCATCTTCGAGAAGCAACTCCATCACCCATCCAGCACTCTACCCCTCTCCCTCCCTCTCCCTCCCTCTCTCTCTCTCCTCTCTCTCTGTCCCATCATATTTCCTGTCCTTCAGTTATGTATGGATGTCGACCGATCTCCCTCAAGACATAGCTGGGTCTCTCCTTCTCAACACATATACGAGTCGTTCTACCTCTATAGTTAGGCCTCTGCCTACCCCTCCCCTCACCCCTCCCCCCACACACACCAATACATCGAGCGCTCTAGTCATGTCTCCCTGCCACACACAAACTTGACATGTGCCCTCTAACGTTCCGGTAGGCCAGTCGCCCTATATCTTTGACTTGCACACACACACAATTTTGATGGCTCTCTTCATCAATCTCGCACCCACCCACTTGATCCTCTCTTCGACTCTATCGATAGCTATGACCGCTCCCTCTCTTCTCGTGGATTGCCCGACCCTCTATGTATGATATGGATAGGCCTCCATTTCACACACATTGCATGCAAAATTTTGTTTGAGATGTCATCGACACATATTCCCACAAATAATTCACGAAATCAACCCCCCACCCCACCCCCACCCCAAAACAAAAAACAGTCACGAACGTGGTTTGTATCTCTCACACACACCCACGTAGGTGGGGGACGTGCACGAAGAGAAGAGGTGCATGCACGACGCACGTACTCCCGTCTCTTTCCCAACCACACCCGCGCGGGTACACGGTGGAGCTCATTTCTGTACGAAAAAGGCAGCCCACGTGGTAATTTGGCACGTGTACTAGTTGTCCACTTGGTGGAGGGAGGATCGTCTACCACGGGTGAACAAAAAAATTGCGACTTGACGTGTTATGTTAAAAAAAGAGGCAAACCATGTGGGGCCTACCTTAGAGGCAAGGCTCTATACACTGGAGTACTTTAGATGTGTCCCGTCAACTCGCAGAACGAGGAGAAGCTTGCTTAGTACGCCGTCTCCCCCGCCCACGGGTGCGGTGGCTCGCAGGATGAGGTGAAGCTTGCTCCGCCTTACGCCCGCTCCCTCGCCCATGCGAGCGGTGGCTCGCAGGACGAGGAGAAAAAATTACTACTTCCTCCGTTTACTCCTCGTCCCTACTACCTTGGTTATAGAGATTATATCATATTGTTTGGAATATATATGTCCTTTAGTAGATTTCAATATGAACTACTAGTACATACTCCAAACACTGATGTATATAGATGTATTTTAGAGTGTAGATTCACTCATTTTGCTCCGTATGTAGCACTCTCCCTCGCCCCTCGACCCTCGCCCACATGGTGGACGTGCAGCAATTCATTCGGTCTCATATAGCCAGAACGATATATACTGCACTACCATTACTGCTCGACTTCCCGAAGAGGCGAAGAGCCAATCGCAAGGTTAATATTTTGGAGATGCCAAGTGCAAGGTTATAGGAGAACGAGTAGTAGGTGCCGCGTCATTTATAAATAAAGTTTTTTTTCTTCAGTGGCACGTACGCAATATGATAGGTTCATATGGAGAGAAAAGGAAACCGCTCCACTATATACATAGTCAGGACAGGCCAGCCTACAGGGTTGCTTGCTGGGGTTGCTCTCTTCACACTCTCTCGCACAAAACGACTGTGGCCACATCTCTAACATCCCGGCGGATCACGTCCGCTTGGGGAATGGGTGGATGCTTAGTGTAGATGCGGTGGCCGTCGCCGACGGCGAAAACCCACTGTCGGCACGTCCCGATCAGGGGTCCCCGCCGTTCTCTCTCACAAAGCCGGTGAGGTTGCCCTCGTCCCTTGCTCACTGCCGTGACGTGGGCAGTTGCCGCCTCCCGCCGCCCTCCTCAAGGTTGAGCTACGTCCCTCAAGTACAACTCCCTTTACAGCCGGCTTGCACCACTGCTCCAGCTGCCCACATCACTCCCTGTGGATATTTCTGTACTTCTTTGCCCCTCACATACCTCTACTGGCTTCTACGTACTGTATTTGTGATGAGTTTATGTCTCATCAACTAGTCCCAGTAATCTTATTCTAATCACGCTTCTTCAATTTATTTGCCACAGGGATGCTCATCTCGATTTTGGTGAAACTGCACAAAATGATCCGATGGTCAAAAGGTTGCAAACTTCATTTATTAGGAAGCTCGAACGTTGCCAGCAAATTGAAGCCTGGTTAGGGTTCACGGTTCAAGGGCTAGGGACTGCATGGATCTTTTTTTCTTTAGCTGCCTCTGTTCCAAAATAAGTGTCAACTTTAGTAGTAGTACAACTTTGTACTAAAGTTTGCACAAAGTTGAGACACTTATTTTGGAATGGAGGGAGTACATATTTGCTATGATCTGTCAATCATTGAGATGCAATAGCATGCATGTTAGTTCCTTTGTATTTGATGAAATGTTGCAACGGGCAACCTTGGACGCAAGATACATGTAACAGAAGCTGGAAGCTTCATAGCATTGTACAAATTTATCTCGCTGATAAATTACAGTACGTACTATACTAGTACTTCCTCCGTTCCTAAATATAAGTCTTTGTAGAGATTTCACCATGAAGCACATGCGGATGTATATAGATGCATTTTAAGTGTAGATTCATTCATTTTGTTCCGTATGTAGTGGAATCTCTACAAAGACTTATCTACTAGTATAGCTAGCCCCCACTACTAGGAATTCTCTATCCTCTCCTTGAGCCACATCATCAAAATTGATGTAGCCGTTAGATGAAGTAAATCAGTCCATAATAGCCGTCTGATCTAGACATTGAGAGGCTCCGCACTAAGCCACATGCAAGCATGCAGAAATACCATGGCGCATGCATGTGAGTGGGTTTTAAATCACATCAACATGTCTGCATGCAAGCATGCACCGGTAGCATGCATGTAAGTGAGCTTTTAAGTCCCATTAACATGTCAAAAAGAAAAATATAATCCCATTATGCAGTAGGAGTTGGCTGATCTTTTTTCCTTACGTGGGATGATCTAAATGATGATGGGAGTTTATTTAGTTTGGCTACCACATTCGTCATGCGGTTATAGAGTTTTTTTTAGTTCTATGAAATCGATAATTTTGTGCAGAGAGATATACCACTGTTTCGCGGCAACGCGCGGGGACTCATCTAGTAATATTTAGGAACGGAGGGAGTACTATGTAAAGAGTTAGGTATCGCACGGTGATAGTGTGAGGTGGGCCATGTAATCACTGAGCCTGCGTGCTTTCACTACTCTTGCATGCCTCCGCTGTAAGAATGGAGAAAATTGTAATCTAGTAGTAGTACCTCCTTTCGCCGAAAGCGTGGGACATCCAGCAGTCCTACCACCTCAGTAATAAAGACCAATGAGCCATCAAATCACATAGACCCAGCAGTAAGTTGGACGGACGAAACAACCATCACTCTTGCGCCAGTGAGAGGTCGCGTCCGCTCTGCCCGGGCATGAATGCGGCACTGATTCTTTGGAGCGGCGCTGACCGTTTCGGGCGGGAAGCGCGCGCGGGCGATGGAGGGGCTTTGGGTGGGCCAGGCTGGTCAGGAGCGGGCGTGGCAGCTGTCCGCATGTCCCTACCGGACACGCCCGAAAATGAGGGCATGCACCGACTCTCGCGGCTAAAATCATACACTACACAACATCTCTCTGTAGGAGTAGGTCGATCTGTCGCTCTCTCTAACACACACATGCTGTTAAACACACACACACACACACACACACGCATGCACCTTGGTCCCGTTGCACCTTCTAACATGACTTATTACACCTCGACGGAGGGAGTAGTAAGTATACGAGATACGGTGGCACACTGACTTAAGTCGAATACAACTGCCCAAAATTTGTGTGCATGTTATAATAAGGATTCACTTAAAATAGTACGTGAGCGAACAGAGGGATCAATTGGACAGTGTTCCCGAGTAGTAGCGAGATGTGTGAGGTAAGATACACTGCTGGCGCTTTTAATTTTTCTTATTAATTTGTTTGTTTCACCCACTGACTGGTGGGACCCAACGTACTACGTGGAGAGAGGTAAGGTGACTAAGGCTGCATTATTTCTGCACCACTGTGGATAGTCTTACCACCAAAGCCACATGACACGATTATGATTGAAATCCCAATGACTCCCACACACACAAAAAAACACGGCATGCTTGTCACACGAATGCAGGAATGTATAAAAGGTTATTTCCCTCTCGTTGAACATAACGGGAGGGTTGTGTAGCTGGTTAGCCTGTTCGCTCATCAAACTTGAGGTCTCGGGTTCGATAACTACACTTGAGTATAATTTGTGCTAGGAGGATTCTTTGACTAGTCAAAATGTTTTCTAGGGATTGCGCGCTTCACACACTCTCTCCAGTATATATATACATGCTGGAGCCTCAGCGCTTGTAGTTGCTCTCTTCACACTCTCTCGCCCTCTCCCGCTGGAGCCTCAACGCTTGTAGTTGCTCTCTTCACACTCTCTCGCCTCTCCAGATCTAAACAAGACTTCGTTGGCCTCTCTCTCCCCTCACTGCTGCTCAAAGAGCCGACAGGATCCGTCCGCCGGGAAGGGAAGGAGGCTTAACGCTGTCGCCGTCGGCGAGGGACTACCGGCGCAGCTGTTCACTTTCCACCCAGCGGCGGCGCGGGAGGGCCTCCGACCCCTTCTTCTTCGCCGCCGTCCCGTCGCCCACCGAACCACGCCCCAAGAACCTTAAGGTATAATTTACTTACTCCACATGCATTGCTCTAGCTGCATGTATACCATGAATCTAGGACGTGGTTCAAAGAGGAAAGGAGTGGGGGAAAGTAGTGGGAAAAGTTGTATATAGCATGAATCTAGGACGTGGTTCAGAGAGGAAATGAAGGGTAAAGTTGTATAGCATGAATCTAGGACGTGGTTCAAAGAGGAAAGGAATGGGGGAAAGTAGTGGGGAAAGTTGTATCGCATAAATCTAGGACGTGGTTCAAAGAGGAAAGGAAGGGGCGAAAGTACTAGTTCAAAAAGGAAAGGAAGGAACAAGGCTGTAGAGTTTGAGCAGGACTAGATTTGCTGCACTCACATAGGGAAAGGTGTCTAAAGATAACAAAACTGGGACCAACACAAATATGCTCCTTGGTTGTTTGTTCTTTGTTGCAACAGACTGTGCATGACCACAGTACATCGGTAGATGCACATGGTGCTGGTGCGTCCACTATCCCATGCAACTCATTAGCTGTTGTTAATCTAAGGCCCTGTTTGGTTAAAAACTCCCTAGTCCCTACTGCTTGGTTCCAGGGACTAAACATGGACTAGAGGTTATTAAATGACATGCTAAAATACCATGTTACCCCTAGTAATGAACTAATAGAGACAAGGTGCGATGCGTGGCAGGGGCAACTGTTGGAAAAAGTCCCAAAAAGACTCCCTCGGGGTCTTCTTTCTTTAGTCCCAAATGCCCACTTTTAGTCCCTAAAATTCCCTCTTGTTTGGTTTAGATGGGACTGACACGGAGTTTTTTTAGTCCCTACACCAAAATGTCTTTGTAAACAAACACCCTCTAATAATGCCACTGGAAAATTGATGCAATGCCACAGTTAAAAGCAAATTACATGTTTAACAAATTTTATTGTTAATATAATCTCTATGTTAATATTAATCAATGCCACCGTTTGAGAAATGCTACTGTCTCGCTTTCTTTTCCATTTAGATAAGGTAGATGCTTCTTTTTGTTGGCTTCTGTGTCATCCACCGTTATTGACCACTAATTGTTTCCTTTGCACCTCTGTGTAAACAGGGTTATCTACTTCACCTTGTTGCCATTGTGACCTTTTGTTGCACTGCACAAAACACTTTTGTTTTAAGAGTATTTTGTGCAGTTCAACCAAAATGTCACACCGACAACGTTGCTTGATTGCTTGATCTTAGTGGAACTGCACAAGAGGAGATCTTACTTCCTATCCGTTAAGGCGAATTTGGTTCAGATCTTCTTCTTGTGAGTTGTTTGAATTCCGCATCATGAGAGGTCAGTACTAGCCTTCTTTCACATGATTCTGCAGTGTGCTTTCATATGTTGTGCTACTTGTACGAAAATGTTGCTTGATTTTAGTGAACTGCACAAATGGAGACAAGACTTCCAATCTGTATGTGCACCGTAATATCCCATTGAGGTAAGATAAGGATATTTCACAGCTGCTGGCCTGTATTTTGCCACTTTCATCAGAAAATTAAGTTTAGTACTATACTTGTGCTCCCTAATTGATATGCCAAATCTTATATTGAAGGCGAAGCTTGTCTGTTATTGAACCAAGTGATGAAGGGGAAGAACAAGCGGAAGAAAAACAAAAATCAACTCCCGGTGCTGTAATGAAGCACTGGAACTATGATGACACAAGTAATGATATAGTTTTGCATCTTAATTTATTGCTATGGCTGGAACGAGCAATTGTTTTGCCACTGATTTGATGCCACTCTTAATGTAATATGTAATTATCTCTACTTGTGCAAACAGGGATCTTCTTTGAAGATACCATATATTTTAGTGGAACTGCACAAGAAGATGTTGGAAACATTAAACTAATCGAGGAGTATATAGTAAGCATGGACACCACCGTAGATAGTAACAGATGGTTCCGGAGAAGTGCTTCATTTGTATGCTCTACACAATAAGCCTCCTGACAAAGGTTGGTACTCGCCCACTGATTTCATCCATATGATTGAGCTTTGTCATCTCTATTGGTGTTGTGCTACTATTTAGATACTGTCATGAAAAAGTGGTATTGTCCTTGAGAAGTGCTTCATCTGTGCTGTTTTAA
Organism: Aegilops tauschii subsp. strangulata; assembly: GCF_002575655.3. Lineage (NCBI taxonomy): Eukaryota > Viridiplantae > Streptophyta > Magnoliopsida > Poales > Poaceae > Aegilops > Aegilops tauschii. The sequence goes on from NC_053039.3 coordinate 363,474,579, forward strand.
ATATTTCCTTTCCTTTTTTCGAGCAAACAGGGATGCTAGCATTTAGTGGTCCTCTTGTCTTTGCACAACAGGACCATCTTCCTCTGAAGAAGAATATGGAGTACGTGAACTGACTAGTTCCGATTATGCCAGGATGAAGAAGCCCTGTCTATCTTCTCATCAGAAGGAGCAGTTGAAGGATGGTTACATTACTCCCCACAAGACCAAACTAACTTCAGCTTAGAAGGACCATTTTTCTAAAAGTGTGCTCTACATGGACCATGTATGTGCCTGTTGAAACTATCAATTCATAGTACAGTTTGCTTTATACTAATCACTTTTTTGTATTTGTGCAAACAGGGGTGCTCAGCTTGATTTCAATGGGAACTGCACAAAATGTTCATGAATACATCGAATCATTCATTTCCACCACAAGAAAGGAGGTGCCGATAAGTTCAAGGCGTTGCAACATATAAGGGCGAAATCATACAAGCTACGCGCGAATTTGGTTGATTTTGGTGGAACTGCACAAAAAGAACAGTTGGTTTATTTAGCATGAGGTGCCATGTCAATGTCCGAACTGATGGCAAACCCTGCCCATTCCACAATCGTAGGCATTTGATATTTTGGAATGGGACAACCTTGTCAAATTTTGCTCATTGATTTTAGCAAGACATGCGTTTGATATTTTCGAATGGGACGCCCTTTGCTGTCAGCAGCGTCGATCAATTTTTTCTTTATTCTTTAGTTGTGAAGTAAATATTGCCTCTGACATGTGAGTCGCTGAGATGCATAATCATCGATTGTTTTGAATGTTCTCTATGAATTGCCAGGCCTGTGTGTTTGATTGCAATGTACAGAAACGCTAAAAAGCTGCTCAAACTCTTTGTACTCCTTCTGTTCCTTTTTACTTTGCACATTGTGAAAGTGCATACTTTTTTGTATAAGATTGGTCAAAGTAGAGATACTTTGACTGCAGACAAAACTTGTATGCACGACTAGAAAGGACCGGAGGGAGTACATGTGAAACTACTGCAAACGAGGTGATCACCCTGGGAATTATGCTAGTACGTATTGTTTTGCATGTTCATCCAATGCCAGTGATACAGGAATTCGAATTAATCAAAATAAATTCATTCATATACGGTCGGATTTCATATAAACATGCCGGATTTCATTATATTTCATACATTCTTCAACTAAAAACGGGTGCGCTGGAGGTATAATTAATTAACCGAAGCTACCCACCTGTGTCCCGCTGAGCCGAACAGAAGCTTCAGTGACTTAACTGCAGGTGCAGTTGCGTAACTGACATGTGGCCTGTTGGGCCCACGTGTCAGTCAGCCAACTGCACCAGCAGTTAAGTAGAAGTAGCGTTCTTCTCCAGCGCAGCTCTCCGACTCCACGTCGCCGCCAAGAAGCTAACCGGCCGTCAATGGTCAACCCGCCTAGCTTGGCTTCAACCGGAGGGTAGCAGCGGTGGCCTTAATTGGACCCGAGCGGCGGCGACCTACCGTGTTCTACTCTTCCTCATTTTCTATGTGGCGTGGCCTCGTTGGCAGCGGGGCGGGGCCTCGGCGGAGCCGGCGATGTCCTCTGTCTCGTTGCCGGCGGGCGGCGCCTCAGCGGAGCGGTGGAAATCCTCCCCCACGTTGCCAGTAGGGTGGGGCCTCGGCTGAGCCGGTGATGTCCTCTGCCTCATTGTTGGCGGGGCGGGGCCTCGGCGGAGCCGGCGGTGTCCTCTGCCTCGTTGTTGGCGCCGTGGGGCCTCGGCGGAGTAGGGCCTCGTCAACGCCAGCGGAGCGGGGACTCGTCGGAGCCGGCATTGTCCTCTGCCTCATCCACGGTCTCGCCAAACAGCGCCCCGCCCGCTTCATCGCCCTCTTTGCTAGCCTCTTTGTAGGCGGCCGCAGCCTCCGCCACCCGCATGCGGTACCGCCAGCGCTCGAGGCGGCCCTTGCGGGCGGAGCGGTACGAGTCGAGCAGCGCCTCCTGCTCTGCCCGCTCCGCGGCGATCTGCTCCTCCGCCTACAGGTGCTCCTGGAGGAGATGGTGGTTGTAGGCGGCGTCGGCCTGCGCCACCCGGAACTGCTCCTCAAGCATCTACCTCACCCTGTCCATATATTGGGCACGGGCCTCGCCGATGGTCATGGTGCAATACACCGGCGAGGATGGCGCGGAGGAGGGGGTTGGCGCCGGATCGTTGACTACCATGTTCTCCATTGGGACGTCGTCGTCCTCCGGCTGCCTGCCGGCCAGCCGGTCGGCAGCAATGGCTGCCATCTCCTTGTGGTCCGTCGTCCGCCCGTCCCGAAGAGAGCTGGAGCGTGAGGAAGCCATGGTGGGCAGTAGTGGTGTGGACAGGAGAAAGGGAACGGATGCGGATGACTGCGGCTATGGCCGGCGCAGCAGTTTATATAGCAATGGTGGGCGGGCGGAGGGACGGACGTGTGGCGCCGGAGTAGCCGCCTCGGCAACCACGTATCATTAATGTGGGCGGCAGATGGACGGACGAACGGCACTTGTGTCGTTTGAAGGCGGAGCAATCGCCTGCACCGGGAAGCGAGGCGGGTGGCGCTGACTGTTTCGGGCGGAAAGCGCGCGCAGGCAAGGAGATGACTTTACTTGGAGAGGATGACAATGGGGACCCACCAGGTCCATAGCCTCACGTACGCAAGTGCCTCCTTATTATATATATATATATAACTATAATTTATTTTGCTTCCTCCTGGTTTCCTGACATTACGGTCCCACACCATTGTCAACCTATGTAGTAGTCAATAAACGAGAGAATTGCACAAGAAGCGGCCGACAGCTGGGACCAAGCATCTCGAGCAGTATTTGTGTTTTTGAGGTGTGAGCACTGCAGAGTTTTTCGATGTTTAGCCCAGATATTAATTTTTCTCCTCCGAACAACAACGAAAACATCGCTGCAGGTATTAACTAGGCGGGCTGTGGCCCGTCTAGCCCAGGCCAGATATCCAGCCCGGATATTAATTTTTTTCAAGCTAAAAATGGCTAGCCCAGCTATTCTTTTTTTAGGAATACCCAGGCAAGGTCAAGTTGTTATTCTGTGCCCCGCTGGGCTGCAAATCTTTCCTAGGAGGGATGCATTAGGCTTAACAAGAAAATGGGCTTTAAGAAATAATAAATGGGATGTAATTATAAAAACTGGGCAGTAACTATAAAAAATGCACCAAACACGTGATTACTTTATAAAATATTATTTTTGGATATTGAAAATTTTAATTTCATTAATTGTTGCGAGCGCAATGTTTTGTTGGATTTTTACGTAATATAAATTTATATTGAAATTGTATTTAATCTGACTAGAAATTTTATTGAATTCTGTTTTGAACGGTTGGTTGAAATGGGCTGTACTTTTAACAAACTGTAAATGGGCTGTAGTAAATTCCATTAGAATTCTAAAATGGGCTACACATTCTTACAAATCTCAAATGGGCTATAAGTTCTCTGCCACACACTTCTGGCCTTACTAAGTTGACGCGTCCCCTAAAAAACAGAGTTGCCGCGTATGCAAGGCTTTGTCAACTTATAGTCAACACACGGTTCTAGCAGCAGTGGCCGTTGGATGTCCATCCAACAGATGTCGTGCTTCTTCTTCAATCTCGGATATTCTAGCTTCACCCGCCCAAAAAATGATTCCTCCCCCTGACATCTGGGGCGCACCGTTTCGAAAGCTGACTTGTGGGCCTACTAAGTTGACGTACCAAGGGCTTTGTCAACTTAGTCAATATAAACGATTCTAGCTGCAGTGACCGTACGATGTCCATCCAACGGCCGTCGTGCTTCTTCAACCTCTGGTCTTCTTGCTCCAGCCGCTCAAAGCAGCGCCGGTCGTGCCGCCTGCTCCTGCCTCCCATGGCCGGCTGTGCTGCCGCGGAGGCCTCACCGCCCCCTACTACTCCCACCGCTGGCCAGGCCATCCGTCCACTAACCCACACCCCCTGTTATTCTGCGGCGACGGCAGCGCAGCCGAACCAGTGAACCCTCGTACTCCTCTCCGCGTGTGCATCCACTGCCGCGTCTTCCCCGGCTCCGCGTCGTCCCCTTCCTAGGCCTCGCCGTCGTCCACCGCCCTGGTGCTCTCGGCGCGGCGTGGTCAACGTGGTCAAGGAACGACTTCCATCGGACGTGGACTGTACGTGGAGAGGCTGACAGCTGGGTCCACGGCAGCCGCAAGGAAGTGCCTCCTTATTACGCGCAAAATAATTACTCCACCTGACAGCGGGGACCCACCGGACGGGTCACCGTATTTCACAAAAAAATGATTCGCCCCCTGACTGCTGGGACCCACGAGCTACAGCTTCGCATGCAAGGAAGTGCGTCCGGAAAAAAAATGATTTGCCCCCCTGACTGCTGGGACCCACCAGCTACATCTTCGCATGCAAGGAAGTGCGTCCGAAAAAAAACGATTCGCCCCCAGACTGCTGGGACCCACCAGCTACACCTTCGCATGCAAGGAAGTGCGTCCGGGCAAAAAAAAAATGATTCGCCCCCTGACTGCTGGGACCCAGCAGCTACACCTTCGCACGCAAGGAAGTGCGTCCGGGCAAAAAAAAACAAAACGATTTGCCCCCCTGACTGCTGGGACCCACCAGCTACATCTTCGCAGGCAAGGAAGTGCCTGACAGTCGGGACCCACCTGGTCGAAGCGTACGTAGTGTTGTCATTCTGGTCGCGAACGTGTACGTACATACTGGTCGATGTAGAGGCGCGCACGTGTCGTTGTAGAGGCGCGCACGTGTCGTAGTAGAGGCGCGCACGTAGCATGTACACGTACGTACAGCAGCCAGGGTGCACGAAAGAAAATACGGCCATGTATGTGTACATACGGGCAGGGTCTCGAACGCCTACTCGCGCATACGTACGGCCAGGGCTCGTGTAGATGGTTGGGTCGGAACGGAGAAACCACGTTGTCGTCATGTTCATTGGGAGGCAACGGAATGCGTCGTGTTCGTGGGGAGGCAACGGAATGCGTCGTGTTCATGGGGAGGCAACGGAATGCGTCGTGTTCATCGGGAGGCAACGGAATGCGTCGTGTTCATCGGGAGGCAACAGAACGCGTGGGAGCCAACCGGCTGTGTCGGAACGGAATGCGTGGTCGTGTTCATCGGGAGGGCTTGGACGGAACATGTGATGGAAACAAGGACTGGCGTACCGCAAAACGGAGGAAACGGACCTCCTAGGTTCGGAACGGGGTCCTGTTGATCGGGAGGGGTGTGGCGTACCGCAAAACGGAGGAAACAGACCTCCTACGGTCGAAACGGGGGTCCTGTTGATCGGGAGGGGTGTGGCGTACCGCAAAACGGACGAAACGGACCTCCTACGGTCAAAACGGGGGTCCTGTTGATCGGGAGGGGTGTGGCGTACTGCAAAACGGACGAAACGGACCTCCTACGGTCGAAACGGGTGTCCTGTTGATCGGGAGGGGTGTGGCGTACCGCAAAACGGATGAAACGGACCTCCTACGGTCGAAACAGGGGTCCTGTTCATCGGGAGGGGTGTGGCGTACCGCAAAATGGGACTCCACCGGATACTGTTCATCTCCACTGTCGACCTCCTCCAGCCTCCACGGGCTACCGTCGACCTCCTCCAGCCTCCACGGGCTCCTGTTCATCCAACCTCCACCGCGCGCTACTCCACCGGCTACTGTTCAACCACCCCTACACGGGCACCCCTCCACCGTCTACTGTTCATCCAGCCCTCCACACCACGGGGTCCTGTTCAACCACCCCTCCACGGGCACCCCTCCACCGTCTACTGTTCATCCTGCCCTCCACCACACCACGGGGTCCTGTTCATCCACAGGCAACGCCACCGCTCACTGTTCATCCACCCCCCCCGCAACGCTCACTGTTGATCCAATCGATCGGCTTCAGTTAGCAGCAGTAGCGAAGGAATTGCTCGATCGGGTTCAGTTAACAGCCATCGATCGATCGCTCGGGTTCAGTAACGCGTAGCCTGCAGTGCAATCGCTCGGGTTCAGTTAGAGCCCAACGCCTCGCTCAGGTTCAGTTAGAGCCAACGCCTCGCACACACGCGCGTACGTGTACGAGAGAAACGCGCATCGCTCGGCCCCCGACCTCCCACCGTAACCGGGAATTCCCCAAAATTTTCCTCCCCCTCGCTTCTACCATGATTTTTTCCGTCATGGACGGCCCAAAGAATGTCATGCAGCTGCGTCTCCGGCCCGCCCAGGACGAAAAGCCCATTTTCTGTCATGATTTTTTGTCATAGAAGTAGGAGCCCACCACATCTATGATGATACCGGGTTTTGTCACAATTATCGTCATAGAAGTGTCATATGTATGACAGAAATTTTTTTCGTTCGGCCAAAATGTCACGGATGTGTCTTTTTTTTGTAGTGACTGCGATGCAACGGTCATTGTATCGTGTGCTGCAGCTTTGAGGCGAGCTATCTCAGCCCTCCTCTTATACTCCTCCGCCTCCTCTCTGGTTATGTAATGTCTCCCTTTTTCCTGAAAGTCAAAGAAAGCGCGAGCAGGGAGGACAATATTGACAGCGTGACGCCTGTCAAAGATTAGTCGGTACTGGAGAGGCGGTTCATTCCTCTCAACAAACTGATGGTGATTTTTTTGGGAGGAAGAAGAAGTGTGTGGGTGCAGGAATAAGTGGAGGGGAGCCACAATGGGCCCACGAGGCAGGGGGCGCGCCTAGGGGGGTGGGCGCGCCCTGGACCCTCGTGGCCAGGTGCTTGCTCCCCCTGCTGTGTTCTCAGTGCCAGATATTCTCAAATATTCCAGAAAAAATCACATTCCAATTTCAGGGCATTTGAAGAACTTTTATTTTCGGGGTATTTTTATATTGCACGGATAATTCAGAAAACAGACAGAAAAATACTATTTTTACTTTATTTCAACTAAATAACAGAAAGGAAAAGGAGGGTACAGAAGGTTGTGCTTTCTAACTTCATCCATCTCATGCTCATCAAAAGGAATCCACTAACAAGGTTGATCAAGTCTTGTTAACAAACTCATTCCGACTAACATGGAACCGGAGAAATTTCGAATAACACTATGTTACCTCAACGGGGATATGCACATCCCCAATAATAAGAATATCATATTTCTTCTTGACAGTAGGTAGAGGAAATTCAAAACCTCCAAAAATAATTGATGGAATTTTTCCAATAGAATTGATACTGTGGACTTGAGGTTGTTTCCTCGGAAAGTGTACCGTATGCTCATTACCATTAACGTGAAAAGTGACAGTGCCTTTGTTGCAACCAATAACAGCCCCTGCAGTATTCAAAAAGGGTCTTCCAAGAATAATAGACATACTATCGTCCTCGGGAATATCAAGAATAACAAAGTCCGTTAAAATAGTAACGTTTGCAACCACAACAGGCACATCCTCACAAATACCAACAGGTCTAGCAGTTGATTTAGCAGCCATTTGCAAAGATATTTCAGTAGGTGTCAACTTATTCAAATCAAGTCTACTATATAAAGAGAGAGGCATAACACTAACACCGGCTCCAAGATCACATAAACCAGTTTTAACATAATTTCTTTTAATGGAGCATGGTATACTTGGTACTCCTGGATCTCCAAGTTTCTTTGGTATTCCACCCTTAAAAGTATAATTAGCAAGCATGGTGGAAATTTTAGCTTCCGGTATCTTTCTTTTATTTGTGATAATATCCTTCATATACTTAGCATAATGATTCGTTTTGAGCATATCAGTTAATCGCATATGCAAAAATATAGGTCTAATCATTTCAGCAAAGCGCTCAAAATCCTCATCATCCTTTTTCTTGGATGGTCTGGGAGGAAAAGGCATGGGTTTCTGAACCCATGATTCTCTTTCTTTACCATGCTTCCTAGCAACAAAATCTCTCTTATCATAACGTTGATTCTTTGATTGTGGGTTATCAAGATCAACAGCAGGTTCAATTTCTACATCATTATCATTACTAGGTTGAGCATCAACATGAACATATTCATTAACATTATCACTAGTTTCATGTTCATTACCAGATTGTGTCTCAGCATCAGAAATAGAAATATCATTAGGATTCTCAGGTGTTTCAGCAATAGGCTCACTAGAAGCATGCACAGTCCTATCATATTTCTTTTTCTTCTTTTTAGAAGAACTGGGTGGATCACTATTATTTCTCTGAGAATCTTGCTCAATTCTCTTAGGGTGGCCTTCAGGATACAAAGGTTCCCGAGTCATTTTACCAGTTCTAGTAGCCACTCTGACAGCATAGTCGTTATTCTTATTATTCATTTCATTGAGCAAATCATTCTGAGCTTTAAGTACTTGTTCTACTTGAGTGGTAACCATAGAAGCATTTTTACTAATGACTTTAAGTTCACCTTTAACTCTAGACATATAATCACCCAAGTGTTCAATCATATAAGAATTTTGTTTTATTTGTCTACCAAAATAAGCATTGAAGTTTTCTTATTTAACAATAAAGTTGTCAAACTCATCTAAGCATTGTCTAGCAGACTTATATTGAGGGATATCACCTTCATCAAATCTATAGAGAGAATTTACCTTTACTACCTGTGTCGGGTTATCAAGACCATGAGTTTCTTCAATAGGTGATGGATTAAGATCATATTTTTCTTCAACAGGCGGTAAATTAAGGCCATGTATTTCTTCAATAGGAGGTAAATTCTTAATATCTTCAGCTTTAATACCTTTTTCTTTCATAGATTTCTTTGCCTCTTGCATATCTTCAGGACTGAGAAATAGAACACCTCTTTTCTTCGGAGTTGGTTTAGGAATAGGCTCAGGAGCTGGCTCAGGAAGTGTCCAATTATTTTCATTGGTCAACATATTATTCAATAGAATTTCAGCATCATCCGGTGTTCTTTCCCTGAAAACAGAACCAGCACAACTATCCAGGTAATCTCTGGAAGCATCGGTTAGTCCATTATAAAAGATATCAAGTATTTGATTTTTTCTTCAGAGGATGATCAGGCAAAGCATTAAGTAATTGGAGAAGCCTCCCCCAAGCTTGTGGGAGACTCTCTTCTTCAATTTGCACAAAATTATATATATCCCTTAAAGCAGCTTGTTTCTTATGAGCAGGGAAATATTTAGGAGAAAGTAATAAATCATAGGGATAATTAGATTTATGCCCCTAGTTGTGTCCCACTCGTCTGTTTTACCCCTAATACCCAAAAGTCACCGGTTCTGTCCAAATCACTTTGCTCCTCTTATGCTTTTGCCCTTTGACCATTTGACCGTCAGTTTGAAAACTTCATAACTAATTCATACTAAATCTGAAAAATGCAAATAAGATACCAAAATGTTCAGAAAAACATCACCTATATATCAGTGTCATTTGCATTCATGAAAAAAGTGTTGAAAGTGCCCTTCCGAGTTTCAGCTCTTATGCTACCACCACGAATAGTAAAATCTAAAAAAGTTCAAAAAAATCAAAAATAATTTGGTGGCAAAGAATGACAAATTTTTTAAGTGCCTGCCAAGTTTCATCAGGGAATAACATTTGTGGGTGCCGCGGCAAAAAAACATTCAGCACTCCAAAATAGATTATTTTTTTGCCACGACTTCCACGAATGTTGTTCCCTAATGAAACTTGGCAAGCACTTAGAACACTTGTCGTTCTTTGCCACCATATTTTTTTGAATTTTTTAGAGTTTACTATTCATGGTGGTATCAAAAGAGCTAAAACTCGGATCTGCACTTTCCAACACTTTTTTCATGAATGCAAATGACACTGACATATAGGTGATGTTTTTCTGAACATTTTGGTATCTTATTTGCATTTTTTTGATTTTGTATGAATTAGTTATGAAGTTTTCAAACTGACGGTCAAAGGGCAAAAGCATAAGAGGATCAAAGTGACTTGGACAGAACCGGCGACTTTTGGGAAGTAGGGGTAAAACAGACGAGTGGGACACAACTAGGGGCATAAATCTAATTATCCCTAAATCATATCCTGGGGAATATGCACACAACCAGGATCAAGAGAATTAAACCATATCTTAGCATCACCCTTTAATGAGAACGGAAATATTTTAAGAATATAAAGGTAGCGAGTTCTCTCATCATTAGTGAACAGGATGGCTATATCATTTAATTTAGTAAGATGTGCCAGAATAGTTTCAGTTTCATAACCATAGAAAGGATCAGATTCAACCAAAGCAATTATATCAGGATCAACAGAGAATTCATAATCGTAATCCTGATCAGTAACACAGATAGGTGAAGTAGCAAAAGCAGGATCATATTTCATTCTAGCATTAAGAGATTGCTGCTTCCATTTAGCTAATAACTTCTTAAGATCACTTCTATTATTGCAAGCAAGAATAGCTCTAGCAGCTTCTTCATCCAGAACATAACCCTCAGGCACAACAGGCAATTCATATTTATTAGGGGGAGAGTCTTCATCATCACAATCATCAATATTATCAGTTTCAATAATTTCATTCTCTCTAGCCCTAGCGAGTTGTTCATCAAGAAATTCACCAAGTGGCACAACAGTATCAAGCATAGAAGTAGTTTCATCATAAGTATCATGCATAGCAGAAGTGGCATCATCAATAACATGCGACATATCAGAATGAATAGCAGAAGCAGGTTTAGGTGTCGCAAGCTTACTCAAAACAGAAGGTGAATCAAGTGCAGAGCTAGATGGCAGTTCGTTACCTCCCCTCGTAGTTGAGGGATAAATTGTTGTTTTCGCGTCTTTCAAGTTCTTCATAGTGACCAGCAGATATAAATCCCAGGTGACTCAAAGAATAGAGCTATGCTCCCCGGCAACGGCGCCAGAAAATAGTCTTGATAACCCACAAGTATAAGGGATCGCAACAGTTTTCGAGGGTAGAGTATTCAACCCAAATTTATTGATTCGACACAAGGGGAGCCAAAGAATATTCTCAAGTATTAGCAACTGAGTTGTCAATTCAGCCACACCTGGATAACTTAATATCTGCAGCAAGGTATTTAGTAGCACAGTAGTATGAAAGTAACGGTAACGATAGCAAAAGTAATATTTTTGGGTTTTGTAGTGATTGTAACAGTAACAACAGAAAAGTAAATAAGCAGAGAACAATATATGAAAAGCTCGTAGGCATTGGATCAATGATGGAGAATTATGCCGGATGTGGTTCATCATGTAACAGTCATAACATAGGGTGACACTGTCGGAGTAAATGGCCACGGGTAGCCTAACCGACTCCCCCTGGCTCTTCGAAAAATTATCAGGCCATTCGAGCCTTCAAGCATACAAAGCATAGGGCCGCCTTCCCCTGGCCGGCTATCCCCAGGGCCGACTCCTAGAAGGCGACCCAGCCTCAGAAACCTCCCCCAAGAAAGATACGAGATAGCCGACTCCAGGGAGCCGGCCCCAAGAGGACCGACTCCCAGAAGCCGGCCATGAAGAAAGCCGGCTCCCAGAAGCCGGCCATGAAGAAAGCCGGCTCCCAGAAGCCGGCCAAGACTGCACCCACAAAGACTATATCCACATAACGGCGATAGGATGGGGTGTGGCCGCAGTACAGCCCGCTACCCCCGAATCCCGGAACAGGCATGGCCACAGGGCGCCGTACGGGCCAGCCATCCCCCGTCCGGCGTGGCACTGTAGCTGTGTTGGCCTCGATGTGACCCACGACAGGCGCCAGTACGGCCCGCAGGCAGTGGGCCTCTTTTGCCAGAGAGACACCCGAAGGCGTCCTGGCCTCCTCTAGTCGGCCAGGGGTGTGGCCGGCTCCCAATAACCGGCTACCTCCCTTCCTCGAAACATGTGCCTCATTAAGGAGACAAGACGAGGTAAGGCTACAGTGAGAGCCCGCAAGGCGGCGACACTGTAGCCACGCTTACCTCGACAAAGCCCTCGTCATCAGAGGCGAGGCAACAGTAACCAGCCGCCGACAAAGCCCCCAAGCGGTGGGGCCGGCCTGTCGGCCAAGAGGCCGGCAGCCGGCAGGACCCACCAGTCGGCGGGCCCCAATGACCGGCGGAGAAGCCGGCGAGCATAGACACTGACGGCTGGGACCCGCGCCCAGCCGGATTACCATTGTACCCCTGGGGGTAGGCCTATATAAACCCCCCGGGACACCCATGCAAAGGGTTGATCTCATAGAGTTTCACACACCACATAGAGAGAAAAGGAGAGCTAGCCTTCCCCTTCTTCTTCCTCTAGCCAAACAACTCGAGGAGCACTTGTAGCTACTTGTACTGATCTAGTGATCATGCGGAGACCCCACAGAGCAGGACTAGGGGTGTTATCTCCACGGAGAGCCCCGAACCTGGGTAAGATCTGCCGGCGTGCATGTCTTCGCCTCATCCTGTTTCCAGGAACCAGCGATGTCTTACTGGCTCCCACAATGATAAGCCACCCGTTGGCATATGTCGCACCTACCACCCGACATTTGGCGCCCACCGTGGGGCCAGGTGCACCGTCGTCCGGAGACCTGTTCTGGACGGGATCCCTTTTTCTCCCCCGCGAGCATAGCCAGCCTGCTACGCCCGATGGCGCTTGCCCCGACGCGCTGCAAGGCGTCGACGACGCCTGCGCAGCAAGCTGCCTCGCCGATCTTCTTGGCGAGACTCGCATCTCCGACGAGCCCGCGTCCGACGCGGGCACGGACTACCCCGAGAGCCGCCTCGTCAGCCTCCTCAACCAGCTTCACGTCTCCAACGAGCTTGCTGTGGACTTGGAGTCGGTCGGCTCCACTAACCCGATGCTTGTCGACTCCGACACGGCATCGCTCGATGCCTACCCCTCCGACATGGTAGTCTTCGACGACCCTCTCCCTCGAGCTGGCAGCGGCAGCTGCGCTGTCACTGAGGTGCTGGTCATCAGCCACGTCGCCGACTTGGGCGAGAACGCCCACGACGCCCTACAAGCGGCGATGCATGACTTGTCCGTCCCCATCCCGGCCGACGCCGACGCCGAGACCCTAGAGGCACGCCGCCTCGCCCTCATCGTGGAGGGCCAGAAGATAGCCTCCATGACACGCCTCACCGAGGCTCACCAGCGCGAAGTCGACCGCGCCGCCTTTGGTACGCCGATTCATGGCGGGCCGAGCCGAGCCGGCCACGTCAAGAAGCGCGGCGCGGCCATCGCCAGCATGCTGGGGGTGGACTGCCCCGTCTACGCCACACCGCTCGAGAATCTGCGAGCCGCTCAGGTGGCCGCAGAAGAGCTGAACGGGCTGGGCGCTGATGAGATCCCCTACATGACGAGGCACATCCATCAGCTAATCGACGCAGCCGCAGAACGGCATGAAGCCGGCGCCCGCGCTGAGAGTCCTTCCCCACGCCGAGAACACGCCTCGACATCCCGGTCGCCGACTGTGAGCGGCGCTCACGCAAGGAAAGACAAGGAGTCGGCTGGTAGCCGCAGCCGGACTCGAATCACCATCGAGCATGATGCAGAAGGCCACCCTCGAGCAGTGGAGCGCCAAGGCAATCCGCCTCCTCCCCCGCCTCGTGGGGAGAGATATCCGACCCCGCCGCCTGTCACACATCCGACTCTCGGTGGCCGACTAGGCCACCGCGAAGGAGTCGGCGAGAACAACGCCCGCCACCAGATCGACCGCCTAGCTCGAACCCTGGCGCTAGAAGAAGAAGACGATGTCGGCCCGCCATGCTTTGGCCCCCGCATCCTTGACGAGCCCTTTCCCAAAGGGTTCTTGCTCCCCAGAGACACGCCCAAGTACAACAGCTCTGTGAATCCGGAAGATTGACTCATCGACTACTCTACGGCTGTCAGCATAGCGAACGGCAACAGGCGCGTAGCCGTAAAGTACGTCCCTCTCATGCTGCAAGGCACGACACGCACCTGGCTCAACAGCCTCAAGCCCTACAGCGTCAACAGCTGGCTGGACTTCACGGAAGTCTTCGTCTGCAACTTCACCAGCACATACAAGCGGCCTCCCAAGCCCCGCCAGCTCTCCTTATGCGTCCAAGCGCCAAGCGAGTCGACCCGCGACTACCTCACGCGGTGGGCCGAGCTCCGCAACTCCTGCGAGGGGGTGCACGAGGTTCAAGCCATCGAATACTTCACCGCCGGGTGCCGAGAGGGCACCCTCCTCAAGCTCCGACTCCTCTGCGACGAGCCGACTACCCTCGATGAGCTGCTGGTCATTGCACACAAGTACGCCACGGCCGACTCCTCGATGAAGACCGAGCTCCGAGTGGATGCCTCTGGGAAGGTGCTCGCTCCGGCTCCCAAGATGCCGGCTAGCGACTCCAATCGGCGCCCCTACCAGAACGACCACAAGCGCAAGGCCCCTATGTCGCCTTCCACCAGCCGGCAGGTGGCCACAGTCGAAGACGAGCAGCTTGAAGAACGGCCCGCTCCCAAGAAGAAGGGCGGCAGGCCGGCTTGGCAGCCGACCTTCTCCTACGAGCAGACTCTCGATGCCCCATGCAAGTTCCACAACGGCGCGAAGCCGTCCAACCACAGGACCCGAAAGTGCCACTAGCTCACACGGATCTCCAAGGGCGAGGGGCTGGTGCCGCCTCCGCCTCCCAGCCCATCGCCTCCAGCCCCCCAGCAGCCGGCTGCTCGACCAGCAGTCGGAGCCATTCAAGATGAGTTCCCTGATGAGCACGCCGCCTACGTCGTCTTCACGAGCCAGGTTGAAGATAAGCGCAGCCGGCGCCGACAGCACCAAGAGGTCAACGCAGTCGCCTCCGGCAACCCCGAGTTCATGCATTGGTCCGAAAGGCCTATCAGCTGTAGCTGGGCCGATCAACCAGAGGTGATGCCGTCCCTTGGCTCCTACGCATTGGTGTTGGATGTCACCCTCGCAACGGAGAGGCGAGCTGCCCGATTCTCCCGCGTATTGATTGATGGTGGAAGCGGTATCAACAGACTGTACCGCGACACCATGGAGAAGTTGAACCTCAAGGCGAAGCAGCTCAAGCCAAGCCGGACCGTGTTCCATGGCATCGTACCCGGCCTGTCCTGTTCCCCGATCGGCAAGATCAAGATGGATGTTCTCTTCGAAGACAAGGATCACTTTCGCCGATAAGCAATCTGGTTCGAAGTAGTGGATTTGGAAAGCCCTTACAACGCCTTGCTTGGCAGACCTGCCCTGGCCAAGTTCATGGCTGTGCCCCACTACGCCTACCTGAAGATGAAGATGCTAAGCTCGAAGGGGATCATCACTATAGCTGGCAACTACAAGAAGTCCATCGAGTGCGCTGCAGCCAGCAGCCGGCTGGCCGAGTCCCTCGTGGTGGCAGAAGAGAAGAAGATGCTGGAGCGAGTTGTGGCCATGGCCGGCAAACAGCCGGCCCTTTCCCCCAACCCCAAGGAATATGATGCCCAGGGCTCCTTCCAGCCGGCCAAGAAGACGCAGAAGATACCTCTGGACCCGGTGAACCCGGAGAGGTTTGCAGTCATTGGTGCAAACCTGGACTGTAAATTGGAAGGCGAGCTCGTCGACTTCCTCCGTGAGAATCGAGACATCTTTGCATGGTGCCCAAAGGACATGCCGGGTGTTCCGAAGGATTTCGCCGAGCACAAGTTACACGTCCGAGCGGAAGCGAAGCCGGTCAAGCAGCCTCTCCGCCGACTGTCAGAATAGAAGAGAAGAATCGTAGGAGAAGAGATAGCCCGGCTCCTTGCCGCTGGCTTTATTATGGAAGTGTTTTTCCCAGAGTGGCTTGCCAACCCAGTCTTGGTGTTGAAGAAGAACAACAAATGGCGTATGTGTATAGACTACACTAGCCTCAACAAGGCCTGCCCCAAAGATTCGTTTGCTCTGCCACGGATTGATCAAGTGATAGACTCCACAGCCGGATGCGAGCTGTTGAGTTTCTTGGATGCCTACTCAGGATACCACCAGATCAAGTTGGACCCAGTAGACCACCTGAAGACCGCCTTCATCACACCATTCGGAGCTTTCTGTTACCTGACTATGACATTCGGCTTGAGGAATGCCGGTGCCACTTTTCAGCGTTGCATGCAGAAATGCCTCCTCAAGCAACTCGGCAGAAATGCCCACGTCTACGTAGACGATATTGTGGTGAAGACGGAGAAGCGCGGCACCCTGTTGGTGAAGGAAATATGCCCTAGAGGCAATAATAAAGTTATTATTTATTTCCTTATATCATGATAAATGTTTATTATTCATGCTAGAATTGTATTAACCGGAAACATGATACATGTGTGAATACATAGACAAACAGAGTGTCACTAGTATGCCTCTACTTGACTAGCTCGTTGATCAAAGATGGTTATGTTTCCTAACCATGGACAAAGAGTTGTTATTTTATTAACAGGATCACATCATTAGGAGAATGATGTGATTGACTTGACCCATTCCGTTAGCTTAGCACTCGATCGTTTAGTATGTTGCTATTGCTTTCTTCATGACTTATACATGTTCCTATGACTATGATATTATGCAACTCCCGTTTACCGGAGGAACACTTTGTGTGCTACCAAACGTCACAACGCAACTGAGTGATTATAAAGGTGCTCTACAGGTGTCTCCAAAGGTACTTGTTGGGTTGGCGTATTTCAAGATTAGGATTTGTCACTCCGATTGTCGGAGAGGTATCTCTGGGCCCACTCAGTAATACACATCACTATAAGCCTTGCAAGCATTGTAACTAATGAGTTAGTTGCGGGATGATGTATTACGGAACGAGTAAAGAGACTTGCCGGTAACGAGATTGAACTAGGTATCGAGATACCGACGATCGAATCTCGGGCAAGTAACATACCGATGACAAAGGGAACAACGTATGTTGTTATGCGGTCTGACCGATAAAGATCTTCGTAGAATATGTGGGAGCCAATATGAGCATCCAGGTTCCGCTATTGGTTATTGACCGGAGAGGTGTCTCGGTCATGTTTACATAGTTCTCGAACCCGTAGGGTCCGCACGCTTAACGTTACGATGACGGTTATATTATGAGTTTATGTGTTTTGATGTACCGAAGGAGTTCGGAGTCCCGGATGAGATCGGGGACAGGACGAGGAGTCTCGAAATGGCCGAGGCGTAAAGATCGATATATTGGACGACTATATTCGGACTTCGGAAAGGTTCCGAGTGATTCGGGTATTTTTCGGAGTACCGGAGAGTTACGGGAATTCGTACCTTAATGGGCCATACGGGAAAGGAGAGAAAGGCCCCAAAGGGTGGCCGCACCCCTCCCCATGGACTAGTCCGAATTGGACTAGGGAGGGGGGCGCCCCCTTCCTATTTTCTCCTTCTCCCTTCCCTTTTCCTACTCCAACAAGGAAAGGAGGAGTCCTACTCCCGGTGGGAGTAGGACTCCCCCCTTGGCGCGCCCACCTCCTAGGCCGGCCGCCTACACACAATTGATCAATGATCTTTTAGCCGTGTGCGGTGCCCCCCTCCACCATATTACACCTCGATAATATCGTCGCGGTGCTTAGGCGAAGCCCTGCGTCGGTAGAACATCATCATCGTCACCACGCCGTCGTGCTGACGAAACTCTCCCTCAACACTCGGCTGGATCGGAGTTCGAGGGACGTCATCGAGCTGAACGTGTGCTGAACTTGGAGGTGCCGTGCGTTCGGTACTTGATCGGTCGGATTGTCAAGACGTACGACTACATCAACCGCGTTGTGTTAACGCTTCCGCTTTCGGTCTACGAGGGTACGTGGACAACACTCTCCCCTCTCGTTGCTATGCATCATCATGATCTTGCGTGTGTGTAGGAATTTTTTTGAAATTACTACGTTCCCCAACAGTGGCATCCGAGCCTGGTTTTATGCGTAGATGACATATGCACGAGTAGAACACAAGTGAGTTGTGGGCGATATAAGTCATACTGCTTACCAGCATGTCATACTTTGGTTCGGCGGTATTGTGAGATGAAGCGGCCCGGACCAGCATTACGCGTACGCTTACCGAGACTGGTTTCACCGTTCCGAGCACTCGTTGCTTAAAGGTGACTGGCGGGTGTCTGTCTCTCTCACTTTAGTTGAACCGAGTGTGGCTACGCCCGGTCCTTGTGAAGGTTAAAACAGCACCAACTTGACAAACTATCGTTGTGGTTTTGATGCGTAGGTAAGAACGGTTCTTGCTAAGCCCGTAGCAGCCACGTAAAACTTGCAACAACAAAGTAGAGGACGTCTAACTTGTTTTTGCAGGGCATGTTGTGATGTGATATGGTCAAGACAAGATGCTAAATTTTATTGTATGAGATGATCATGTTTTGTAACCGAGTTATCGGCAACTGGCAGGACCATATGGTTGTCGCTTTATTGTATGCAATGCAATCGCCATGTAATTGTTTTACTTTATCACTAAGCGGTAGCGATAGTCGTAGAAGCAATAGTTGGCGAGACGACAACGATGCTATGATGGAGATCAAGGTGTCGCGCCGGTGACAATGGTGATCATGATGGTGCTTCGGAGATGGAGATCACAAGCACAAGATGATGATGGCCATATCATATCACTTATATTGATTGCATGTGATGTTTATCTTTTATGCATCTTATCTTGCTTTGATTGACGGTAGCATTATAAGATGATCTCTCACTAAATTTCAAGATAAAAGTGTTCTCCCTGAGTATGCACCGTTGCCAAAGTTCGTCGTGCCCAGACACCACGTGATGATCGGGTGTGATAAGCTCTACGTCCATCTACAACGGGTGCAAGCCAGTTTTGCACACGCAGAATACTCAGGTTAAACTTGACGAGCCTAGCATATGCAGATATGGCCTCGGAACACTGAGACCGAAAGGTCGAGCGTGAATCATATAGTAGATATGATCAACATAGTGATGTTCACCATTGAAAAGTACTCCATTTCACGTGATGATCGGTTATGGTTTAGTTGATTTGGATCACGTGATCACTTAGAGGATTAGAGGGATGTCTATCTAAGTGGGAGTTCTTAAGTAAAATGATTAATTGAACTTAAATTTATCATGAACTTAGTCCTGATAGTATTTTGCAAATTATGTTGTAGATCAATAGCTCGCGTTGTTGCTTCCCTGTGTTTATTTTTGACATGTTCCAAGAGAAAAATTATGTTGAAAGGTGTTAGTAGCAAAGATGCGGATTGGATCCGTGATCTGAGGATTATCCTCATTGCTGCACAGAAGAATTATGTCCTTGATGCACCGCTAGGTGACAGACCTATTACCGGAGCAGATGCAGACGTTATGAACGTTTGGCTAGCTCAATATGATGACTACTTGATAGTTTAGTGCACCATGCTTAACGGCTTAGAATCGGGACTTCAAAGACGTTTTGAACGGCATGGACCATATGAGATGTTCCAGGAGTTGAAGTTAATATTTCAAGAAAATACCCGAGTTGAGAGATATGAAGTCTCCAACAAGTTCTATAGCTAAAAGATGGAGGACAATAGCTCAAGCAGTGAGCATGTACTCAGATTGTCTGGGTACTACAATCGCTTGAATCAAGTGGGAGTTAATCTTCCAGATAAAATAGTGATTGACAGAATTCTCTAGTCACCATCACCAAGTTAGTAGAACTTCGTGATGAACTATAGTATGCAAGGGATGACGAAAGTAATTACCGAGCTCTTCATGATGCTGAAATCGACGATGGTAGAAATCAAGAAAAACATCAAGTGTTGATGGTTGACGAGACCACTAGTTTCAAAGAAAAGGGCAAAGGGAAGAAGGGGAACTTCAAGAAGAACGGCAAGCAAGTTGCTGCTCAAGTGAAGAAGCCTAAGTCTGGTCCTAAGCCTGAGACTAAGTGCTTCTACTGCAAAGGGACTGGTCACTGGAAGCGGAACTACCCCAACTATTTGGTGGATAAGAAGGATGGCAAAGTGAACAAAGGTATATTGGATATACATGTTATTGATGTGTACTTTACTAGTGTTTATAGCAACCCCTCAGTATTTGATACTGGTTCAGTTGCTAAGAGTAGTAACTCGAAACGGGAGTTGCAGAATAAACAGAGACTAGTAAAAGGCGAGGTGACGATGTGTGTTGGAAGTAGTTCCAAGATTGATATGATCATCATCGCACACTCCCTATACTTTCGGGATTAGTGTTGAAACTAAATAAGTGTTATTTGGTGTTTGCGTTGAGCATGAATATGATTTGATCATGTTTGTTGCAATACGGTTATTCATTTAAATTAGAGAATAATTGATGTTCTGTTTACATGAATAAAACCTTCTATGGTCATACACCCAATAAAATGGTTTGTTGGATCTCGATCGTAGTGATACACATATTCATAATAATGAAGCCAAAAGATGCAAAGTTAATAATGATAGTGCAACTTATTTGTGGCACTGCCGTTTAGGTCATATTGGTGTAAAGCGCATGAAGAAACTCCATACTGATGGGATTTTGGAATCACTTGATTATGAATCACTTGATGCTTGCGAACTGTGCCTCATGGGCAAGATGACTAAAACGCCGTTCTCCGGAACTATGGAGAGAGCAACAGATTTGTTGGAAATCATACATACAGATGTATGTGGTCCGATGAATATTGAGGCTCGTAGCAGGTATCATTATTTTCTGACCTTCACAGATGATTTGAGCAGATATGGGTATATCTACTTAGTGAAACAGAAGTCTGAAACATTTGAAAAGTTCATATAATTTCAGAGTGAAGCGGAAAATCATCGTAACAAGAAAATAAAGTTTCTACGATCTGATCGTGGAGAAGAGTATTTGAGTTACGAGTTTGGCCTTCAGTTAAAACAATGTGAAATAGTTTCACTACTCATGCCACCTGGAACACCACGGTGTAATGGTGTGTCCGAACATCGTAACCGTACTTTATTAGATATGGTGCGATATATGATGTCTCTTACCGATCTACCACTATCGTTTTGGGGTTATGCATTAGAGACAGTTGCATTCACGTTAAATAGGGTACCATCTAAATCCGTTGAGACGACATCTTATGAACTGTGGTTTGGCAAGAAACCAAAGTTGTCGTTTCTTAAAGTTTGGGGTTGCGATGCTTATGTGAAAAGGCGTCATCCTGATAAGCTCAAACCCAAATCGGAGAAATGTGTCTTCATAGGATACCCAAAGGAGACAGTTGGGTACACCTTCTATCACAGATCTGAAGGCAAGACATTCATTGCTAAGAATGGATCCTTTCTAGAGAAGGAGTTTCTCTCGAAAGAAGTGAGTGGGAGGAAAGTAGAACTTGATGAGGTAACTGTACCTGCTCCTTTATTGGAAAGTAGATCATCACAGAAACCAGTTTCTGCGACACCTACACCAATTAATGAGGAAGTTAATGATAATGATCATGAAACTTCAGATCAAGTTATTACTGAACTTCGTAGGTCAACCAGATTAAGATCCGCACCAGAGTGGTATGGTAATCCTGTTCTGGAGGTTATGTTACTAGACCATGACGAACCTACGAACTATGAAGAAGCGATGGTGAGCCCAGATTCCGCAAAATGGCTTGAGGCCATGAAATCCGAGATGGGATTCATGTATGAGAACAAAGTATGGACTTTGGTTGACTTGCCCGATGATCGGCAAGCCATTGAGATTAAATGGATCTTCAAGAGGAAGACGGACGCTGATAGTAGTGTTACTATCTACAAAGCTAGACTTGTCAGAAAAAGGTTTTTGACAAAGTTGAAAGTGTTGAATACGATGAGATTTTCTCTCTCGCAGCGATGCTTAAAGTCTGTCCGAATCATGTTAGCAATTGCCGCATTTTATGAAATCTGGCAAATGGATAAGCAAAACTGCATTCCTTAAAGGATTTATTAAAGAAGAGTTGTATATGATGCAACCAGAAGGTTTTGTCAATCCTAAAGGTGCTAACAAAATATGCAAGCTCCAGCGATCCATCTATGGACTGGTGCAAGCATCTCGGAGTTGGAATATACGCTTTGATAAGTTGATCAAAGCATATAGTTTGATACAGACTTGCGGTGAAGCCTGTATTTACAAGAAAGTGAGTGGGAGCACTACGGCATTTTTGATAAGTATATGTGAATGACATATTGTTGATCGAAAATAATGTAGAATTATTCTGCAAAGCATAAAGGAGTGTTTGAAAGGAGTTTTTCAAAGAAGGACCTCGGTGAAGCTGCTTACATATTGAGCATCAAGATCTCAAGACGCTTGATAAGTTTATTTCTATAAGTACATACCTTAACAAGATTTTGAAGTGGTTCAAAATGGAACAGTCAAAGAAAGAGTTTCCTGCCTGTGTTACAAGGTGTGAAATTGAGTAAGACTCAAAGCCCGACCACGGCAGAAGATAGAAAGAGAATGAAATTCATTCCCTATGCCTCGGCCATAGGTTCTATTAAGTATGTCATGCTGTGTACCAGATCTATTGTATACCCTACACTGATTTTTGCAAGGGAGTACAATAGTGATCTAGGAGTAGATCACTGGACAGCGGTCAAAATGATCCTCACTGGAATAAGGATATGTTTCTCGATTATGGAAGTGAAAAAAGGTTCGTCGTAAAGGGTTACGTCGATGCAAGTTTTGACACTAATCTAGATGACTCTAAGTCTCGGTCTAGATACATATTGAAAGTGGGAGCAATTAGCTAGAGTAGCTCCGTGCAGAGCATTGTAGACATAGAAATTTGCAAAATACTTACGGATCTGAATGTGACAGACCCGTTGACTAAAATTATCTCACAAGAAAAACATGATCACACCTTAGTACTCTTTGGGTGTTAATCACATAAGCGATGTGAACTAGATTACTGACTCTAGTAAACCCTTTGGGTGTTGGTCACATGACGATGTGAACTATGGGTGTTAATCACATGGTGATGTGAACTATTGATGTTAAATCACATGGCGATGTGAACTAGATTATTGACTCTAGTGCAAGTGGGAGACTGAAGGAAATATGCCCTAGAGGCAATAATAAAGTTATTATTTATTTCCTTATATCATGATAAATGTTTATTATTCATGCTAGAATTGTATTAACCGGAAACATGATACATGTGTGAATACATAGACAAACAGAGTGTCACTAGTATGCCTCTACTTGACTAGCTCGTTGATCAAACATGGTTATGTTTCCTAACCATGGACAAAGAGTTGTTATTTAATTAACGGGATCACATCATTAGGAGAATGATGTGATTGACTTGACCCATTCCGTTAGCTTAGCACTCGATCGTTTAGTATGTTGCTATTGCTTTCTTCATGACTTATACATGTTCCTATGACTATGAGATTATGCAACTCCCGTTTACCGGAGGAACACTTTGTGTGCTACCAAACGTCACAACGTAACTGGGTGATTATAAAGGTGCTCTACAGGTGTCTCCAAAGGTACTTGTTGGGTTGGCGTATTTCAAGATTAGGATTTGTCACTCCGATTGTCGGAGAGGTATCTCTGGGCCCACTCAGTAATACACATCACTATAAACCTTGCAAGCATTGTAACTAATGAGTTAGTTGCAGGATGATGTATTACAGAACAAGTAAAGAGACTTGCCGGTAACGAGATTGAACTAGGTATCGAGATACCGACGATCGAATCTCGGGCAAGTAACATACCGATGACAAAGGGAACAACGTATGTTGTTATGCGGTCTGACCGATAAAGATCTTCGTAGAATATGTGGTAGCCAATATGAGCATCCAGGTTCCGCTATTGTTTATTGACCGGAGAGGTGTCTCGGTCATGTCTACATAGTTCTCGAACCCGTAGGGTCCGCACGCTTAACGTTACGATGACGGTTATATTATGAGTTTATGTGTTTTGATGTACCGAAGGAGTTCGGAGTCCCGGATGAGATCGGGGACATGACGAGGAGTCTCGAAATGGCCGAGACGTAAAGATCGATATATTGGACGACTATATTCGGACTTCGGAAAGGTTCCGAGTGATTCGGGTATTTTTCGGAGTACCGGAGAGTTACGGGAATTCGTATTGGGCCTTAATGGGCCATACGGGAAAGGAGAGAAAGGCCCCAAAGGGTGGCCGCACCCCTCCCCATGGACTAGTCCGAATTGGACTAGGGAGGGGGGGCGCCCCCTTCCTTCTTTCTCCTTCTCCCTTCCCTTTTCCTACTCCAACAAGGAAAGGAGGAGTCCTACTCCCGGTGGGAGTAGGACTCCCCCCTTGGCGCGCCCTCCTCCTAGGCCGGCCGCCTCCCCCCTTGCTCCTTTATATACGGGGGCAGGGGGGCACCCCATAGACACACAATTGATCAACGATCTTTTAGCCGTGTGCGGTGCCCCCCTCCATCATATTACACCTCGATAATATCGTAGCGGTGCTTAGGCGAAGCCCTGCGTCGGTAGAACAGCATCATCGTCACCACGCCGTCGTGCTGACAAAACTCTCCCTCAACACTCGGCTGGATCGGAGTTCGAGGGACGTCATCGAGCTGAACGTGTGCTGAACTCGGAGGTGCCGTGCGTTCGGTACTTGATCGGTCGGATCGTGAAGACGTACGACTACATCAACCGCGTTGTGTTAACGCTTCCGCTTTCGGTCTACGAGGGTACGTGGACAACACTCTCCCCTCTCGGTGCTATGCATCACCATGATCTTGCGTGTGCGTAGGAATTTTTCTGAAATTACTACGTTCCCCAACAGTGGCATCCGAGCCTGGTTTTATGCGTAGCTGACATATGCACGAGTAGAACATAAGTGAGTTGTGGGCGATATAAGTCATACTGCTTACCAGCATGTCATACTTTGGTTCGGCGGTATTGTGAGATGAAGCGGCCTGGACCGACATTACGCGTACGCTTACGCGAGACTGGTTTCACCGTTGCGAGCACTCGTTGCTTAAAGGTGACTGGCGGGTGTCTGTCTCTCTCACTTTAGTTGAACCGAGTGTGGCTACGCCCGGTCCTTGTGAAGGTTAAAACAGCACCAACTTGACAAACTGTCGTTGTGGTTTTGATGCGTAGGTAAGAACGGTTCTTGCTAAGCCTGTAGCAGCCACGTAAAACTTGCAACAACAAAGTAGAGGACGTCTAACTTGTTTTTGCAGGGCATGTTGTGATGTGATATGGTCAAGACATGATGCTAAATTTTATTGAATGAGATGATCATGTTTTGTAACCGAGTTATCGGCAACTGGCAGAAGCCATATGGTTGTCGCTTTATTGTATGCAATGCAATCACCATGTAATTGTTTTACTTTATCACAAAGCGGTAGCGATAGTCGTAGAAGCAATAGTTGGCGAGACGACAACGATGCTACGATGGAGATCAAGGTGTCGCGCCGGTGACGATGGTGATCATGACGATGCTTCGGAGATGGAGATCACAAGCACAAGATGATGGTGGCCATATCATATCACTTATATTGATTGCATGTGATGTTTATCTTTTATGCATCTTATCTTGCTTCGATTGACGGTAGCATTATGAGATGATCTCTCACTAAATTTCAAGATAAAAGTGTTCTCCCTGAGTATGCACCGTTGCCAAAGTTCATCGTGCCCAGACACCACGTGATGATCGGGTGTGATAAGCTCTACGTCCATCTACAACGGGTGCAAGCCAGTTTTGCACACGCAGAATACTCAGGTTAAACTTGACGAGCCTAGCATATGCAGATATGGCCTCGGAACACTGAGACCGAAAGGTCGAGCGTGAATCATATAGTAGATATGATCAACATAGTGATGTTCACCATTGAAAAGTACTCCATTTCACGTGATGATCTGTTATGGTTTAGTTGATTTGGATCACGTGATCACTTAGAGGATTAGAGGGATGTCTATATAAGTGGGAGTTCTTAAGTAATATGATTAATTGAACTTAAATTTATCATGAACTTAGTCCTGATAGTATTTTCCAAATTATGTTTTAGATCAATAGCTCGCGTTGTTGCTTCCCTGTGTTTATTTTTGATATGTTCCTAGAGAAAAATTATGTTGAAAGATGTTAGTAGCAAAGATGCGGATTGGATCCGTGATCTGAGGATTATCCTCATTGCTGCACAGAAGAATTATGTCCTTGATGCACCGCTAGGTGACAGACCTATTACAGGAGCAGATGTAGACGTTATGAACGTTTGGCTAGCTCAATATGATGACTACTTGATAGTTTAGTGCGCCATGCTTAACGGCTTAGAATCGGGACTTCAAAGACGTTTTGAACGTCATGGACCATATGAGATGTTCCAGGAGTTGAAGTTAATATTTCAAGAAAATACCCGAGTTGAGAGATATGAAGTCTCCAACAAGTTCTATAGCTAAAAGATGGAGGAGAATAGCTCAAGCAGTGAGCATGTACTCAGATTGTCTGGGTACTACAATCGCTTGAATCAAGTGGGAGTTAATCTTCCAGATAAAATAGTGATTGACAGAATTCTCTAGTCACCATCACCAAGTTAGTAGAACTTCGTGATGAAATATAGTATGCAAGGGATGACGAAAGTAATTCCCGAGCTCTTCGTGATGCTGAAATCGACGAAGGTAGAAATCAAGAAAAACATCAAGTGTTGATGGTTGACGAGACCACTAGTTTCAAAGAAAAGGGCAAAGGGAAGAAGGGGAACTTCAAGAAGAACGGCAAGCAAGTTGCTGCTCAAGTGAAGAAGCCTAAGTCTGGTCCTAAGCCTGAGACTAAGTGCTTCTACTGCAAAGGGACTGGTCACTGGAAGCGGAACTACCCCAACTATTTGGTGGATAAGAAGGATGGCAAAGTGAACAAAGGTATATTGGATATACCTGTTATTGATGTGTACTTTACTAGTGTTTATAGCAACCCCTCGGTATTTGATACTGGTTCAGTTGCTAAGAGTAGTATCTCGAAACGGGAGTTGCAGAATAAACAGAGACTAGTAAAAGGCGAGGTGACGATGTGTGTTGGAAGTAGTTCCAAGATTGATATGATCATCATCGCACACTCCCTATACTTTCGGGATTAGTGTTGAAACTAAATAAGTGTTATTTGGTGTTTGCGTTGAGCATGAATATGATTTGATCATGTTTTTCAATACGGTTATTCATTTAAATTAGAGAATAATTGTTGTTCTGTTTACATGAATAAAACCTTCTATGGTCATACACCCAATAAAATGGTTTGTTGGATCTCGATCGTAGTGATACACATATTCATAATAATGAAGCCAAAAGATGCAAAGTTAATAATGATAGTGCAACTTATTTGTGGCACTGCCGTTTAGGTCATATTGGTGTAAAGCGCATGAAGAAACTCCATACTGATGGGATTTTGGAATCACTTGATTATGAATCACTTGATGCTTGCGAACTGTGCCTCATGGGCAAGATGACTAAAACGACGTTCTCCGGAACTATGGAGAGAGCAACAGATTTGTTGGAAATCATACATACAGATGTATGTGGTCCGATGAATATTGAGGCTCGTAGCAGGTATCATTATTTTCTGACCTTCACAGATGATTTGAGCAGATATGGGAATATCTACTTAATGAAATAGAAGTCTGAAACATTTGAAAAGTTCATATAATTTCAGAGTGAAGCGGAAAATCATCGTAAAAGAAAATAAAGTTTCTACGATCTGATCGTGGAGAAGAGTATTTGAGTTACGAGTTTGGCCTTCAGTTAAAACAATGTGAAATAGTTTCACTACTCATGCCACCTGGAACACCACGGTGTAATGGTGTGTCCGAACATCGTAACCGTACTTTATTAGATATGGTGCGATATATGATGTCTCTTACCGATCTACCACTATCGTTTTGGGGTTATGCATTAGAGACAGTTGCATTCACGTTAAATAGGGTACCATCTAAATCCGTTGAGACGACATCTTATGAACTGTGGTTTGGCAAGAAACCAAAGTTGTCGTTTCTTAAAGTTTGGGGTTGCGATGCTTATGTGAAAAGGCATCATCCTGATAAGCTCAAACCCAAATCGGAGAAATGTGTCTTCATAGGATACCCAAAGGAGACAGTTGGGTACACCTTCTATCACAGATCCGAAGGCAAGACATTCATTGCTAAGAATGGATCCTTTCTAGAGAAGGAGTTTCTCTCGAAAGAAGTGAGTGGGAGGAAAGTAGAACTTGATGAGGTAACTGTACCTGCTCCTTTATTGGAAAGTAGATCATCACAGAAACCAGTTTCTGCGACACCTACACCAATTAATGAGGAAGTTAATGATAATGATCATGAAACTTCAGATCAAGTTATTACTGAACTTCGTAGGTCAACCAGATTAAGATCCGCACCAGAGTGGTACGGTAATCCTGTTCTGGAGGTTATGTTACTAGACCATGACGAACCTACGAACTATGAAGAAGCGATGGTGATCCCAGATTCCGCAAAATGGCTTGAGGCCATGAAATCCGAGATGGGATTCATGTATGAGAACAAAGTATGGACTTTGGTTGACTTGCCCGATGATCGGCAAGCCATTGAGATTAAATGGATCTTCAAGAGGAAGACGGACGCTGATAGTAGTGTTACTATCTACAAAGCTAGACTTGTCAGAAAAAGGTTTTTGACAAAGTTCAAAGTGTTGAATACGATGAGATTTTCTCACTCGCAGCGATGCTTAAAGTCGGTCCGAATCATGTTAGCAATTGCCGCATTTCATGAAATCTGGCAAATGGATAAACAGAACTACATTCCTTAAAGGATTTATTAAAGAAGAGTTGTATATGATGCAACCAGAAGGTTTTGTCAATCCTAAAGGTGCTAACAAAATATGCAAGCTCCGGCGATCCATCTATGGACTGGTGCAAGCATCTCGGAGTTGGAATATACGCTTTGATAAGTTGATCAAAGCATATAGTTTTATACAGACTTGCGGTGAAGCCTGTATTTACAAGAAAGTGAGTAGGAGCACTACAACATTTCTGATAAGTATATGTGAATGACATATTGTTGATCGGAAATAATGTAGAATTATTCTGCAAAGCATAAAGGAGTGTTTGAAAGGAGTTTTTCAAAGAAGGACCTCGGTGAAGCTGCTTACATATTGAGCATCAAGATCTATAGAGATAGATCAAGACGCTTGATAAGTTTATTTCTATAAGTACATACCTTAACAAGATTTTGAAGTGGTTCAAAATGGAACAGTCAAAGAAAGAGTTTCCTGCCTGTGTTACAAGGTGTGAAATTGAGTAAGACTCAAAGCCCGACCACGGCAGAAGATAGAAAGAGAATGAAATTCATTCCCTATGCCTCGGCCATAGGTTCTATTAAGTATGTCATGCTGTGTACCAGATCTATTGTATACCCTACACTGATTTTTGCAAGGGAGTACAATAGTGATCTAGGAGTAGATCACTGGACAGCGGTCAAAATGATCCTCACTGGAATAAGGATATGTTTCTCGATTATGGAAGTGAAAAAAGGTTCGTCGTAAAGGGTTACGTCGATGCAAGTTTTGACACTAATCTAGATGACTCTAAGTCTCGGTCTAGATACATATTGAAAGTGGGAGCAATTAGCTAGAGTAGCTCCGTGCAGAGCATTGTAGACATAGAAATTTGCAAAATACTTACGGATCTGAATGTGACAGACCCGTTGACTAAAATTATCTCACAAGAAAAACATGATCACACCTTAGTACTCTTTGGGTGTTAATCACATAAGCGATGTGAACTAGATTACTGACTCTAGTAAACCCTTTGGGTGTTGGTCACATGACGATGTGAACTATGGGTGTTAATCACATGGTGATGTGAACTATTGATGTTAAATCACATGGCGATGTGAACTAGATTATTGACTCTAGTGCAAGTGGGAGACTGAAGGAAATATGCCCTAGAGGCAATAATAAAGTTATTATTTATTTCCTTATATCATGATAAATGTTTATTATTCATGCTAGAATTGTATTAACCGGAAACATGATACATGTGTGAATACATAGACAAACAGAGTGTCACTAGTATGCCTCTACTTGACTAGCTCGTTGATCAAACATGGTTATGTTTCCTAACCATGGACAAAGAGTTGTTATTTGATTAACGGGATCACATCATTAGGAGAATGATGTGATTGACTTGACCCATTCCGTTAGCTTAGCACTCGATCGTTTAGTATGTTGCTATTGCTTTCTTCATGACTTATACATGTTCCTATGACTATGAGATTATGCAACTCCCGTTTACCGGAGGAACACTTTGTGTGCTACCAAACGTCACAACGTAACTGGGTGATGATAAAGGTGCTCTACAGGTGTCTCCAAAGGTACTTGTTGGGTTGGCGTATTTCAAGATTAGGATTTGTCACTCCCATTGTCGGAGAGGTATCTCTGGGCCCACTCAGTAATACACATCACTATAAGCCTTGCAAGCATTGTAACTAATGAGTTAGTTGCGGAATGATGTATTACAGAACGAGTAAAGAGACTTGCCGGTAACGAGATTGAACTAGGTATCGAGATACCGACGATCGAATCTCGGGCAAGTAACATACCGATGACAAAGGGAACAACGTATGTTGTTATGCGGTCTGACCGATAAAGATCTTCGTAGAATATGTGGGAGCCAATATGAGCATCCAGGTTCCGCTATTGGTTATTGACCGGAGAGGTGTCTCAGTCATGTCTACATAGTTCTCGAACCCGTAGGGTCCGCACGCTTAACGTTACGATGACGGTCATATTATGAGTTTATGTGTTTTGATGTACCGAAGGAGTTCGGAGTCCCGGATGAGATCGGGGACATGACGAGGAGTCTCAAAATGGCCGAGACGTAAAGATCGATATATTGGACGACTATATTCGGACTTCGGAAAGGTTCCGAGTGATTCGGGTATTTTTTGGAGTACCGGAGAGTTACGGGATTCGTATTGGGCCTTAATGGGCCATACGGGAAAGGAGAGAAAGGCCCCAAAGGGTGGCCGCACCCCTCCCCATGGACTAGTCCGAATTGGACTAGGGAGGGGGGCGCCCCCTTCCTTCTTTCTCCTTCTCCCTTCCCTTTTCCTACTCCAACAAGGAAAGGAGGAGTCCTACTCCCGGTGGGAGTAGGACACCCCCCTTTGCGCTCCCTCCTCCTAGGCCGGCCGCTTCCCCCCTTGCTCCTTTATATACGGGGGCAGGGGGGCACCCCATAGACACACAATTGATCAACGATCTTTTAGCCATGTGCGGTGCCCCCCTCCACCATATTACACCTCGATAATATCGTAGCGGTACTTAGGCGAAGCCCTGCGTCGGTAGAACAGCACCATCGTCACCACACCGTCGTGCTGACGAAACTCTCCCTCAACACTCGGCTGGATCGGAGTTCGAGGGACGTCATCGAGCTGAACGTGTGCTGAACTCGGAGGTGCCGTGCGTTCGGTACTTGATCGGTCGGATCGTGAAGACGTACGACTACATCAACCGCGTTGTGTTAACGCTTCCGCTTTCGGTCTATGAGGGTACGTGGACAACACTCTCCCCTCTCGTTGCTATGCATCACCATGATCTTGCATGTGCGAAGGAATTTTTTTGAAATTACTACGTTCCCCAACTGTTGAGGATATAGACCTTAAAGTCACCTGCCAGGAGGGGCCGGGTTACTCATGTGGTCGTTGCCAGAAGCCCGGAGCCAAGCTTGAAGACGATGGGCCAGAGATGGGCTTAAGACCCGGATATGGCTTAAGGCCTGTAGTTACAATCGTTATTATGGTAGAACTTGTAGTGTAAGGCAAGTATGATTGAGAGTCCGAGCCGGACACTCTTATGAGCCGGCCGGGACTCTGAGGGCTGCTGGGCGTCAGCCTCCCTATATAAAGGGACGACCCGGCAGCGGTTTAGGGAGAAGAACAATCTCATCGAGAGCCGGGCATAGCAGTTTAAGCTCCCTGGTGATCGTAACCCTAATCAATACCACCTCAAACTGGACGTAGGCTTTTACCTTCACCGTAAGGGGCCGAACCAGTATAAACCCTCGTGTTCCTTGTCCCACATTAACCCCTTCAAGCTTCCTAGTTGTGATGGCTCCACGACTAAGTCCTAGCTCGAGGACATCTGCCGTGACAATTCCACGACAGTTGGCGCCCACCGTGGGGCCAGCGCACGGTGGATTTGAGTTCTTGAAGGGCAGCTTCGAAGGGCTCAAGGGATACGCTGTGGGCCGGATGACCAAGAGTCGTCGCGGCAAGCTCTACATCGACGATGCAAACTGGGGCCCCGACGCCGGCTCAATTGAGTATGGGTACCGGGTCCCCTTCGACGGAATTCATGTTTTCATTGGCAAGATTGGTGAGCCGGGCCCTGAGCCGGATCTCTGCACCGATCTCATCGAAATGGCTCAGCGCGCACGACCCGCCCGGGCCCAGCCTGCCTTAAGGCGCGCTTTTGTGGGATGCATCCATGGAGGGCCTTCTGATCCATCTGGGTCTGGTAATGAGGCGGCCGCCGGCTCTGACGGTGAGTCGGCCACCGATGAGTCAAACTCGTTGTATCAACTTCAAGACGGCAGGCTCATGGGCTGTTCCGATGGTGACAGTATTCCGGACCCGTTTGAGCCGCCGAGTCAGGTTGGAGTCTTTATGGCTGGTGCGCAGCCTGTTCAGAATCCCGCTGCTGGGGCGGGAAACCCGGTGCCTTCTCCGGCTCAGGTGCTGATGGATCTCACGGACAAGTTGACGGCCCTGCTAACCGCCACGGTTGACCCGACAGATCAAGCTCAGCATGATGCCCAAACCCAGCTGATTCAGGCGCAGTCCTTCCAACTCACGATGGATCAGAACGCGGCCAATGAGGTCATGAGAAGGAGGCATCAAAAGGCCCAATCTCGACTCCCTCCGGTTTACGATCCACGCAACCTCTTCAACACGCCAGGTGCAGGGTCTAGTAACCCGCCAGGGGTCATAGCGCCCGGGTCTGGACCCCTTATTCAGCCACGAGTGATGGGGCCTCCCCAGGTGCCCCCTGCCCCGCCTCAGTATGTGCCAATACCCCCGGGTCATTATAATAACCCGCTGGAGAACATGGTCGCTGCGGCAGCACGGCTGGCGGCTCTCCCAGTTGACGTTGACTCTCCGACGGCTATTGAAACCCGCCGGGTCAGGGAACTCCTGCAGACAGCACTGGCGCAGCAAGAGGCGTACTCCTACAGCCGGGACAGGATCCACTCGACCCCCCGTCCAGGCCAGAGCCCAAGTTACAGCCGGCATATGGTCTCAGCAACCGGCTCAAGTAACGTCCGACGCCATGACCCGCCCCCTGGCCACGGCCCGGCTCATAATGTAGCCTTTTACGCAGCAGACCAGGACAAAGCGCGGCAAGAGGCGGAGCAAGTGCCTCAATTGACGGCTTACCAAACCCCCCCAGCTTATCCGACGACTTCCGTTGATGTGGGGATCCCTACCAGGACCGGGGGTGTCCCTTGTTTAGTGCCAGCTATCCGTAATGAACGTCTACCTAAGGACTTCAAGGGCCCTAGGAAGGTGCCTAACTACATAGCTGACTTACAACCCGCAGCCTGGATCGAGAGTTATGAGATGGCTATGGAGCTGCTGGAGGTCAGTGAGGCGGCCATGGCCAAGTATTTCACCATGATGTTAGATGGGACCGCCCGCACTTGGTTGAAAGGGCTACCACCGAATTCCATTGGGTCTTGGGCTGAGCTGAAAGCCCGGTTCATCCAAAACTTCAAAGATACCTGTAGGCAGTCTATGTCAATTGTGGATTTGACTAACTGTAAGCAGCAGGAGGGTGAGTCCACGACACATTGGGTTCGCCGGGTTAAGGAGATCATACACTCGTCAGCCAAGATGGATGACGGCTCAGCGGTTTTAATGCTGGAGCAGAATTGTCGTTTTGTGCCCCTGAAGATGAAACTCGGGCGGCTTAAGCGCGACTGCAGTGATATGGGTACACTAATGGCAGCTCTTGTCAAGTACGCCGATTCTGATGGTACCAAGGACCCCCCTTTAGATGATGAAAGGACAGGGAAGGGAAAGAAGAACGGCAATGGCAAGGGTCCTCAGTTTAACCTGGGGAACCAAGGAGGAGGCAAGTGCAAGGCAGATGGCAGCCTAGAGTTTGTGGCCAACGCCAGCGCACAAGGCAATAACCAGCGACGCAAGGGGAGGCCCCCTCCCCGAGGCGGCGGGTCAGGACCTTCACTGGAGCAGCTGTTGAATGAGCCTTGTCCGAGGCACGGCTCTAGAGAGAAGCCAACGACTCATCTATGGAAGGATTGTGCAATCATGAAGGCCTTTAAAAATTACAATGGCCCAGGCGGCGGCTCAGGTGTCGGCGGTTCAGGCGCCGGCGGCTTTCATGGCCCGGGTGGCGGCTCAAATTCCGGTCCTCAGAGCGGTCAGGGGAGCTTTAATCAACAGTCTGGCCAGGGTCATCAACAGCAGCAGGGGGGTTATCAGACCAATCCAAAGCAGCTTAGCAGTGGACAGTATCATGTGTTTACCACTAGTTTGTGCAAGCGAGATCAGAAGCTTCACAACATGGCTGTGAACGCTGTTGAGCCGGCGGTCCCACGCTACTTGCGGTGGTCTGAGCAGCCTATAGTGTGGAGTAGGGAGGATCACCCTCCCCGGGTGGATAACCCGGGCCACTTGGCCTTAGTGGTGGCTCCTCAAGTGGGAGGATATAAGTTCACAAAGGTGCTCATGGATGGAGGCAGCAGCATCAACATCCTCTATTATGAGACTTTTCGCCGTATGGGGTTGGTTGATAAGAACCTCAGCCAGTCAAACACTATCTTCCATGGTGTGGTACCTGGTAAGTCGGCTTATCCAGTCGGCAAGATCGAATTGGAAGTGGCTTTTGGTGATGAGAACAACTACAGGGTGGAGAAATTGACCTTTGAGGTGGTCAAGATAAGAAGTCCATACCATGCTATATTTGGACGGCCGGCTTACGCCAAGTTCATGGCACGGCCGTGTTATGTGTACTTACAGCTCAAGATGCCGGGTCACAATGGGACCATTACGGTTCACGGCAGCCGGAAAGTGGCTCTGGAGTGTGAGGAAGGCGATGCGGCTTATGCAGAATCTGTTTGTGCTACAGAGGAGTTGAAGTTTTACAAGGACAATGTTGACCCAACAGATATGACCTCTCTGAAAAAGCCGACTACGGAGAATGAGCCGGCGATGAAATTTATGTCGGCTGATGAAACTAAGCTTGTTGATTTTGTTCCAGGAGATTCATCTCAGCAGTTTAGCATCAGTGCCAATCTGGATCCAAAATAGGAAAGCGCGCTCATCGAGTTCATCCGTGAGAATAGGGACATCTTCGCATGGAAACCTTCTGACATGCCAGGTGTACCTAGAGAACTCGCTGAGCATACTCTCAATGTTGATCCGAAATTTAAGCCGGTCAGACAGTTCCTTCGGCGGTTTAATGAAGAGAGGCGGAAAGCTATTGGTGAAGAAGTGGCCCGGCTCTTGGTGGCCGGGTTTATCGTTGAAGTCTTTCACCCAGAGTGGTTGGCTAACCCGGTGCTCGTACTCAAGAAGAACGGCACCTGGCGGATGTGTGTGGACTACACGGACTTGAACAAGGCATGTCCGGCTGATCCTTTTGCCCTCCCCCGTATTGATCAAATCATTGATGCTACGGCAGGTTGTGCACGCTTAAGTTTCTTGGATGCTTATTCCGGATATCATCAGATTAAGATGGCAGTTAAGGACCAGGAGAAGACGGCGTTCATCACTCCCTTTGGAGCCTTCTGCTATGTGTCTATGCCCTTTGGACTCAAGTGTGCACAGGCGACTTACCAGCGTTGTGTACAGAACTGTCTTCATAAACAGATTGGGCGCAATGTTCATGCTTACGTGGACGATATTGTGGTTAAGTCCATAAAAGAAGAAACCCTGATAGATGATTTAAGGGAAACCTTTGATAATCTCCGGGTCTATAAGATGATGCTTAACCCGGCCAAGTGTGTTTTTGGTGTTCCTGCAGGCAAACTCTTGGGCTTCTTGGTTTCTGACAGAGGCATTGAGGCTAACCCGGAGAAGATCAAGGCCATCACCTCCTTGGCTAAGCCGGCGTGTATAAATGACGTTCAGCGCTTGGCGGGTCGCATCGCTGCTTTAAGCCGGTTTATAAGCCGTTTGGGTGAGAAGGCCATGCCCTTATATCAGTTGATGAAGAAAACTGATAACTTTGTCTGGAATGATGCAGCTAATACTGCCTTTGAGGATTTGAAGAAGCAGCTAGCAGAGCCCCCAGTCCTTGCTGCTCCGGTTGATAAGGAGCCCTTACTACTGTATGTGGCGGCAAACGCATGAGCCTTCAGTGTGGCTATTGTGGTGGAGCGCAAGGAGGAGGGTAAGGAGCATCCGGTTCAGCGGCCGGTTTATTATGTCAGCAAAGTGCTCATTGAGTCCAAGCAGCGGTACCCGCATTGGCAGAAGCTGGTATATGGTGTGTTCATGGCAAGCCGGAAACTTAAGCATTATTTTCAGGGTCATCCCATCACTGTGGTCAGTTCTGCCCCTCTTGGTGATATCATTCAAAGCAGAGAGGCCACAGGGAGAATTGCTAAGTGGGCTATAGAGCTTGGACCTCATGGTCTCAAATATGTGCCACGCACTGCTGTTAAATCTCAGGCCTTGGTGGATTTCATCAATGATTGGACAGAGTCACAAGTGCCCGAGCAAAAGCCGGATAACACGTATTGGACTATTCACTTCGATGGGTCCAGGCAATTGGAGGGCTCAGGGGCTGGTGTTGTATTGGCTTCCCCTAAAGGTGACAAGTTCCATTATGTGCTACAGTTGATGTTTCCTTGCACTAACAATGCGGCTGGGTATGAGGCCTTGCTCCACGGTCTTCGGATGGCTAAGGAGATGAGCTTGAGCCGGGTAAGGTGTTTTGGTGACTCAGACTTGGTGGCTCAACAAGTATCAGGCAAGTGGGATTCTAAGGATCCTCTCATGGTGGCTTATCGCCGCGAGGTTGATGCCATTGCTGGGCACTTTCAGGGCTACCAAGTGGAGCACATTGATCGCAGGAAGAACGAGGCGGCTGATGCTCTAAGCCGGCTAGGCTCTCAGCGAAAGCCGGTGCCGCCTAACACTTTCCTGGACGTCCTGTATAACCCTTCGGTTAAGTTGCCTACAGAGGAAGACTTGGCTGTCCCTGATCCAGAGGCACGACTCGTGGCGGCTCGTCATGTCATACCAGACTGGACAATGCCATATCTGGCTTATATGACCCGGGGCGAGTTGCCTGAGGATGAAACTTTGGCCAGGCAAATAACCCGGCGGGCTAAGTCAATGATCGTTATCGATGGCGAGTTGCATCATCGCAGTATTACAGGAGCATTTCAGCGTTGTGTCTCCCCTGAGGAAGGTCAAGAGATCTTGCGTGAGATCCATGAAGGGGATTGTGGCCATCATGCCGGCTCAAAGTCCCTTGTGGCCAAGGCTTTTCGTCATGGTTTTTATTGGTTGACGGCCCATGCTGATGCAGAGGACTTGGTCAGTAAATGTGATGGTTGCCAGAGGTTCTCACGACGGGCTCATGTGCCGGCTCAGGAGCTGAGGATGATCCCAATCACTTGGCCCTTTGCGGTCTGGGGGCTTGATATGGTTGGGCCTTTTAAAAGGTCCAAGGATAAGAAGACCCACCTCTTGGTGGCAGTTGATAAGTTCACAAAGTGGGTGGAAGCTGAGCCAGTTAGCAAGTGCGATGCAGCCACGGCGGTTCAATTTATGAAAAAGGTGATTTTCCGCTTTGGCTTTCCGCACAGCATTATAACTGACAATGGCACCAATCTCTCCAAAGGCGCCATGGAAGAGTTTTGTCAACGAGAGCATATCCGACTTGATGTTTCCTCAGTGGCTCATCTGCAATCCAATGGTCAAGCTGAGAGAGCTAATCAGGAGATTCTGAAGGGCATCAAGCCCCGGCTTTTGGTCCCTTTGCAACGGACGCCGGGTTGTTGGGTGGAGGAATTGCCCTCCGTCTTATGGAGCATCAACACTACTCCTAACAGGTCTACAGGCTTCACGCCTTTCTTCATGGTTTATGGAGCAGAAGCAGTCCTCCCCAGTGACATTCGTCACGACTCACCTCGCGTGGCGGCTTATGTTGAGACGGATAATGAACAGGCGTGCCAAGATGCTCTTGACTTGTTGGACGAACAGCGTGATGTGGCAGCAGCCCGTTCAGCGATTTACCAACAAGACCTGCACAATGGGTCAAATCCCGGGTCTTCCAGGAAGGCGATCTCGTGCTCCGGCTCATCCAGGATCAAACAGATGCACACAAGTTATCCCCGCCTTGGGAAGGGCCCTTTGTGGTCAGCAAGAACTTGCACAACGGGTCATATTACCTCATTGACATTCGGGAGCACAAAGATTCACGTAAGTCGGAGGAGGAGACCCGTCGGCCGTGGAACATAGCTCAGCTTCGGCCTTACTACACTTGAGCCACCGGCTCTCGTTGTGTACATATTTCTCTCAGCCATGTATATATTATGATAAGCAATAAAGCAGGACCTCTGTCCTTTTTTCTCCTCCAAATATGCACGTGTTGTTCTTATTGCAAGATTACATGATGACTTAAAGGAGGATCTGGTTTATGATCGTATTCGAATCTAGCCGTAAGCAGTAAAGTCACTTGGGGGCTTCCTGTTCAAACATGGGTCGTATTCGAACCAAAGAGAACATAGCTGTCGATACCCATTTGATTGGCAAAGTGCCGAGCTCATTGAGAGGTTACCTTTGGTCATATTTGAATCATAGTTTAACCCCTCTGAGAACCGACGTGGATCGTATTTGAATCAGCGTCGTTAAACAAATTCTTAAAATCACTTGGGGGCTTCCTGTTCAAACATGGGTCGTATTCGAACCAAAGAGAACATAGCTGTCGGTACCCTCTTGATTGGCATCGCCACACCCACTGGAGGCTATGTGATCGTATCCGAATCTTAGCTTAACCCCTTTGGGCTGGGTCTCTGGTCGTATTCGAACCGGAAGCCCCTAAGTTCTTCTGCTTTATCACAAGTTTACTCTGATTATGTCACGGTGCATACGGCCGGGTCTCACTTTGCCGGCTTAACTTTGGTTTACAGTGTTAGTTGAACGCCATGGGTGTCATTATGACCGGTAAATCGGAGTTCAGATACCAACCTTGATACTCAGGTTATCTAAACCGGAAGTATGCTTACAGGCCGCTAAGTGTTTTATTACGGCTGTGTTAAGGATATAATTGAGGACCAGTCTTTTTTGATTCA
Source organism: Aegilops tauschii subsp. strangulata (assembly GCF_002575655.3). Lineage (NCBI taxonomy): Eukaryota > Viridiplantae > Streptophyta > Magnoliopsida > Poales > Poaceae > Aegilops > Aegilops tauschii. The sequence goes on from NC_053039.3 coordinate 363,513,595, forward strand.
TATTCCGGGTTATCTATCCAAAACATCTGATTCTCAGGGCGGTAAGCCACCTCGAGACTTATGATTTGTCCTTCTATGCAGGATAATTAAAGGCACCTCTTTGAGGTTAAGAAAAGCAAAGGATTGATTATGACCCGGGGAAATATCAAGGAGACAACTTCAAAAGACTTTAGCATTCAATACGTGCACGATGGCACGGCAGGGGTAAACTGTTGCACCTATTCTATTACAAAACTCATCAAGTCTAAAACGGGTGGAGCATTGTTTGGTAAACCGCCAGCCGAGTCACGATGCCCGCTGAGTTGAAGTCTCCGGCTCGTTCCTATCTTCTCCTCCGGCTGATCCCAAGACCTGGAAGGTTGATGACTTCCAGTCGATGCCGCTGAGAGCTTCGAATTGGGCTTCCTCGTCAATTAACCCGGCCGGGTCAATCTCCGGGGCGAAGGTGTGCTGACGAGTCGGCGGGATCAGGTTGAGAGCTTCATAGCGAGGGGTTGGAATCCTCTGATTCTCCGCATCATAACCCGGCTGGTACTTGGTCAGGTCTGTGTCGTTCCCGATAAGGGTGGCCACCGGGCGTACAACCTTCTCGCATGCGGCGAAGTCCTTCTGATCGAAAGCTGAGCTGTCTTCCTTCAGGCTTGGATAGCCAAGGGCGATGTCCGCAGGGTCTAACTCCGGCAGGAATGCCTTGGCCCGGCTCAGCGCGGCGATCGCTCCGGCTCTCGCAGAGGCCCGTCGCAGCTCTTGGATCCGCTGAGGCAGGACGGCGAGCCGGCGCAGGACTTCTGCCAGGTGAGTCGGCACCTCGTTGGATAGGGCCACCACAGCTAAGGCACGCTGTGACCCGGTGTAGAGCTGCTCCACCAGGGTATACACGGCCTTTAGCTTGGTGACCACGCTCTGGTTGAGGTTGGCACTTCTGGGACCTGTTTAACAGAATCAGGTAAGCCGGCGACAAGGATGAATCAAGAGATATAAACATTCAAAACTTGATGAAAGCCAGTGAGGCGACTTACCGAAGATGGCGGCCACCATCTGGGACACCTGGCGCTTTAGGCCGGAGAGCTCGGCGGTCTTCTCAGATAGAGCCTTCTCCGCCTGTTCCGCCCGGGTCACCAGTGCGGCCTTCTCTTCGGCCCAGGCTTTTCGCTCAGCATCAAACTCGGTCTTCAGCTTCTCTTGAGCGGCGATGCTGGATACAAACTTGGCGTTTGCCTTCCGGGTCTCCATCTCCTGCGTCTTCAGCCGACTCTTGAGATCCGCAAGGTCCGCCTCTAGCTTCTTGCCAACAGCCTGCGTACATTTCCGGGTTATTAACAGTCATTATATAAGTCCCAAGCGTTTTCCAAGCAAAGACACTTGGCACTTGGGGGCTAATGCATATTGAACGTATCTATATACATACTGCCGGCTCAATTGAGTAAACCGGAACCTAAGTCTACAACATATTCAATCATAAGTCGTCGACTTGGGGGCTAGCATGGCAAAGGTAACTATGCAGTAAGTAAGAAGACAGCAGAAGGATACCTCAGATTTTTGCTGGATCTGGTTTACCATGGCGACCTCGGCGTCCCGGCTCTTGTGTACTTGGCTGATGTAGCCAGAGACGAGCTCTCCAATGCTCAGGTTGGTGTAATTGGAGAGGTCCAGATTCGCCTGGTGGGGCCGCATCAACTCCCCCTTAGCGGAGCACTTGGCCAGCACGGTCGGTCTCCCCGGCTCAACAAACTCCGTCCGAGTGATTACCACGTCCGGGTCGTCTACTGGTGGAGCTGAGCCGGAGGCCTCCGGGTTAACCGAAGCTTCGGTCGTTGCCTTGGTAGTTGGGGCAGTGGCCTCAGGTGCCGTGTCCATTGGAGTGGTGGCTTCGGGGGCGGAGGCAGCTGGTGGTTCTTGAGCCGTTACCTCCGGCTCAGGCAAATCCGCCACTCCGGCTGATCTGGTCTTCTTCGCTCTTTTGGTGAGTTTTGCCTGGGCACTGAAAGGACAGAAGTGTTAAGCACACAAAGGGTAAGTAATGATAAGTACAATATGAGATGGTTAGTATTACCCGGGCGCGGTCTTGAAATTCGGAAGACTCGACTGCATAGAGTCGCCCGAAGAAGGGGAGGTCTCCTGATAATTGGAGTCAGAAGAATTGAGTGGCTGACGGATAACACCCGCCAACGGATGAAAAGGGTACAAGTGGGAAAAAACCTCAGTTCGGCGCTTCCTTGTTGCGTCGGGTAACCCGGCGGAGAGGTCAGTGTCCTTGTTGGTCCGGGTGTGACGCCGGCTTTCATGAACCTGTCGCTTCAAAATAAATTGAGGGTCTTGATGAGCTAAAGGATGTGAAAAGCTTACTTTCCGGGTTACCCTTCGGACTTTCAGCTGTGGCAAGGGCTCCGAGTCGGAGGAAAGTGACATTACCTCTTCAACCACCGGGTTACTGACGCTGGTGTCATCCTGTCAATGAGCAAGTGTTGATAAGGTGGACAGCAACAACAGCAAAAACAGCAAGAACTTAAAGGCTTAGGGGTTACCTCTGACTCGGAGCTGTCGCTTAATTGCATCAGCTCCGAAGCAGTAGGCCTGCTTCCTTTTTTGCGAGGGGCGGCTTTCTTGGCGGCTTTCTTCGCCTTCCTGGCCTTCTTGGCCGCCTCATGGTCATATTTGACCCGCCAGAATTTATCATCAGCCTGAAAAATACAATGATGAATTCTTAAAACGGTTCAGATGAAGGTTATATGCAGAAGAAGATAAAAAGTTAAAGTCAGCGGCTTACCGCTGGGGCTGGGTTGGTCTTGCAAAAGGGGGCTAACCCGGTCCTTCCGCAGTCTGCCAGGCTCTCGTTTAAAAGAGCCTTGGTCTCTTCCTCTGCAACGTCTTCTGGAAGATCATTGCGGCTGTGTCTCTGAGGGTCATCCTTTCGTCCTGTGTACTCACACATTAAGCCGGGGCGGCGGCTCAATGGGATCACCCGCCATGAGATCCAGACCCGGACCAGGTCAATTCCATTCAGACCATTGCCCAGGAGAGCCTTGATCTTGTTGATAGTGGGGAGTAGAGGCTGGCGCTCCGCTTGAGTCAACTTGTCCGACAATGGGTGAGTCGGCTCCAGACGTGTTGGGCGAAAGCCGGGCAGCGGGCTTTCATCAGCCGGGGATGTATCTTGGCAGTAGAACCAAGTCATGTTCCAGTCCTTTGGGTGGCTCGGCGGCTCTGCGTAAGGGAAAAGGCAGTCCCTACGACGCTGGATGGAGATACCACCTAATTCCAGACTTGGCCCATTGGCGCACTCGTTCTGGCGGTTTAAGTAAAAAAGCTCTCTGAAGAGCAGCAGACTAGGTTCTTCTCCAAGGTAAACCTCGCAGAAGACTTGAAAATTGCAGATGTTGGACACTGAGTTGGGTCCTATATCTTGAGGCCGCAAGTCGAAGAAGTTGAGCACATCCCTAAAAAACTTTGAGCCGGGCGATGCGAAGCCTCGGCTCATATGATCTGCGAAAATCACTACCTCCCCGTCCTTTGGCTGTGGTCTCTCTTCTGACGGGTCAGGGGCACGGTAGGACATGACTTCCTTCTTGGGCAGATATCCGGACTTAACAAAATTCGCTAGGGTCTCGTTGGTGACGTTGGACCTCATACAGTTGCAAGTAATGGGAGCTTTGGGAGGCATGGTGAAAATCGGCAAACTATGACAAAAAGAAAAAACGTCCGGGTTAATCATAAGTCGGAGGTGATCTACAGTTCAAAACTAAGGTGGCGGCTTATGAAGGGGACTAATGGTATATACCTAGATACAGCGGGTTATTTAAACCGCAGGGGCATTCAGAATAAGTTGATTATCTACGGCCTTATCACAGTTAAGCCGGAGGATTCTACGAAGCATGGTTTTCTTTAAGCCGGAGGATTCTACGGCGCATGGTGTTCTTTAAGCCGGAATTGTAAGCCGCCAAGATTCAATGGTTGAAGTTTTTACTAAGTGTGGTAAAACTGGTTTCACATATTGCAGTAACTTTTTTGGATCAAAATGGTCGGGCAAAAGAAAAAATTTCTAGACCTAGAAACAGAAGTGAGGGAGTTCTTGGGTTCGAGCAAAGTTCTTATGCAGTACAAGGAAGGCTACTTGCGTGTGAAATGGATCTTAAACAACCACCGCACTAGTTCTATGCAGGTCTAAGATCAAGCAGGGGCAGTAACTAGGAGAACTACCGAAACTTGCGGGCAATGGTGACGAACATGAAGAACGTGGATGAACCCTACTGCAGATCTGATCTACGGGGTAGTGAGGACTTACCAGAGCTGAACAGGTGCGGGGGTCGCCGCTGTTTGTCTGGTCCAGGTCAGGGTGATGCAGCAGCCAAGGTTGACGAAGACCGGAGACGAGACGACGGCGGCGGAGTGCGAGCTCAGGCAGAGAGGCAGCGGCGCGAGGAGGAAGAAGAGTGGCAGAGAAGCCGTCGGGCCGGCCTATTTATAAGGCGAGCTCATAAAGCGGGCGCGAGAATCAAGGAGACCGTGGCGTGGTTATCTCCCCCCCACGACGCCTCGATTTTTGGGATGACAGTAAAAGAAAAGATCCTTGCGGATCTGGCAGAGTAAAAAACGGGCTTAATGGACGATGACGTCACGGCGGATTATCCGGAGTCCGGAGGATGACGTCACGCCGGGTTATGGCCTTCACATAAATGGTAAGCCGGAGATTTTTTCTGTCGAAAGAATTGAAGATTGACATGAGCCGGCTCAAATCAATCTGGGGCCTAATGTTGAGGATATAGACCTTAAAGTCACCCGCCAGGAGGGGCCGGGTTACTCATGTGGTCGTTACCAGAAGCCCGGAGCCAAGCTTGAAGACGATGGGCCAGAGATGGGCTTAAGACCCGGATATGGCTTAAGGCCCGTAGTTACAATCGTTATTATGGTAGAACTTGTAGTGTAAGGCAAGTATGATTGAGAGTCCGAGCCGGACACTCTTATGAGCCGGCCGGGACTCTGAGGGCTGCTGGGCGTCAGCCTCCCTATATAAAGGGACGACCCGGCAGCGGTTTAGGGAGAAGAACAATCTCATCGAGAGCCGGGCATAGCAGTTTAAGCTCCCTGGTGATCGTAACCCTAATCAATACCACCTCAAACTGGACGTAGGCTTTTACCTTCACCGTAAGGGGCCGAACCAGTATAAACCATCGTGTTCCTTGTCCCACATTAACCCCTTCAAGCTTCCTAGTTGCGATGGCTCCACGACTAAATCCTAGCTCGAGGACATCTGCCGTGACAATTCCACGACACCAACAGTGGCATCCGAGCCTGGTTTTATGCGTAGATGACATATGCACGAGTAGAACATAAGTGAGTTGTGGGCGATATAAGTCATGCTGCTTACTAGCATGTCATAATTTGGTTCGGCGGTATTATGAGATGAAGCGGCCCGGACCGACATTACGTGTACGCTTACGCGAGACTGGTTTCACCGTTGGGAGCACTCGTTGCTTAAAGGTGACTGGCGGGTGTCTGTCTCTCTCACTTTAGTTGAACCGAGTGTGGCTACACCCCGTCCTTGTGAAGGTTAAACAACACCAACTTGACAAACTATCGTTGTGGTTTTGAGGCGTAGGTAAGAACGGTTCTTGCTAAGCCCGTAGCAGCCACGCAACAACAAAGTAGAGGACGTCTAACTTGTTTTTGCAGGGCATGTTGTGATGTGATATGGTCAAGACATGATGCTAAATTTTATTGTATGAGATGATCATGTTTTGTAACCGAGTTATCGGCAACTGGCAGGAGCCATATGGTTGTTGCTTTATTTTATGCAATGCAATCGCCATGTAATTGTTTTACTTTATCACTATGCGGTAGCGATAGTCGTAGAAGCAATAGTTGGCGAGACGACAATGATGCTACGATGGAGATCAAGGTGTCGCGCCGGTGACGATGGTGATCATGATGATGCTTCGGAGATGGAGATCACAAGCACAAGATGATGATGGCAATATCATATCACTTATGTTGATTGCATGTGATGTTTATCTTTTATGCATCTTGTCTTGCTTTGATTGACGGTAGCATTATAAGATGATCTCTCACTAAATTTCAAGATAAAAGTGTTCTCCCTGAGTATGCACCGTTACCAAAGTTCGTCGTGCCCAGACACCACGTGATGATCGGGTGTGATAAGCTCTACATCCATCTACAACGGGTGAAAGCCAGTTTTGCACACGCAGAATACTCAGGTTAAACTTGACGAGCCTAGCATATGCAGATATGGCCTCGGAACACTGAGACCGAAAGGTCGAGCGTGAATCATATAGTAGATATGATCAACATAGTGATGTTCACCATTGAAAACTACTCCATTTCACGTGATGATCGGTTATGGTTTAGTTGATTTGGATCACGTGATCACTTAGAGGATTAGAGGGATGTCTATCTAAGTGGGAGTTCTTAAGTAATATGATTAATTGAACTTAAATTTATCATGAACTTAGTCCAGATAGTATTTTGCAAATTATGTTGTAGATCAATAGCTCGCGTTGTTGCTTCCCTGTGTTTATTTTTGATATGTTCCTAGAGAAAAATTATGTTGAAAGATGTTAGTAGCAAAGATGCGGATTGGATCCGTGATCTGAGGATTATCCTCATTGCTGCACAGAAGAATTATGTCCTTGATGCACCGCTAGGTGACAGACCTATTACAGGAGCAGATGCAGACGTTATGAACGTTTGGCTAGCTCAATATGATGACTACTTGATAGTTTAGTGCACCATGCTTAACGACTTAGAATCGGGACTTCAAAGAGGTTTTGAACGTCATGGACCATATGAGATGTTCCAGGAGTTGAAGTTAATATTTCAAGAAAATACCCGAGTTGAGAGATATGAAGTCTCCATCAAGTTCTATAGCTAAAAGATGGAGGAGAATAGCTCAAGCAGTGAGCATGTACTCAGATTGTCTGGGTACTACAATCGCTTGAATTAAGTGGGAGTTAATCTTCCAGATAAAATAGTGATTGACAGAATTCTCTAGTCACCATCACCAAGTTAGTAGAACTTCGTGATGAACTATAGTATGCAAGGGATGACGAAAGTAATTCCCGAGCTCTTCATGATGCTGAAATCGACGAAGGTAGAAATCAAGAAAAACATCAAGTGTTGATGGTTGACGAGACCACTAGTTTCAAAGAAAAGGGCAAAGGGAAGAAGGGGAACTTCAAGAAGAACGGCGAGCAAGTTTCTGCTCAAGTGAAGAAGCCTAAGTCTGGTCCTAAGCCTGAGACTAAGTGCTTCTACTGCAAAGGGACTGGTCACTGGAAGCGGAACTACCCCAACTATTTGGTGGATAAGAAGGATGGCAAAGTGAACAAAGGTATATTGGATATACATGTTATTGATGTGTACTTTACTAGTGTTTATAGCAACCCCTCGGTATTTGATACTGGTTCAGTTGCTAAGAGTAGTAACTCGAAACGGGAGTTGCAGAATAAACAGAGACTAGTAAAAGGCGAGGTGACGATGTGTGTTGGAAGTAGTTCCAAGATTGATATGATCATCATCGCACACTCCCTATACTTTCGGGATTAGTGTTGAAACTAAATAAGTGTTATTTGGTGTTTGTGTTGAGCATGAATATGATTTGATCATGTTTGTTGCAATACGGTTATTCATTTAAATTAGAGAATAATTGTTGTTCTGTTTACATGAATAAAACCTTCTATGGTCATACACCCAATAAAATGGTTTGTTGGATCTCGATCGTAGTGATACACATATTCATAATAGTGGAGCCAAAAGATGCAAAGTTAATAATGATAGTGCAACTTATTTGTGGCACTGCCGTTTAGGTCATATTGGTGTAAAGTGCATGAAGAAACTCCATACTGATGGGATTTTGGAATCACTTGATTATGAATCACTTGATGCTTGCGAACTGTGCCTCATGGGCAAGATGACTAAAACGCCGTTCTCCGAAACTATGGAGAGAGCAATAGATTTGTTGGAAATCATACATACAGATGTATGTGGTCCGATGAATATTGAGGCTCGTAGCAGGTATCATTATTTTCTGACCTTCACAGATGATTTGAGCAGATATGGGTATATCTACTTAATGAAACAGAAGTCTGAAACATTTGAAAAGTTCATATAATTTCAGAGTGAAGCGGAAAATCATCGTAACAAGAAAATAAAGTTTCTACGATCTGATCGTGGAGAAGAGTATTTGAGTTACGAGTTTGGCCTTCAGTTAAAACAATGTGAAATAGTTTCACTACTCACGCCACCTGGAACACCACGGTGTAACGGTGTGTCCGAACATCGTAACCGTACTTTATTAGATATGGTGCGATATATGATGTCTCTTACCGATCTACCACTATCGTTTTGGGGTTATGCATTAGAGACAGCTGCATTCACGTTAAATAGGGTACCATCTAAATCAGTACAGTCATCATGGTCCAGCGCCAAGAAGAAGGCCGAGCCCAGCTAGTCCAGAGGCCGGTATATTATCTAAGCGAAGTACTGTATACCTCAAAGCAAAACTACCCGCACTACCAGAAGATGTGCTATGGAGTGTACTTCGCCGCCAAGAAGCTGAAGCCCTACTTTCAAGAGCATCCCATCACGGTCGTGTGCACCGCCCCGCTTGCCGAGATCATAGGCAGCCGGGATGCATCCAGCCGGGTGGCTAAGTGGGCCATTGCGTTGGCTCCTTACACAATCTTCTACCAGCCCTGCACCGCCATCAAGTCCCAAGCATTGGCCGACTTCCTCGTCGACTAGGCCGAGACCCAGTACCTACCGCCAGCTCCCGACTCTACTCATTGGCGGATGCACTTCGACGGGTCCAAGATGCGCACGGCTTGGGAGCCGACATCGTCCTCACCTCTCCCAAAGGCGACAAGCTCAGATACACGCTGCAAATCCACGTTGCCGCCGCCAACAACATGGCTGAATACGAGGCGCTCATACATGGGTTGCGGCTAGCCAAAGAGCTCGGCATACGCCGGATCTTGTGTTATGGCGACTCAGGCTTGGTGGTCCAGCAGTCATCTGGCGACTGGGACGCCAAGGATGCAAACATGGCGAGCTATCGATTCCTCGTCCAGCAGATCAGTGGATACTTCGAAGGGTGCGAGTTCCTTCACGTGCCACGGGCCGACAACGACCAAGCAGATGCCCTGGCACGGATCGGCTCCACCCGACATGCTATACCAACCGGTGTCTCCCTCCAGCGCCTCCTCAAACCGTCCATCAAGCCATCTCCAGAGTCGGACTCTATCTTCGTATCGCCCGCCCCTGATGCAGCCGGATCCGACTGGAGGAACCCAGCAGGCGGCTCGGGGACTTCGACAAGCGGCCCGGGGACTGCCGTAGTCGCACCCGGCTCGGGGACTTCAGAACCCGGCCCGGGGACTGCAGCAGTCGGCCCGGGGACTGCGGTGACACAAGAAGCGGTGGCCGACTCCAACTCTCCACCACCCAACCCACCCACCCGAGTCACAGTGGCCGTACTAACAGTAGAAGAAGTCACAGCTCCATCATGGGCCCAGCCCATCCTCAACTTCCTAGTCAACAGAGAGCTGCCGACTGATGAGATCTCGGCAAGACTAGTGCAACGCCGAGCGGAGCATATGCAATAATAAACAGAGAACTTGTCAAGCGCAGCGTTACTGGAGTCTTCCAGCGCTGCGTCGAGCCAGAGAAGGGCGTAGCAATCCTCAAGGATATCCACCAAGGCGAACGCGGCCACCACGCAGCCTCAAGATCACTTGTGGCCAAAGTTTTCCGCCATGGTTTCTTCTGGCCGACTGCTTTGGAAGATGCCAAAGAGATAGTCAAATGCTGCAAAGGATGCCAAGTGTTCAGTTCCAAGCAACACCTGCCGGCTTCTGCACTCAAGACCATCCCCCTCACCTGGCCCTTTGCCGTCTGGGGGCTGGACATGGTGGGCCCATTCAAGACACCCCGCGGTGGCTTGACACATCTGCTTGTCGCCGTGGACAAATTTACCAAGTGAATCGAAGCGAAGCCGATCAAGAAGCTGAACGGGCCGACTGCCGTGACATTCATTGCCGACATCACTACTCGGTATGGCGTGCCACACAGCATCATCACCGACAACGGCACAAACTTTGCCAAGGGAGCACTGGCACGTTTCTGCGCGACACAGGGCATCCGACTGGACTTAGCGTCCGTTGCCCACCCGCAGTCAAACGGCCAGGTCGAGCGAGCAAACGGCCTCATCCTCTCCGGCATCAAGCCCCGACTGGTCGTACCACTGGAGCGTTCGGCCGGCTGCTGGCTCGATGAGCTGCCGGCTGTCCTCTGGAGTCTGCGTACTACCCCAAACAAGTCAACCGGCTTCACTCCGTTCTTCCTTGTATATGGTGCCGAGGCTGTCATCCCAACTGACATCGAGTTCGACTCGCCTCGGGTCACCATGTATACGGTGGCGGAGGCCAAGGAAGCGCGAGAAGACGGCGTCGACCTGCTGGAAGAAGGCCGGCTGTTAGCACTCAGCCGGTCCACCATCTACCAGCAGGGTTTGCGCCGTTACCACAACCGGAAGGTCAAGCCAAGATCCTTCCAAGAGGGTGACCTTGTGCTCCGGCTGATCCAGCGAACAGCCGGCCAGCACAAGCTCTCGGCCCCTTGGGAAGGCTCTTTCGTCGTCAGCAAGGCACTAGGCAACGACTCCTACTACCTGATCGATGCACCGAAGCCAAGAGCACGCAAGAGGGATGAATCCGGCAAGGAGTCGGAACGACCATGAAACGCAAACCTCCTGAGAAGATTTTACAGTTAAAAGCAGTATGCATCATGCTACCGTTTTTGTATTAAATATGAGACAAACGGGCCCCCCGAGGCGCACTCGGGGACTGCCCTCCTTTATCTATGAATGACGAGTGTCATACTCATAAATGTATTATTACATTTGATTTTCTGTCTCGCACCGGGTTCGACTAGTCGGCCCGGGGACTGGCCGCCTTAAGTTATATTAAAATTCTACCTGAAGTCAGACAAGTAGTGTGCCGGCACCCGAGCCCTCTCTTTTTGAAAGTCGCAGCTCAAAGAACCGACTGTCCGACTGGCAAGAGCCAAAGGCAGAAAGGATGCCCACACGAAAAACGGCTAAGGACTAACGAACTTATATAACACAAAGACGGCCTCCAACAACGCCTACCGGCTGTCAAAACAGCCGGCTGGCCGGCCTCCCATCACTTCGCTATAATCCAACAAAGCTAGAGGACTTGCCCTCCCAACTGGCCAAGCACTTCTCCAGCCACAGACTGCAGAGTAGCTGTCCGGTTGGGAAGGCGGCAACCAAGGGAGGGCGGCAAAGGAAACAGCCGAAGGATGAAAAGCAAAGAACAAGGGAAAGCCAAACGCATGCATAATTATATTTACACATAAGGCCCCCAACAGGCCGGCAGTCAATATAGTTCCAATACACCCCCAGTGGGTGGAATTGTGCAAACTTAACAAAATATTGTTCCAAGAGTGGTAAAACAGGAAAGTAGAGGCAGCAGACTAGACTAAGGGCGCGGCAGGGGAGCCGGGCTGGTCGGTGGAGACGGCAGCGCCGGCTGGAGGAGTGGCCGGCTGGCGGGTCTCGGCTTGATCATCGCCGGCTGCAGGCGGTGCACCCGCGCGTGCCTTGTTGCTGGAGGCACGGTCAAGCTGAGGCTGACCGGCCGCTCCACCATCTGGCGCGGCGTCTTCACCGTCCTCCTCCTCCTCCTCGCCCTCGTCGCTGGAGTCGATCTCCTCCGTTGAGTCCTCGCCATCTGCCGGGTTCAGCCCGAACCACTCCTCCGGCTGGGCAACAACGTTGTCGTCCACCTCAGGAGCGAAGGCGCTGGTGTCGGTGTAGTCGGATTTCGCCGAAGCCCGCTGGATGATAGCCGGCCGAGCCGGCTCCAGCTCTGTGTCGGCCTCCTGCCGCCAGGTGGCCAGCTGGTCCAGACTCAGCTCGGGATACCAGGCCTTGACGAACTCCAGCGCACGCCTGGTGCCGGACCGAGCCGCATTAGCCTTCCAGGCCTCGAAGCGGCCGACCGCCACCTCCAGCCAGTCGGTAGTCCGACTGGGGGTGCGGGGAATCACCTCACCAGGCCAGAGAGCGGCCAACACCTGCGCCCCAACACGCTGAAGCCGGCGGAGCATGCGGTGAGCCGGCTGGAGGCCGGCTTGAATCGCCAAGAGCTGTTCCTCCAGCGACTGGCGAGCGTTCGGCGTGATCTTGGCGCCAGCCTGCCTTTGTGCCTTGCGGTGGGCCTCGACGACCTGGTTGGCGGCAGTAGAGTAGCCAGGGAAGTACTCTGTGCAAGAAGGAAAGAGAAAGAAGAGAAAAACACCAAGTCAAAAAATGAGCCAAACGGCAAGCGGCAAGCATAGGACGAAGAAGAGGGCGGCCTACCGTCAACCAAGTCTTCGATCTGGCCGAAGCCGTTGATCAACGACTGCCTCGCCTCGGCCCAGCTTGCCGCCTCCGTCTCATATTCAGCTTGAAGGGCGGCCTCGCTGTCCTGCACCACCTTCAGGGCCGCCTTGTGGCTTTCCTCCTGGCCGGCCAGCCTCTTGGCCAGGCGGTCACGCTCCTGGGCCAAGGCGTCAAACTCGGCCTCCTTAGCGCGGAGGGCGGCCTGAGTCCCACCCAGCTGCTCCCTCAGTTTGGCGTTGGCCGCTGCAGGCATGGCAGAAAGGAAAGAAGGAATAAGGAAGAGGTCGTCAAGGAAGATCCGACCCGACTGCTCAGCAGTCGGCCCGAATCTCGGGGACTACACCCAGTGGGTGTGTTGACGCGCCCCCACGTGAGATAAAATACGAAGCACTTACCCCGGCTCTCAGATAGATCAGCATTCTTCTGGGTCAGCTCCCGAGCCTGGGAGTTGAAGGCAGCCGCGCGGAGGTTGTGGTAGTCCTGCAAGTCAGGCAGAGAAGCGAATGTGTAACGCCCATGATGCGGCTATATCTCCCACGTGGCGAGGCACGACTTAGAGGCATAACCGCATTGTGGTTTTGTCGCAAGAAGGGTCATCTTCACACAATCCCATGTAATGAACAAGAATGGGATAACGAGAGTTGGCTTACAATCGCTACTTCACACAATACATAAATTAATTCATACATCATCCAAAATCCACACATAGACCGACTATGGTCAAATCCAAATGAAAATAAGATAACCCCAAATGCTAGATCCCCGATCGTCCCAACTGGGCTCCACTACTGATCATCAGGAAACGAAACATAATAACAACCACATTCCTCGTCGAACTCCCACTTGAGCTCGGTTGCGTCATCTGCACTGGTCTCGTCGGCACCTGCAACTGTTTTGGTAGAATATGTGAGTCACAAGGACTCAGCAATCTCACACCCGCGAGATGAAGACTATTTAAGCTTATAGGAAAGGATGGTGTAATGAGGTGGAGCTGCAGCAAGCACTAAGCATATATGGTGGCTAACATACGCAAATGAGAGCGAGAAGAGAAGCAACGCAACGGTTGCGAAACTAGAAATGATCAAGAAGTGATCCTGAAACTACTTACGTTCATGCATAACTCAAACCGTGTTCACTTCCCGGACTCCGCCGAAAAGAGACCATCATGGCTACACACTCGGTTGATGTATTTTAATTAAGTCAAGTGTCAAGTTCATGCCTGCAAGGTTCTCAGAGTTGTCGAAATCTTGATCCTCGTAAGCATACTCAACAGGTTCCTCGTTCACGAACTTGTCTCCCGCCTCTACCCACAGCAAGAACACAAGCAAAGGAACCACAATCAATCACGGGAAATGCACAAACAACATGATGCAATACATGCATGATATGCGAGATATGATATGTGATGCGTATGCGTGCTCCGGAAGAAAAAGGATGAAAAAGGCAGTAACTTGGAAAACCAAGTATGCCACTGGAAAGATGAGATGATTTCGGTCGAAATCGATATAAAGATCACCGGAAACGGATGCACGGTTTGCAAATGGCAAGCAAAACAAAATGACATAATTCTGCGATTAACAGCATGATAGCACTTAGAATACATCAAGTAACTATGCTACAGCACCCCAACATAGAAACAAAGAATATGGAAGTAATCTACAGGATATGCTTGACAAAAGATGAACACTGAGCTACGGCTAGCTCACACAATAACAGGTTCAAACAAGCATGGCAAAAGTGCAAAAGATAACAGGATCACAGACTTGGCAGAAAACAGAGCATGGCATTAACAGAAATTATGAGGGCATCTTGGTGAGCTTGAGGCACTCATCACAAATTAATTCATGGAAAAACAAGCATACCTACAGCAAGATGGCATGTTTATGAAGCTAAACATGGCAAGAGAAAGTTCATAGCATGAAAGGATCAACTACAACAACCTTGGCAAAATTGAATATCATGTTAACATTCTGCCAGAAACATTTTATAGCAAAAGTAGAGCAAGGTTAAGACATGCTAGGGCACTCCATAATTGCAAAAGGTGCCATGGATTGATAGAGCATAACCATATGTCCAAAACATCCTTACTGAAGTATCTCAAAATATGCATGGATCTCTCTGTAGCCACATGGATACATAGCAACAAAATAACAGTAGTAACAGACTGAAAATCCTGTCCCTGAAAACAGAAAACATCACGAAGCCTAGTTTGCATGCTTGTGCTAGCCACCACATAGATCACAAAAATACATAGCATACACCTCTGTAAAGATGGCATGGCATAGATCAAAACACCTGTAGAGCTCATGCCCATAAGATGCACACATCAAATGCAACAAAATAACAAAAAATCAAGTTCTGATAAGTAACAGCAGTAAACATCATATAGCACTCTTGCACCAGAGATTTGGGCATCAAGATGGACTCAAACGAGCATGGCACAATGGAACAAAATGAAGAGCATCCCGTAATGAACATTTTGATATACTACACGCACGAAACGGAGCTATGTGCAAGGATTTATGATGCAGAGAACATGGGAACAGAGTGCAATATTTTTAGGACTTAGAGAAAATCGAGGGGAGGGGACAGGTCAACCTCGCGGATCCAGATCGAGATCTGGCGCGGCTCGCCAGAGAGGGAGCTGCTGCTCGCCGGAGAAGATGCGGAAGAGGGCGGCGGCGGCCGGCGGAGTTGGAGAGGAGGGAGGCGGATCCAGCGAACGAAGAGGGAGGCGGAGGCGCGGGCGGCGGGGCGCCAGGCGCGCTCGGGCGCGGGCGTGGAGGCGGACGGGCGGCGGCGCGCCGGGCGAGGTCGCCGGAGCGGCGGACGGCGGGAGCTCCGGTGGCGGGGTCCGGCAGGCGGCGGGGCCGAGGCGCGCTCGGGCGCCGGCTCCCGCGGGTGGAGGCGGCGGAGATGGGCTCGGGGGGCCGAGCGCGGGCCGAGCGGCGCGGGGAACGGCGGCGCGCCACATGGCGGCTCCTGGTTGGTCGGGCGCGGCGGCGGGTTTCGTCCGGCGCCGGGCGGACGTGTCCGGCGCGCGGAGGGAACGAGGCTAGGGTTTCGGGACCCGGAATTTGGAGGAGGGAGCACATATTTATAGGTAGAGGGAGCTAGGAGACTCCAAATGGAGTGCGGTTTTCGCCCACACGATCGTGATCCGACGACGGAGAGCATGGAGGGGACTTTGAGGGGTTATTGGACTGTTTGGAGGGGGTTTTGCTGCAACACACAAAAGACCTTTGCGGTTACCCGGTTAACCGTTGGAGCATCAAACGACCTCCAAATGGAACGAAACTTGATAGGTGGTCTACCGGTAGTGTACCAAGGCCACTTGGCAAACCTCGGTGCATTCCGAGAATGTTTAACACCCGCTCACGAAAAGAGACAAGAGGGGGTGCGCCGGTGCACGTGGGAGTGTCGGATTGCAAAACGAACAACGGGGAAAATGCTCGGATGCAAGAGACGAACACGTATGCAAATGAGATGCACATGATGACATGATATGAGATGCATGAAATGAACAAAATGTAAAAACAGAGACAAAATCCGACCACGAAGGGAATGTCATAACACATAGCCGAAAATGGCAAGAGTTGGAGTTACAAATATGGAAAGTTACATCCGGGGTGTTACAGAATGAGAACAAGATAGCAAAACAAAGCCCGCTAAGAAGTTCCAAGCCGCCTGCTCAGCAGCCGACTCGGAACTCGGAGACTACACCCAGTGGGTGCGCTGACGCGCCCCCACGGAAGAAACCAAGATCAAAAAAGCAAAAATAGGAAGACTAACCCGAATGGCCGCTCGCGTCGCAAGGAACTCGTCATTGTATTTCCTCAGCGCCGCAGCCTGCGAGTGAAGCCGGTTCCGGACTTCCTGCGCCGCCACGTTCACCACGCCCGTCCCTCCACCTGGCGTCCACCCTCAGCTGGCGCTGGCCGCCTCCACGTCCCGGGCCGACGAGCCGGAGCCCGCGGCCTTCTGCGGGTCCGAAGTGGCCTTCCCCGCGCGCTGGCGCGATGGCGATTGGACCACCAGGTCCGTCCTCGCGGCCGGCTCGGCCCACCCGATTGCGCAGGCGGCACGTTAGGCCGGCCGCCTTGAGCCGCCCCAGTCGGCGGGGCCAGTGCCACCTCCCTCTCCGGGACGACGACGTCGTCCTCCCTCTCCAACCCCGGCTGGTCGCCGCCGGCTTCCTCCGGCGGGGGCGCCGCGACACGCAGAGGGGTGACGAGCAAGGCCCCGTCCGCTGTTGCTGCGGCCGCAACCTCCGCTTGGGCCTTGGCCGCTACGTCGGCACGTGCCTTCGCCGCCTCCTCCTCCTCCTGTGCCGCCTTGGCGGCAGCCACCCTCAACTCCTTCGCCTCCTGCTCCTCCCGCGCCTCCCACGCGTTTCGCTCCGTCGCCGCCTGAAGCTCGGCGCGGGGGTCCACGCGGCGGGTGCTCCCGGATCCTCCCGGCGATCCAACGACGGAGGCGGCAGCAACCCGCTCGAGCGAAAGCGGAGCCCTGATTTTTGAGAAAGGACAAGGATTCAGAAATCACCAAGAAAAGAAGAAAGAATGTAGAAAGGAATATACACTTACGCCGACACCGTCTGCGGCTGCTTCACCGCCTTGCGGAAGCAGGCCGCCTTCGCGGCCGCCTCATCCCGCCTGGTCGCCGTCGCCCCGCCCTTGGGCTTCATTGGCCGACAGCCGAACAAGCCCGACGCGGCCCGTCGCTTCTGCCCGCCGCCCCGAGCAGGCGGCTTGGCGGAGGAACCCGCGCCGTGGCCGGACGCCGGCTGGCGGCGTGGGACGATTTCCGCGTCATCCGGCCAGTCGTCGAAGCTGGCCCCAAGCCCAGAGCCGCCTGCTTCGCCGCCACCCGCCTCGGTGTTTTCATCCATGGCGGCCGCCCCCAAGTCGTGGTCCTCCAGGTCATGCTCCGCCCGGTCGGGGAGGAATCGGCGCTCTGCCTCCGACTCGGCTGCACGTCAAAGGAGAGGGCTCTGCCAAGACGTGCCGACTGGTCAGAGTCGGCCAAGAAGAACTCGGCGACAAAACTAAGAGAAGAAAGGGAAAAAGAGAACATACCGTAGGCGGAGGATGTGCACGGGAATATGGCTCCTTGCCAAACCGCCACTCTGCGGAGAGCTTGCAGTTCGCGAGGTAATTCACCATATGGGCCACCTCGTCGTGTGGCATCTCCTTGGTGCACACCTGACTCGGATCGAGTTGGCCGCTCATCTGACAGATCAGGTGAGGGCGGCTTTGAAGCGGAAGCACCCGACGCGCGACGAAGGCGGCTAGCAAGTCGGACCCAGTCAGGCCCACCGACTGGATCATCACCCGAAGTCGGGCGACGGCCGCGGCTCCAGCCTACGACAGCGTCACGGCCCGATAGGACCACTGGGGCCGCCTCCCAGCCGGCGGGCCGGCTACGTAAGCCGGCAAGTTGACGTAGTCGCCTTGCGGAGCGACGTTCTTCACGTAGAAATATGACTTCTGCCAGAGCTTCACCGACTGGATTAGCATGATGACGGGGAAGGGGTTGTCGGCCGCCGGCCTCCGCATCACGATGAAGGCACCGCTCTGGGCCGGCACGCCCTGCATGCGGGTGCCCAGCTTAGATTGGAAGAACTCCCCCCAGAGCTCGAGGGTGGGGAGAACGCCAAGAAAGCCTTCGCACAAGGTGACAAAGGCGGACAGCAGCACC